>NC_057819.1:51206375-51518500 GCF_910594005.1 Cervus elaphus | reverse complement strand
TCTTTTTTTTGTAAAGATCATAAGGTGAGTGACAGTAGAGAGTTCACTATCTTGTCTCCAAAGGTGTTCATCTACATTTATCTATAGATAGATCTATATGAGGACGGGAAATAGACCCAAGTTGACCTGTGATTCCTTTCCTAAAATTTTCCTGTGTCATAGCTCTGACCTTAAATCTTATCTGGCAAGTCATAGAATGTGCTCTTTTATCAAAGAGATAAAAAAGTAGACTTTTCCCCTGCCTTCTGAATTTCAATGAAAGGAGTATTCGTCTTCACTATTGATCTCTTCCATTGAGTAGTCCTTGTGATGATTACCACTTTTCTATATTTATAGAGAATCAGCACTTCATAAATGTCAAAAGGCACTTTGCTTTGCAGAACTGTCATGTTCTAACATCTCACAAAGTTAGCAATTATCACGAGAAACCACGTGTAGAAACTGGAAAGTAAATAATTACTAAGGGAAGTAATTTTTTCCTTGATAGAATCAGAAGCAGAGGAAAAGTCCTTCATTCTCTGTTGTGTTTTGATTGTCCTTGTCCATGGAGGCACCGTGATCCAGGAACTTTCTTTTCTCCCTTTCCCACTTTCTTCTCTGCATCAGAGTTCTTCTCTTACAGCCTTTAAATATCAAGTGGGCTATAAAAATCTCCTGCAATGGGGGATGCTTGTACTGCAACAGAGGAAATTATGTTTTGATCATAGGAATCAGAAAGGGCAAACTTTTGGGGTCCTATGTAATTATTTTATTAATGTTTATAAAGAAATTTCCCAATACTTTTCTTGAGAGCATAAGTGAAGACTTCTGACAATTTTCAAAATTGGGGGTGGAGGTTCTCTAAATAAATGTCCTGACCATTTACCCTCCACTGAATTGACCTCCTCTTTCATGTCCTGTAGACATAATCTGTGCTTGGAAGGTGGTTTTCTTTTTTTATTTTTTGATTTGGTCCCTAGTAAGGCTACTTTGAAAAGTTGTCATAGCAACACTGGCCACTGGCCTCAGGTAATATAACAGGGTGAGGAGGTAGCCTCCAGTAGACTTCAGGCTTTGTTAGCTCACGCTGTTGTGTGCTGGAATGGCTTGTTTGGAGATAACATTTCATTGCAGCAAAAACACTCTATGCCAGAGACCCCTAGGAGAACCGTTTCTAGTTTTCAAAGTGGGTAGGTCACACAAACCTCCCCCACTGTCCTCTGACACCCACCGCCTATTCTATCTAGTGGGAACTTGGCACAGAGATTGCCACTCTTCACGTTTCTGATCTTGTGCTTATAGAATGATGCTAGTTGGAGCATGTAGTGTCTTCTCAATAGATGGAGTTGGAACTGACAGGTTTTCAGCTTTGTGGGGGAGCCCTGTGTGGGTTTTTTTGGTTCAGTCTGCCAGCAAACTTTGTGATGTCCTGGGTATTTTTCAGCAGACTTCTGTCACCTACACACGGTTGTTATACATGTTACGGCTCTTGCATTTAATGGCTGTGTTAAATGATGTTACTCTCATAATTCAAAGGGACAGTATGCAAAGCCCTGTGTATTTTTCTCAGCAAACTGCAAAGGAATGATGAATTCCATCTGTCTTCCTGGCACAGAATTTGGTTTCAAGTTTTCTGTGCTGAGGGTCCGGGGCTGTCACATTTATGTTGATTGACTTTTCATGGCTTTTCAATGGATGGAAAAAAATGCTTTCGTAATTTTGTTCTTTGATTTCAGTGGTCTGATTGCTGGTATTTTGAAAAATCCTCAGAATTTCTTTGCAGCTACTTTTCTTTCATCTCTCCAAGTTCTTATCTGCCTCTGTGTCTTCCATTCTTATTTTTCTGGCTCCTCGCTTTGACCTTATGGGAACATGATAGGCACCTAATACATTTGGATTGTGTTGAATTTTAGAAGGGAAAGAGAGAAGGCACAATTTGGATGAATGCTATTTTAGTGGAACCTCTTTATTCTGATGTCTTTCAAAGGGTTATGGCCTTATGTCAGAAAGTAGAATAGAGCTGAGCTTCTCCTGCTGTTAACTGGCCATTCCCTGTTTGAAATCAGGCACAGATGTGCTGGCTGCAGGCAGAGTGTTCGGACTGACACAATTTTTCAGGCTGATCTGATAATTGAGAATATTCATATATTGAAAAGATGTCTGTGAGTGCTGTGAGAAGCTAGCAAAAAAAAAATAAATAAATAAAATAAAATAAGGGAAGACAGTAATTTCTGTTCTGGAATAAGCCACGTTCATGTTTGGGCATTTCCATCAGATTTATTGCCATGATTATTTTAAATGCTCTTATGTAGATTGAACAAAGAATGTCTTTTGCCTTTCATCCCAACAACTCTGGTGATATGTGGTCCTTGATTTTGATCAGCCGAGTTAGTGCCATGTGAGAGCAGTGTGATAATAAATGGGAAGGCAGCAAAGATAAACTGCCCTGTCCTGCCCACTCACCTCCATCCTTTAAACACAGATTGACTCCGGGACATAAAAGGACTGCCAAGTAGTTAGGCTGCACAAACAGCGGTAGAGCTGCAGCAGACGGACTGTCCTCTGATGAAAGCATCTCAGTGCCTCTTTAATTACATCCCCAAGGATTCGCATATCTTAACAATCAGAATGGTCACGTTGCAACAGCCACACAGAAAAGTGAGAAGGATCAGGAACCAGTGGATTAAATTACTCGGGGCCTGTGGTTCTCAGAACTCTTAACAAAAGGTGGAAGGGAAATCTGAGCAGGAGAGGGAGTAAATCACAAAAGCATCTTAATATTGTGTTAGGTCCCCCACCTTCCTTCAAACTTGCAGTTCCCCACTTAACTCAAGAACAGAATTTTCTTAATGGAAAAAATTTTTAGGGTGAAATGTTCACTTATTTTGCTTTCCCCATGAGGGGGGGAAAGTCACGTAGAAAAACTTGTTTACAGTACTGACTTACAGCTCTGAGTGGCAAAATTTGAAGATATCAAATACCAGAATATCTCTAAGTCATAATGATCCATAATGATATCACAATCAATGGAGTCTCATTTACTATTTAAAAGATACTCTAGAAAAACTAAATACCATGGATAGTACTATAAAATACAATATCATCTGGCACAGAGTTGGTGCTCAATAATTATTTGAATCAAATATGATGTGGGCTATACAACGTGATCTTATAATTCAGAATAATCCAACTCAGTTCAGTAGATTTCAGTTACTTCAGCACCCATTTACTGCCAGTAATTTGCAAGGCACTGTGTTGGGGAATGCAGAGAATAATGATAGAATCTGGTATTGTTGGTGATGGTGGTGGAGGTGACTGCCAGCATAGGACAAGTAAACAAATGTAAAATATCTATAAAACAGACAGTGTTAGCTTCATCAGAGAGCTACCTAAAAAGTACACCCAAGAAGCATAATGTGATGTGTGACTATATCTAGAGTACAGGTTATAGAAACCACCAGGTACGAGTCAGCGGTAGTGGCCATTCAGTTAAGCGTGATGGTGGTCAGACAGGATTGAATGCACACCCGTAGCCCGGAATGGATACGCGGTGGTTTTATGGAAAACTTTCTCTAGTAAAGGATGCTGCATGGGTCAGTGGGATGAACGCAGATATTTTTAGTCCAACGACCTGTGTTCAGATCCTGCTTCCTCTAATGGTTAGCATGGTGAAAACTAGTAAATCTCTGATTCTTAATTCTTTTATCTCAAAAATAGAAATAATGTTGCTATAAATACAAATTTGCAGGATGGTCATAAGGATTAAGAGAGGATACAAATAATATCCTTCATTCAGCACCTGGCAGGTAAAAAACCCTCAACAGAGATCCCTACTATATCTTTCTCCCTTCCAGCAAAGAGTAAGCTTACACCAGTCAATCTATTGGTCTGATGCTTTTGCCATAACTGTTCCAAGGAAAAGAGTAGGAACCCTTTTCTGGGTTGTTTACTTTTTAGTAGTGCTAAGGAAACTTAAGAAAATTAAGGGGCTGCAAATAATGCAGGGGAAGTCTCCCAAGATGGAGGGGACCCAGTCTACTGAACAGTGTATTATTCTGTGTTTAGAAAACCTAATGTTGGTATTCAGAGAATTATTTCAAGCCTCTTTTACACATGGCCTAAAATTCTTCTGATTCACTGTTGAATTATATTTGAAAAGTAGCCAACTTCTGATTATGAACTGGTTTGATGGCTAAATATTTTATTCACAATATAGCTTAGATTTATATTCATTTCCTCATATACATATATATATATATAAATGTCTACTTAAATTTTTTGCTAAAATTGAATAACAGTGCACCTATGACTGAAGGATTACATTTCTGAGCTTTTTCCTCCTAGAATCTGGAGTTCTTTCAGGTGCTAAATGCCTTATATTTTGTAGTTTCCTCTCATATCCTATCCTGGAAATTTCTAGTTTTTTTTTTTTAAATTTCATTCTTGAAGGTTTTTTTGAAACACAGATTGCTCTTTATATTTTCTTTTCTTATTTTCCTCCTAAGATTCTTACTGAAGACAACCAGATCTTAAACTCTCTGAAAGAAGTCTATATATCCTAAATCTCTTTGCTCAGCAAATATTTACTCATGTGCCAAAAGCCCAGGAAATTTTCTAGTAAGTCAACCGCTCCATCTGCAGCACCCAAGTCTGTATTCTAGTCACCCAAGCATTATTCATCATGGGATATTGTTTCTAATTCCCCTGATGAGTCAGAAAACCAGGCAACACTGTGCTTGGAAAACTCACAGCAAATGAGTATTTTCATTCATTTTATACAATGCATATTAATTTTTAGAAGATCTTGAAAATCCAATAGATTACTGAAGTGATAATATTTAAGCACAATACTGTATATTCCTATGCTAAGTAAAAATGTATTTCTCTTCTTTTTTCCCTCTTTTCTTACCCCTACTTCTTCTTTCTTTGTTACCTAGACCATTTCATGAAAAGGGGACGATAACACTGTTGCAGTGGCCGATTTTCCAAGATTTACTGCTTTGCCTGCTCCAAATATTCTTCCACATTATTCTCTTAGAGCTATGTCTGATGTTTAAATGGAATCACAAACAAGTGAAAAAATGAATGGGAATCCACTTTATTTTTATGCCATCCTCTCTTAAAAGGTGTAATATAAACTAGTCATGTTCACTTTATTACATAACATGTATTTATGGAGTATTTATATGCCAGGCACTGGGCGAGTTGCTCAAGACAGCGGTGCATGGGGGTCCTGTGAATGAGAGCCCGTAGTCAGACCACAAAGGTGTTCGAGGCCCAGGGCAGTGCGTTTTCAGTCAGGGTGTTTGGAGAAGTACATCCGGCTTCACAGAAGAGTGTGCATTAAGACTTCTGGTTAGATAAATTCCTATTCAGTTACTCAGCCACAAAAAAGAATGAAATAATGCCAGTTTCAGCAAGTTAGTCTCTGAGATGATCTTAGTAAGTGCAGCCAGTCAGACTAAGACAGGTGTCATACGGTATTACTTTTATGTGGAACCTAAAAAAATTATACAGATGAACTTAATTACAAAACAGAAACAGGCTCATAGAAAACAAACTATGGTTTACAAAAAGGGAAAGGGGTGGGGGGGAGGGATAAATTTGAAGTTTGGGATTAACAGATACACATTACTATATAAAAATAAACAACAAAGACCTACTGTATAGTACAGGGAACTATATTCAATGTCTTATAATAACTTATAATGGAAAATAATTTGAAAAAGAAATACATATGTATATCTAAATCACTTTGTTGTACACCTGAAACATTGTAAATCAACTATACTTCAAAAAAAAAACAACAACTCAATTCACATTTCCCTAAATTACCAGTAACGAGGAGAAAACTTTGCTTCCTGAAGTTCTAGCATAGATTGACAGAGAAATGATTCATCGTTAGTTTAAATGATTTAAAATCATTTACACTTCCTCTCACTTAGACAAACTTTCTTCTGTTGGAAAAACTGACCATGCCAACCGCTGGTTACTCATCACAGCCCTGAGATGGGCATTAAAAGCTGCTCTAGACTCTGAAGAGTTCCCCTTACTGGGAAGTTGGTGGTAATAGTTCTCTAACAGGCTTTCTTAATAAATGATAAAAATAACCTTTTAGATACTTAAATCATTTGGCTGCCAAGGGCATTTAATCAGGCCCATTGCCAAATGCTAATTAATGATACAAGTGGAGGATTTTATTTAAATTTGTTATACTAATATGTGGAAATATAAATAGAAACTGCCGATGGAGAGAAACTTGTCAAAGGTGGAATGTGTCAGGTAAAGGAACAAACACCAAACTTTAAAATAATAGACCTGCTGTGTTACAGGAGGTAATTGATGTAGAAATCTTGCAATGAAGATAATTTATTTGTAAAAAGCCTTTTGTAATTTAAAGTACTCAGAGTGCTGAAAAATATTAAAAAAATCATCAGGATTATTGTAGGCTAATACGTATTGAATAGGATGAATTCAACTCAGTTGTGAGGGAGGTAGGTTATGGCGAGGTGTGTGATATAAAGGCTGTCTCTTTCGTTGACGGTATTTTCTTTTCCAGTGTTTACGTGTCTGGTTGGTGTGAGCCCTGAGTTTATTTCCAGCAGCAGCTGTGCTGATGTTGTGTTTTAGATCTTTCTGATTTGCAAAGCAAGTTTCTGGTAAGGCTGTGGTATCCCCGATGGCTGATGGCTAACATGACTTCTTCCATGCTCAGTGGAGTGATGTTATACTGCTCAACCCAGATATGTCTGGGTATTTATCAACATGGTTTCCACTGGAAAGCCTCATGGTTTGGCTTTTTGCCACTCATGCTCCCGACATGTCCCAGTGGCTTTATTGTGGATTAAAACAAGTGGAGTAGCTAAACACAGAAGATCCACCTAAAGTTAAGGAGACAGAGAGGACTACAAGCTGGTCTATTCTTGCTGGATGAGAACAAAAATGGGAAGATCTATAGATATGTATTTTTTTCTTGTGTTAGTAGAAAGATTGGATTTACAGATCTCTAAACCTGAGTCTGGCAACTAACCATTTAATTTAATGAAATGAGTAGTTCTGGTTAGAGAAACAAGTGCTCTCAGTCAAGTCGCTGTGTATAAGGATTCGTTTGAGTGCTGCTGCTAAGTCGTTTCAGTCATGTCCGACTCTGTGCAACCCCACAGACTGCAGCCCACCAGGCTCCCGCGTCCCTGGAATTCTCCAGGCAAGAACACTGGACTGGGTTGCCATTTCCTTCTCCAATGCATGAAAGTGAAAAGTGAAAGTGAAGCCTCTTAGTCGTGTCCGACTCTTCGTGACCCCATGGACTGCAGCCTACCAGGCTCCTCCTTCCATGGGATTTTCCAGGCAAGAGTACTGGAGTGGGTTGCCATTGCCTTCTCCGTTAGTTTGAGTGAGGAGGAGCTGAAAGTAGTTGTCACATTGAGCAGCAGTGCAGGATTTGATCTGCTCTATTCTCATTGCTTCTGAGACTTCCTCATTTAGTGCCTTTGTTTATGCTAATTTCCCTACCAGGAGTGAGCCTTTTTCCATTCATTCCTCTCTTTACATCCCCAGTTACATTCAGCTCAAATTCCACTTTCACTGGAAAAACCTTGGAGCACTCCATCTAGAATTGATGTCTTATTCAGCTGAAGAAAGATATTGAACACATTTAAAATCCACCAGAGAAGTGTCACTTATTGCCTAGAATCATGTGACTGACACTCATGGTATATTATCTTTTTTTTTTTTATAATTGCTCAGTTGCCTAACTCTTCAAAATTAGATTTCACATTCGTGGAAGGCAGGGATAACACCTTTGCATTTCCCACATCTTTGCACAGTGCTTCGCTTAGGAGAGTTAAACAGTAGCTGTTTATTGGTGAACCAATGAATGAACCCAGAGGATTGAACTCAAATGGCCAATGCCATCAGTCGGCTGCTGACCACAGTGGGTCGTTCTCACTGTGAAGGCCAGCAGCCCCGTTCCTCCACCTCTCACTGTGGCTCCAATGCCAGAGAGGGGCCTGGATGCATCTCATTCAGAGAAACATTAACTTTTTACCACACGTCCAAATGGTATAAACATCTGGGAATGCTCAAGATAGACACATTCAAATCTGCGTTGCCAAATGACTACAAAATGCCTGACAAGGCTTTTCAGTGTTTCTTTTTGCTTACAGAAGATCTCAGTCAACATT
Organism: Cervus elaphus; assembly: GCF_910594005.1. Lineage (NCBI taxonomy): Eukaryota > Metazoa > Chordata > Mammalia > Artiodactyla > Cervidae > Cervus > Cervus elaphus. The sequence goes on along the minus strand of NC_057819.1, from coordinate 51,510,338 downwards.
TGGATGCTTGTAAGCGCGGGGTGATGTAACTCCCTTGGCATTCCAGGGAGACGGTACTTTAAACTATGCTTGTCAACACCTGGCATCTTCTTTCTGGAACCCGAGGGTCACGGAATAGACCTTACAGACGCTTTCCCTTTACTGAGGTGGATAGTGAGGCTTACAGAGTTTAAAAGACTTGCTCAAGGTCACTCAGCTTGTTATTGACTGAGCAAATTCACCAAGAGTTACTGCATTCTTTCTGCCACCCATCTGAATAATGTATAATTCACAGATGGCTGTGCTGTTTGACCGTCAGGTATAGACCAAACCTTTCATTTTTTTGTGCTTTTATTTGCTGTCTGTACCATATTGAGCTCTTTTGATCTTCATATATCAAAATTTTGGGAGTCTCCATCAAGTAGACTATTACACATATGAGGAGACAGCATCAGGTGTGTTAGAAGAGTTTGAGGTCAGCAGTAAACAAGCCCATGCAGAAATGATCACTACCTACTGCTCTCTGAGCTTGTATTTTGGCATTTAGTCCTGGAAAAGAAAAAAGCGTTTATTTCTCTCTGCTCTTGCTTGGCTAGTTCCCCTTGGGATCAGTAACTAGCATTTATGATGAAAATTGCTACTGTGACTCCTCACCCATCTGTAGATGCAGAGTTTGGGGAGGGCAAGGACCCAGGGTTCCTGCTCCTGTCCCTCCTCTGTCCTGCGGGGCGTGGAGCTGTCCCACAGAGATCCCTCCAGGTGTGGGGGGCTCCCAAGGGAAGCCTGGCATGTGCTGACAACTGAATTTTCAGTTTTAGAAATTAAGCTTTCCTTGCTTTCTGTGCTGATCCCTTACATGCAGCCCTCTGCACCGTCTGGGGGAGCATTCCACTGCCATTTCTAACGGTGGCAGCTGTGAAGTCACTGATACTTACGTCAAGGCCTGTCTTTTGATTCTTCTAATGATGCCCATCTTTAGGTTTCTGTGTGGCATTGAAATCCACACAGAAATGGAAAATGGCTCTCTCCCTGTTTCTTAGCTTCACTTTATGATTTGGGCACACCAAATAATAATACAATAAATGTAATGTGCTTGAATCATCTTGAAACCACCCCCTGCCCTGGTCTATGGAAAAATTTTTTGTCTTCCGTGAAAGCAGTCCCTGGTGCCAAAAAGGTTGGGGACTGCTGCTTTGAATTGTTTTACAGAAATTGAAACCCACACCAAGTGGAAGAAGTAACTGTGCACTGCCTACAAGCATGTAGACCCCAGACGGGTTGGAACCAGAAGTTTGATGATGCTGACTCCCGATTACCTCACCACCAACCCATCAGAAGAGTGTCCACGTGCTGATCACACACCCCACAGCTCCTTCCCTCACCCAGTCTGGGTGACCTGGGCGTGTAGCCACAAAGTGTCTCTTGAGAAAACAGTTCCTAGAAATTCCCTGGAAGCCTAGTGGTTAGGATTTGGCACTTTCATGGCCGTGGCCCAGGTTCAAGGAACAGATCCTACAACAGATCCTACAAGTTGTGTGGCATGGCCATAATTCAGAAAGAAAGAAAGAAAGGAAGAAAGAAAGGAAGGAAAGAAAGGAAGAAAGGAGGAAGGAAGAAAAAAGGGAGGAAGGAAGAAAGAAAAAGAAAGAAAGAAAGAAAAAGAAAGAAAAAGAAAGAAAAAGAAAGAGTTTCCTTCAGACCATAGCCCTAATTTCTCCTGTCTTGGGGACAGTCTGAAGTCAAATGTGAGAATCCAGACAGGTCCCGTGATCACCCTCTCTCGGTTTCTTCCTCCTCTTCCCCAGCCCCCTCCCAAAGTCCCCTACAACAAAAAATAGCATTTCTTCCTCTCCTTCAGCAAAACACCAAAGAGGTCCTGTGATCAACTCCTGCAGATGGTCGTGGGAAGGGCCACAGTGGTGGCAGGAAGGCCAGTCTACTGCCACCAAGTGGTGGTGAGGGAAAGTGCAGCCTTTAGTGCAGGGCTCCAAGCAAGGAGTCGGGAGCAGGAGCAGCTGGTGCTCCAGACTTGAACACTCCCTGAAGGCTTTCAGGGAAAGGTTTCTAAAGACTGGATGAGGGAGGGCAGTTGTGCGGTGTGTGATCAGTTCATGGACATTCTTCTGATGGGTTGGCAGTGACGTAATCGGGAGTCAACATCATCCAACTTCTGGTTCCAACCCGTCTGGGGTCTGCATGCTTGTGAGCAGTGCACAGTTAACTTCCTCCAGCTGGTGGGGGTTTCAGTTTCTGTAAAACGATTCACAGCAGTGGTCCTCAACCTTTTTGGCACCAGGGACGAGTTTTGTGGAAGACAGGTTTTCCATAGACGGGGAGTGGGGAATAGTTTCAGGCTGATTCAGCACATTACATGTATTGTGCACTTTATTTCTATTGTTATTGCATCAGCTCCACCTCAGATCATGAGGCATTAGATCATGAAGGTTGGGGACCCCTGAGTCAAAGGATTTGGCTCAGAATATTATCTATAACCCTTGAAGACATGCTAAAGGTCCTTGACTGTGTTGAATGGCTGAACTATAATTATTTTGTCTTTCTTCTTTTTCTTTCTTTCTGCATTTTCTCACTTCTCTGATTAAATTTACTCTTTGGAACTTGGGGAAGGCCTGGGAGGCTAAAGTTTTCCTACAGACAAGAGGCAGCTGGAGGACATGGCAGAGAGTCTGTTCCCTGGAGGCTCCCTCAGTTCTGCTCAGTTACAACAGGTCCTGCTCCTCGGACAACTGGGCAACACCCAAAGGAGAAACCGCTTGTTCCTCCTGTTTTCAAATATCTACGCTGTGCACATATTTTGACATACATTATCATATTTAATTCTCACTACAGTTGAAGGTTAACACCATTATTCCAAACTAGAGTGAGGTACCCAAAGCTCAGAGAGACTAAGTCAGAGTTAAGAAACTTGGGAGTCAGGCAGTTATAAGCAAAATATCTTGGATTCCCACCCAGGTCTGCCTGACTCCCTAGCTTTGGTTTTATGTAACTGCTCATCAAACTTTGGACTTCCCAGGTGGTGCTAGTGGTAGAGAACCTGCCTGCCAGTGAAGGAGATGTAAGAGACACAGGTTTCATCCCTGGGTCAGGAAGATCTTCTGGAGTAGGAAAATGGCAACATGCTCCAGTATTCTTGCCTGGAAAACTCCATGGATAGAAGAGCCTCGTGGGCTACAGTCTGTTGTTCAGCTACTAAGTCATGTCTGACTCTTTGAAATGCCATGAATTGCAGCATGCCAGGCTTCCTTGACCTTCTCTATCTCCCTGAGTTTGCTCAAACCCATGTCCATTGAGTTGGTGATGCCATCCAACCATCTCATCCTCTGTTGCCCGCTTCTCCTCTTGTCCTCAATCTTTCCCAGCATCAGGGTCTTTTCCAGTGAGTTGGCTCTTTGCTATAGTCTGTGGGGCTGCAAAAAGTTGGACACAACTGAGCATGCACAAACACACACACATACACACACACACATTAAACTTAAGTGTTTGTAAGATTCACTTGGGGTGCTTGTTAAGAAAGCAAGTCCGAGGGCCCAGCGGTGGTCATCTCTCCAGATTATACAAGCACAGGAGACAATAGGAAAGGCTGGTATGAAGGACGTCTGTGGGGCCTGGAGCAGAGCTAGTGTAAATGCAATGGGACTTTATACCATACTTGACCCACAGCACTTCTTCTGCTTGAGCGCTCTCATATGGGGCAAAGGTCACACAGATTGTTAATATCCATGTTCAGGAGTGTATTTGGTTGAACACAGCATTTCCTCAGGTCCTTGGACCATCTGCTTCAGAATAGAGCATTTATTTAAAGATTGCAGATACCCTGGTGTCTTCACAGATCCACTGCTCTGTGGACTTCGAAGCCCAGGAACTTGCATTTTTACCATGTCCCTGGTGGTGGCGGTTTAGTCTTTAAGATGTGTCCAACTCTTTGCAACCCCTTGGACTATAGTCTGCCGGGCTCCTCTGTCCATGGTATTCTCCAGGCAAGAATACTGGAGTGGGTTGCCATTTCCTTTTCCTCCCATGTTCCTACCTGGATATTATGTACAATCAACACTAGATATAAAAACAAACAAATGAACAAACAATATAAAAATCAGAAACAGATTCAGAAATAGCTCTTGCTATGCTGGTTCCAAAATTAGTCCATGTTTAAATGGTAAATAAATGGGGAAAAATATGACCGAAGTCATCTCTAGGCACTGTTTTAATTAAATTTGTCATCTGGGCTCTGCTTACCTGTTCAAATTGATTCAACAGAGAGGATGGTGATGATAACACTGTAAGAAACAGACAAAATCAGAGCCTGTTAGATTAATCTCTTTCTTCCCCCCTGGGTCAGTGAAGTGTCCATTTCCTAGTTGTTTATCCCCAGGGGCTTTCAAAGCAGATCTGGGGACCAAGGTCCTGTGAGCAGACAATTGATTAAAACTGCAAGAATTTTGGAGCATAAGGGCTGGAATTAATTAGCATCCTTAAAACAGCAGCACTAGGCCCTTGAATTTTTGGAACATATGAATGGTAACTGTTGATTTCTCAACCCAAAGCAGAACATCTGTTCTTTTGCAGAAAGTCGAGCAAAGATTGCAATGCAGAGTCAGGTGGGGGTAGCGTTGTTCGGATCATAGCTGTCCATTTGGATTTATTATTAGACAGCACTCAGTGTAATTGCTTTCTCAAGAATTTTTAGATGTCTGACACATACACTATATATCTTGTGCAATTTTATTGGTCCTTAATCCTCTGTAAAGTTATTCCAATCCCAAATGCACATGAGAAGTATCCATAAAGTGTAACAAAGAATCTGTATTCAGAATTAATTTTACAGTAAACACAATTCATTACTTCCCATCCAGTCATCTTGCCTGTCTGGCTCTTTGGGAGATATGGACAAATCAACGAGGAAAGGAAAAATGGCAATGAAGCAAGGGAAAGTATGGATACAGATGAAGTTGTTTCTGAAGTAAATGATTAGATCTAAGAATAAGTTCCCCGGTGGCTCAGACAGTAAAGAATCCACCTGCAATGCAGGAGACCTGGGTTTGATCCTTGGGTTGGGAAGATCCCCTGGAGGAAGGCATGGCAACTCACTCCAATATTCTTGCCTGGAGAATCTGCATGGACAGAGGAGCCTGGCAGGCTACATACAGTCCATGGGGTCACAGAGAGTCAGACACGACTGCATGACTAAGCACAAGAAGAAGAGTAAGTTAACAGTAAGATAATGGCAAAGTCAAAACTGAAAAATATTATATTGCTTAAATGTAGAATTGAGAAAAATGATATAGTAAACTTATTTACCAAACAGAAATAGACTCACAGATAGAGGAAACAAATTTATGGTTACCAAAGGGGATGGGGGGTGTTCCCTGGTGGCTCAGTTGGTAAAGAATCTGCCTGCAGTGCAGGAGACCCAGGTTTGACCCCTGGGTTGGGAAGATCCCCTGGAGAAGGAAATGACAACCCACTCCAGTATCCTTGCCTGGAAAATCCCATGGACAGAAAATCCTGGTAGGCTACAGTCCATGGGGTCGCAAGAGTCAGGCAAGACTTAGCGACTAAACCACCAGCAAGGGGATGGGCTGGAGTATAAATTAGGAGTTTTGGATTAGCAGATACAATCTAATATATGTAAAATATACTATATAGTAAAATTTTACTATATGTAAAATAGATAAGCAACAAGGACCTACTGTATTGCACAGGGAACTATATTCAATGTCTTGTAAGAACCTATGATGGAAAAGAATCTTTAAAAATATATGTGTTAAAAAAACCTCAAACAGAATTATTAAAGGTATCAAGTACAAACCCTCCTCTAGTGTACACATAAAGTGTCATCATTTTTTATCATTCATTCATTTTCATTTTAACTCAAGGCATCCGCAAGACCTTGGGTACATCCCAGCTTTGCCACAAACTTGTTCTGTGATTTGGGGGAAGTTATTTAAATTCCCTACGTAAAGCGAGTTTACGTAAAACGGAGATAGTAATTCTTTCCTTGCAGAGTTCTTGTAAGTTTGGAGGTGAAAGAATGCGTGTCAGGGCCTGCCAATGTGTTTGAAGATATTTAAAAGGTAGAAGGTATGGATATTTACAAATGCTAGTTACTTCTCTTCCTCCGCCTCTGTCTAGGATCAGCTATGCCGCTGATATTTTTATGTTCAGACTTGGGAGAATTGGATTTATTTAGTTGCTGCTTCACTAAATTAATTGGCACTCGAATGGCTGACTACATTAATTTTCTGTCTGGTGCACCACTAACAAACACAGTTCCTTGTTATGAGCTGAAGTGGGTGGAGATGGGTGCTGTCAGGAGCGAGAAGCAAGGTGATGCTTGAAAAGCAGATTCATTTTCATTTTTATGAAGTGGGTTAGTTATGTTTTTTATTCTATTGTAATAAAAATGCAAACATCAAAATATTGCAGCCTTCACTTTTGTTTCATTTTCTGCCATAGTTTTGGATAGGAAGCAGCCTCCAAAGTTTAGGGAGGGAGAGCGTTTGGGATGGGAGGTAGGACGCGGCTGGAAGCGCTCACTCTAGTTCAGCTCCTTTTGGCTTCAGGTGCCTCTGTTCACCTTAATAAAAGCTGGTATTTTGGTGGGCTTAAAAAACACTGCAAATGCTTTCCGTTAGATTTTTCACATTTTATAAACTTTTGTTGTTCAGTTGTTCAGTCGTGTCCGACTCTGCAATCCCATGGACTGCAGCACGCCAGGCTTCTCTGTCCTTCACCAACTCCTAGAGTTTACTCAAACTCATGTCCATTGAGTTGGTGATGCCATCCAACCACCTCATCCTCTGTTGTCCCGTTCTCCTCCTGCCCTCAATCTTTCCCAGCAGCAGGGTCTTTTCCCATGAATCGGCTATTATAAAGTATAATGGGGACTGGTGACGGAGAAATGGAAGGAGAGTGGCCAAGAACCAGATTTAGATTACTAGAGTCATCAGGAATTAGGCTTTCTCCAATCTGTACTTTAATGGTTCAACATCTAGAGTTACACTGAGTTGGCTGGATGGTGATTAACACTGTTGTGGGTATAGCTGGCCCTTCTGACTTCTCTAATGGGCTTCCAGATTATGCCATTTATTAATTAAATTAGATGAGCCTGATGATTTTATCTCTGGAGCTTCTTTTAGTGGTGAGTACCATCTCTGTGATAGGAAACTCGAAAGCTTTCAGATTTTACTTGGCGATAGTTAGATGCATTTTCCCTAGCTCCTTTGTCATTAGGGCTAGGAACTGGAATTCTCAATATCAGGTAGAGGGAGAGAAAGAAAGTTTAAAAATCAAAGGTAAATGACATTTTGTATTTTCAACTTCCCAGAAGATTCACAACGCTTTTCAAGGATTCCTCATGCCTTGACCTTAGGTAAGAGAGGGCCATCTTTTTACAAGACAAAACAATACTATAAGTTAGCTACAGACTTTTAACAGTTTAAAGTTATTCTGCTTTATTTCCCTTCTGCAAGCGTGTAAGAGTGAAATAGAGGCACAGGGACACTAAGCAATGGTGCTTCAGGGTTAAGTGATAGAAGTGAAATTAGCACCAGTAGTAGGAATTGATACTCTGGTCTGGCTCTGGAAGAGAGGCCAAATCTGCTTCCATACAGATAAGGAAACGATTGACTCTGGGGTTTTCTGCAGTGGTATCTACATATCATTATCTATCATGTATCTTTCCGTCTATTTATCAGAGGGCCAAGATTTTGGTTAAGCCTATGTTGGCCCCTGGAGAAAGAAATGGCAACCCACTCCAGTATTCCTGCCTGGAAAATCCCATGGACAGAGGAGCCTGGTGGGCTACAGCCTGTGGGGTCTCAAAGAGTCAGACACAACTTAGTGACTGAGCATGCATGCTGGTTGCCAGTCAAGCTGTAATGAATATAGTGCTAACATTGGACTTAGAAAATATAGAAAAAAGTCTAAATTAGGAAAGAAATACAGAGTGACTGTATTGACTCAGATTGTTGTTCAGTCACTCAGTCACGTCCAACTTTCTGAGACCCCATGGACTGCAGCACGCCAGGCCTCCCTGTTCTTCACCGTCTCCCAGAGTTTGCTCAAACTCATGTCTGTTGAGATGGTGATGCCATCCAACCATCTTGTCCTCTGTCACCCCCTTCTCCTCCTGCCCTCAATCTTTCCCATCATTAGCATCTTTTCCAGTGAGTTGGCTCTTTGCATCAGGTGGCCAAAGTATTGGAGTTTCAGCTTCAGCCTCAGTCCTTCTGATGAATATTCCGGACTGATTTCCTTTAGGATTGACTGGTTTGATCTTCTTGCAGTCCTGGGACTCTCAAGAGTCTTCCTCAGCCCCACAGTTCAAAAGCATCAATTCTTTGGCGCTCAGCCTTCTTTATGTTCCAACTCTCACTCCATACATGACTACTGGAAAAAATCATAGCTTTGACTATATTGGCTCAGATAACCTGGCAATAAAAACAAATCCATGCATTTGGTACTTTTCCTCTGCCCTCTTACATGAGGTATGGCGTTCTGGTTTTTTTTTTTTTTTTTGAGTGGGTGCCAGAAGGAAGATGCACAGGTGTCACAAGGGTATTTTTTTCTGGAGTCTCAAAAGGAGATTTCAGGCGGATTTTGTTAGGAAATGGTATTCATTGGTGAACTGCAAATTAGGTTGCCTGTGCTTTGGGCCTTCTTAGTAAATTATAAAGCTAAAAGCTGGAGCTACACTGAACCCCTTGAATTTAATTTGACGGCTGGCAGTCATCAATGGTTAAAAGATTTTAGAAAACCTAAACGCTAATGCTTGAAAGTGCTGGCAGGGGATGTTGCAGAAAAGACAGGTGGCTCAGAGAGCCAAGTAAAACACTGGACTATTCAAAAACTAATACAATAGAAATGAATATACAGTATAATATTGCAGTAGTGCTACGTAATCAAGGCACACAGAGACTTATGAGTCTTACAAGTTCATTTTCCACCTTCTGAGTTATTACAAATTACCTCTCTCCTCTGCAGTCTTCATTCTGGGGAAGCTTGTCTTTCCCTGTCTTGCCAGCCTGTGTCCTTTTGCATGCTAATACAATATTCTCTTCTAACCTGAGCATAATAGATGAGTGAGTATCTCTGACTCCTTTTCTTGCGTAGTGCATTTTTGGCCAAGCAGGGAACCTGACATTTGTCTTAAATAGTCTTAAACATTTTTCATATGAAATTCAATTAAACTATTTCTGAGTCTGAATGTCTGTGCAGTTTCTTACCTTTCAACAGAAAATACTTAAAAGCAAGCAATTGAAAGGAGTGGGGAAAGGGTGGGGGTGGAGGGGGGTGAACCATGCTGTTCACACAGTCAGCTAATTGTTTCAGCCTTTGTTTTTCTGTTCCCCTTGAAGATGAGCTGTATTTTAATTACCGCATGAAAGATTTGTCTTGATTAGATGGCTAGGAGGTGTCAGTGCTTCTGAAAGAGATGAAGCTGCAGAAGAAGTGAGCGAGGCAGAAAAAGTGAGCTCATTTTGAAAACTTTTGAGGCTTCTGCTGTCCTCCCTGCCCTCTTGCCACCATGCACTTCACTTCTGTTCAGGCTCCATTTCAGGTATAAAAGGAGTGCTGAGATGCTAGATGACACAGTGGGCTGAAAGAGCATCCTCTTTGCTTGGAACGAGGAATGAATAGCTGAGAACGTTGCTGGAGTGTGCTTAGAAAGAAATTAGGCAAAATCTCTCCATCTTTAAAAAGAGCTGTTATTGGAGTATAGTTGATTTACAGTGTTGTGTTACTTTCCGCTGTGTAGCACAGTGAATCAGTTATACATAAAAATATATCCACTTTTTTTTTTTTTTAGATTATTTTCCCATATAGATCATTACAGTGTATTGAGTAGAATTCCCTGTGCTATACAATAGGTTCTTACTAGCTATCCAGTACTGGAGTGGATAGCCATTCCCTTCTCCCGGGTATCTTCCCGACCCAGGTATTGAACTAGGGTCTCCTGCATTGCAGGCAGATTCTTTGCCATCTGAGCCACCAGGGAAGATGTATTTTATATATAATAGTATGTATATGTCAATCCCAGTCTCCTAATTTATCCCTCCCCCTTCTCTCCCTGGTAACCATAAGATTGTTTTCTCTATCTGTGACTCTTTCTGTTTGGTAAATAAGTTCATTTGTACCATTTTTCAAGATACCACAGATAAGCGGTATCATGTGATATTTATCCTTCTCTGTCTTACTTCATTCATTATGAAAATCTCTAGGCCCATCCATGTTGCTTCAAATGGCATTATTTCGTCCTTTTTTATGGCTGAGCATATTCCATTGTAAACACGTACCACATTGTCTTATTCCGCTGTTAATGGATATTTAGATTGCTTCCATATCCTGGCTTTTGTAAATAGTACTGTAATGAACATTGGGGTGCATGTATTTTTCAAATTATGATTTTCTCTGGATATATGACCAAGAGTGGAATTGCTGGATCATATGATAGCTCTAATTTGAGTTTATTAAGGAACCTCCATACTGTTCTCCATAGTGGCTGCACCAATTTATATTCCTACCAACAGTGCAGAAGGGTTCCCTTTTCTTTACACCCTTTCCCGCATTTATGAAAACCTCTCCATCTAAATGCCATGGGAGAGAGCTGCCAGGCTGTGTAGCCAGGGCTCTCTGCTCTACTTTCTGAGGTGGAAAAAGTTGCATAGATTGCCAGCCAAGTCTGGACACTAGGTAGGTTATGTGGGTATATAGATAGATAAATTGAATCCCTCCTGCGTACAGTTGGTGGAGGAGACAAAAAATGGGTAACTTGCTGCATGGAAATTCACTTAGAATGTGAAAAGCTGATCCAGGAGCACAGAGAGTGGGGTGCCTGGGCCACCATTGGGGAGCAAGTTGGGTAAGGCTTCATGGAAGAAGTCATACTCACACAGTTTCCAAGGATGAGTGATGGGGGAAAGAGTCAACCTCTGTAACTAGGATAAGGACTGAAAGGTATTTTTAAAAGTTTAGCAGTTGGATGGTCACTGGTAATACAGAGAGAGCAGCTGGAGGAAGTGATGGGGGCAGAAGTGGGTTGTCTAGTGTGTAGTATAGGAGAGAAACAGCAGGAAAGGAAATCCTTTGGATTTTTTGGAGAAACTTATTTACGGAAGAAAGGAGCAAGGTAGATTTTTAATTATAGTGTTTCAGGCTAGGCTTGCATGTAAAAGCCAAGCAAAATGTTGATATCTAGATATCTCAGGCCCCCAAGTATTGCTAGTAAAGAAAAAATGAACTTAATTTAGTGTACATGTTTCAAATAGCTTATACAATTAATAAAATCAGAAGTTCAGTTCAGTTCAGTCCAGTTGCTCAGTCCTGTCCGACACTTTGCGACCCCATGAACTGCAGCACACCAGGCCTCCCTGTCCATCACTAACTCCTGGAGTTTACCCAAACCCCTGTCCATTGAGTCGGTGATGCCATTCAACCATCTCATCCTCTGTGGACCCCTTCTCCTCCTGCCCTCAATCTTTCCCAGCATCAGGGTCTTTTCCAATGAGTCAGCTCTTAGCATGAGGTGGCCAAAATATTGGAGTTTCAGCTTCAGCATCAGTCCTTCCAATGAACACCCAGGACTGATCTCCTTTAGGATGGACTGGTTGGATCTCCTTGCAGTCCAAGGGACTCTCAAGAGTCTTTTCCAACACCACAGTTCAAAAGCATCAATTCTTTGGCGATCAGCTTTCTTTATAGTCCAACTCTCACATCCATACATGACCACTGGAAAAACCATAGCCTTGACTAGATGGACCTTTGTTGACAAAGTAATGTCTTTGCTTTTTAATATGCTATCTAGGTTGGTCATAACTTTCCTTCCAAGGAGCAAGTGTCCTTTGATTTCATGGCTGCAATCACCATCTGCAGTGATTTTGGAGCCCAGAAAAATATAGTCAGCCACTGTTTCCCCATCTATTTGCCATGAAGTGATGGGACCAGATGCCATGATCTTAGTTTTCTGAATGTTGAGCTTTAAGCCAACTTTTTCACTCTCCTCTTTCACTTTCATCAAGAGGCTCTTTAGTTCTTCTTCACTTTCTGCCATAAGGGTGATGTCATCTGCATATCTGAGGTTATTGATATTTCTCCCAGCAATCTTGATTCCAGCTTGTACTTCCTCCAGCCCAGCGTTTCTCAGGATGTACTCTGCATATAAGTTAAATAACCAGGGTGACAATATACAGCCTTGACATACTCCTTTTCCTGTCTGGAACCAGTCTGTTGTTCCATGTCCAGTTCTAACTGTTGCTTCCTGACCTGCATACAGGTTTCTCAAGAGGCAGGTCAGATGCCCATCTCTTTCAGAATTTTCCACAGTTTATTGTGATCCACACAGTCAAAGGCTTTGGCATAGTCAATAAAGCACGTTGCTCAATTCCTAATTTCTCTTTGCCTCTGTAACAAAACCTTTAAAGAGGACTGTTTCTCACAGGAATTTGTGAAATTATCTTCTCTTTACTCTGGACATTTTTTGAGTTTTTTAAAATAACTGAGATAAAGGATCTGGCTTAGTTAAATAAGTGTATGTGGTACAAACGAGTTTAGTATCACCTAATAGCTAAAGATTTAACAGATGTTTAACCTAAGGGGCATTTAGTTGTATAAAGCATTTTTTTAAACTCACAAACCACATTTGTATTATTTCATTTTTAAAAATAGCAATTTTCAGCTTCTATATGAAAGTTGGCATGAGACCCACATATTCCATATTTTTGGCTTTTTTGTTTTCCCTTTATTATTAAACTGCATAGCACTTTCTGTGTTCTCAATGAAATGACTTTGCAAACACGGACTGTGTTAGGGGAATAAACACAGCTCTTCATTCTCTAACTTACCTCCTCCTCCCACCCCTCATGATTGAGAAAAAATAACCAGAAGTTAATTTTTGGAACAAGGTAGGGGAGGAAGGGAGGAATATTTGGGGACTTGGGTGTCTGTGTGTGTGTGAGCCGGAATCAGTCCTTGATCTGACACTAAGTTCAGATGGATTCTGGAATAAGCATACGTGTTCACAGTGGGATTTAAGCTTTCAGTGTCCAGGACTACTGCCAATGAGTTGAAATGAGGTAAAAGAGTAAGGAAAGTGTTAAAAATAAAAATGAAAAAAAGCACATTGCCAATTCTGGAAAAATTTGAGTCATAAAAGAAGGCATCATATTTTTATCATAGAGGGCATAATTTTCCCTGTCGTTACCACTAGAATCTGTCTTACTTAATGTAAGCAATTATTGAATGCCTGGTGAATGAATATGTGGTCTATATATGGCGCCTTCATTCATATTTAGGTGGCTGCTATTTTTTTTCAATCCTACTTCTTGAAATTTTTATATTTGAAAAATACCAGGGACATTTTGAGGTCCCAGAAGCTCAATAAATGGTGAAGCTGAATTTTATGGGATGTGAAAATACTGTAAGAAGTTTGATCACATTGTGAAAGTATACACTTATCTTTTTAAAACTTTAATGAAATTTTGGGAAAAGTTACCCCCAAATTCGGAAATGAATGTCAGAAATCATTGTGCATTATTTTAACGGGTTGGTTGTCCTTCCTGCTGCCTCATGTGGAAAACACTGAGAAAGTGACTATGAAACTTGATTTGAAATAGTCACATACACAGAAGAAAACCACTATTCCTCAAGACTCTGGGGGAGATATTTAATTATTTAAAGGAAAAAAAGTTTGAGTCAAGAAGCAAATGGTACAGACTAAGAAAGATTTACATTGGAATTTTTTCCTGAATTTTTATTTTAATAAAAATTCATGTTTATATTTTTAGGAAGCTGTGAAGCTTCTTGAACTTAAAAGCAATAGGGATTCCTGCAGATGATTACTTAGGTTTGCCTTTTAACTTGGTGACAATGACTTGCAATATTCCCAATAAAGGGAATGTTATATTGCTGAAAACTGGCAATAAATCAGTTTAAATCAGTCTAAATCAGTTTCTCTTCAGAAAGCCTAGTATTTTCTTAGGTTGTGGTGAAGATGGAGGGGCACACAAATTGTGTATAAATTAGGTAAAAAAAAGTCTTAACAGAGCTTGCCTGGCAATCCAGTGGTTAAGACTTCCAAGTTCCCAGTGCTGGGGGCATGGGTTCAAACCCTGGTTGGGGAAATAAGATCCTGTATGCCACACAACACAGCTGGGGAAAAAAGTGTCTTACTCCTTTGAGAAAGGAAAGGTCAAATGTTCTTGACGAAAAGTCTAGAAGAGGCATTTTGAATCTCCTACTGAAGGAACAGATTTAATATGTTATCTAGTGCAATAGGAGATATTTAAAGCTATGCCATGCCTCTGATATTAAACTCTTCTTTCTGAGGTTGCCTTGTTACCGACTGTTACTCAATAAAGCATAAAAGAGTTTTAGTCCAATTTATCTTCTTATTTGTTGTGGGGGGAGAAAAGCCATCTGAACCACTCATCTAAATTTACAGTCATTTCAAAAAAGACAGAGGCTTGAAAGAATCCTAAAAAGTTAATGCAGTTAACGTCCCTGTCAGTCAATTTATGATACTCCCTCAAAGAAAGCCAGTTTTAGAGAAATGGTTTTTCTCATAAGGTCTAAAAAGGCCTGTTTTAGCTTTCGTAGTTTCAAATTTAAAACGAGATATGTGGACATATGGAGTGTCAGAGGCATCTGTTAATTCAAATCGTGGACATTGCTAGGGTTTATGTATGTATAAATATGTAGGAGTGTAGAATTTCTGTAGATGATACTGACTAAAGAAAGGTCATAGAAGGACATATTTTTCTTCCAAGTTTTAGATACTAATAATTTTATGCTATTGAGTGTTAGGGTAATTGCATCTTGCCTAAATAGACTGATCTGGAATACAGAATGGTAATTGCTATAAATAACACCTACTTAGAAATTTTAATTGGATAGTTTAGTAGGGTAGTACAACAAAGAGAAATGAGTTCATTGTTTATTCTATGTAGGTAGAGTTCAGGTAGGGCAGAAATAGGGTATTATAAAAATCGAGTTTTGTGTGACTCTAGTGAAAAAGAAACATGTTATCAAGTAAATGGAAATTTTTAGATGATGAATATTTAAAGAATATTTAGGATCCTTATTGGGAGGGAGTTGTATGTCCATGCTCCAATTCAGCCAAATCTTGATTAATCAAAGACCAACTCTCCTGACTAGGAATTACCCAGGGCTGCCTCTGCTGCTGGTCATTTCACTTCTTATTAGCATAATCCTCAAGCAGATGGAAGGGAGTTGGGAGATAAAACTCAAATCAGCTTTGTTCCTTGCTAACAACTCTGGCAAACTGTTGACACTTCTGGCTAAAATGAAGTTTGGGTATTCTCTGTGGATTTTTATTATTTGTGCTGTCCTTGTCTCCACAGATAATCAACAGTTCACTGCATAATGTATAGCAGATGCAACCTGGCTCATTCTTCCAAATGAGTAATCAGAGGTAATGCAAATTAATATCTTCACCTCAGAAAAAATAACTTTAGAATTCATCCAGTTCAGTAAACAGACGAAGTAATCATAATGATAGGGTTTTAATGATAAAAGATTCAAAGACAAAGCAAGGCATTTCCCTCCTCTTATAGAAAATATACCTTCTAATTATCTTATATCTACCAGAAGGAGACAATTCAAGTTGGATTGACTCTACTTTTGGATGATATTGAATACAATATAACATGTGTAAAAACAACTCATGTTAGTTCTGTTTTCTTTCTTCTTTCCCAGCAGCTGGGCTGATAATTATTATTGAGGAATACTTAATTGCTTGAAATTTAAAGGTAGCAATTAAAAAACTTTGTTTTATTTTTTATTTTAAATAACCCATACTCCTACGAACTTTAGAAGCTACACGAAACTATTAACAAGTTGATGGAGATTTTGATTTTCTTAATTTTGCTTACTCATTTTTTATAGTACATTCCTAAAATAGAACCATGCTATTGATATTGTTCTGTAATTTTTTTTCAGTTACCCTGTTTCTTCATTAAAACACTACTTTTAAATGGTGCATAGCATTTCATACCAACATACTGAAATTTATTCAGCCCCCTAATGCTGAACATTTGGTTGTTTCAGTTTTTTACTATTATAAACAAATACAGATTGAATATCCTTATACCTAAATCTTTGCATAAGTCCATGATTTTTTTTAGGACAAATTCCTAAATGAGAAATTGCTGAGTCTAGGAGTATATACACATTATAAAGGCTTTTGAAAGGTATTGCCAAATGGCCCTCTAGAAAGGTTAAGCTATTGATAGTTATATTTGTGATAATTTAAAGACAGATCTGAGTCATATAGCAGAGTTTCTAGAATATCTCTATGAGCTCCTGTTTGAACTCAACAGGTAAAACATAAACCTGTCTGTGTGTGGACACAACCTTGATGACTGTGGTCCTGAATGAGTCATACTAGCCTTCTCTTAGATCTTGCTGAGTTTTTTTTTTTTTTAACTTTATTATTATTTATTCATTTATTTGGGTGTCCCAGGTCTTAGTTGTGGCTCTTAGGATCTTTAGTTGTGGCATGTGGGATCTAGTTCCCTCGGATCAAACTGGGGACCCCCGTGTTGGGAGTGCAGAGTCTTAGCCACTGGACTACCAGGGAGGTCTGTTGCCTAGAATTTTGAGACCTTGAGAATATGCCTGGTTTTCTCTGGGGCTCAGTGGGATCTGTTTGGTCCTCACGAGAGGCAGGAGTTCCCCTTAGAAATGGATTACTCTAAGTCTACATCCTGTTTTTTCTCTCTCTCCTCACTCCCTCCCAGGTAGGAGTTTCTTTCCATTTTCTTGAAATCAGGGATCAAGACCATGCCCAAACACTGACCTTGTCATTTCTGAGGTCTGTTAGGGCTGTGGATGTGAGATCCTTGCTACCAGCTCATCTTCTTCAGAGGATGTTTATCACCACAGAATGAGCTACCTGGGGAGAGACCTGTGTTAGAGGGGCAGGTCTGGTTTTAACTCCCACAGAGGCCTGCTGTGGTTCAGGAGTCCCCCCATGTTTTGTATCCAGAGATGGGAGCATTTTTACATCATGATTGCCCCTTGAGCAGGGAAAAATTTCCCCTACAGATGGGGGAGTTGGAAGGTAGAGAAAATCTTTATTTCAAAGAAAGATTTTCAACACAGACTACATTCCGGATACATGAAAGCATTGTGGTTTAATCAATAACATTAATAGATACCAGAAACTTCACCTCATATGCACAGAGACACCACCTGAAAAGTCCCGCTTAGAGGTCTGTTTTCTTGTGTCTCTATAACGGTCATTAACTGTAATGGCTTCTAAGGGTACAACAGACCACCATCAAGGCCACAGGACCAAAACACTGCTATTTCAGGATGGTTTATTCTTAGAGTCTCTCTATACTGTATTCCTTCCTGTCAACAAGGTAAGAATAAAATGTATATTCTAATGGCTCAATGGGTAAAGAATCCACCCCAATGCAGGAGACGTGGATTTGATCCCTGGGTTGGGAACATCCCCTGGAGGAGGGCGTGGCAATCCACTCCAGTATTCTTGCCTGGAGAACCCCATGGACAGAGGGGCCTGGAGGGGTGCGGTTCCTAGAGTCGCAAGGAGTCAGACAGGACTGAAGCAACTGCGTGCATACACTTCCTACAGCTTCTGACAGGGTTTGTATTCAGTACTCATTTAGGCTATGGATTAAAAGTATTTAGAGAGCTGTGCTATGGACCAAAAAATTCCTCTTTTAGACTATGTACTGTATTTGCAAAAACAGTGATTTGCTAATTTAATTTGCATGATACCTACACATTCTGACATCCACCTCCTCCTCCTTGTTCCGTGTGCATGCTCAGTCCCTTTAGTTATGTCCGACTCTTTGTGACCCCACGCACTGTAGCCCACCAGGCTCTCTGTTCATGGAGTTTCCCAGGCAAGAATACTGGAGTGGATTGCCATGCCCTCCTCCAGGAGATCTTCCCAACCAGGGATCAAACCTGTGTCTTCTGCATCTCCTGTATTGACAGATGGATTCTTTACCACTGAGCCACCAGGGAAGCCCTCCTTCCCCGTACTCCTTCTAAATTTAAAAAATACTTTTATCAAAGGTAAAAAAATAAAGACTGCTCTCCATGTGTCTGTGGAGCTATAGTGACCAACATCTTGGATTTTTCAATTTTAATTTCAACATGATTTTTTTCTTGGCCTCCGTTGTATTGAATATAAAAACGTTTTTTATAAATCACATTTTTTTTCCCTCAGAAATGATTTTTATAAAATTTTTTTATAAATCTTTTTTTCCTCAGAAAATGCAGTCACCATATTTCTGGTTAAAATACTGCTCATATTCCTTTTTCACCATCTCTCTGTCTTCACCCTGAGAGAGTATATTCTCTACTCCCAGTCTTCCCGGACCAGATAGGCTTGGGTAAGCACTCACAAAGAACAATGCTTCCTAGGGAGGACCACTTTAATATAGAACTTATTGTCAGGTTTCAACTTTTGTTTCCCAGTGGCCCCTTATAAACTCAGGTGGGCAGTAAGGAGAGCAGACAATACACATGTGCTGTCTATGGCAGACGCCATCCGTAATGGGGTGAGTTGGTTTCCTACTTGTGTCCATCGGCCTCTAGACTCAGTGGAAAGTCATCTGTGAAGGATGCTCTCCAGCTCCTTAGCTGCCCGCGGGAATCATTGTAAAGCAGTCTGCCAGAAGGAATGTGTGAGCAAATGACAAACGGTACCTGACTCCAGGGGAAAATAGAGTTTGGGAAGCTTTTAATGCCAAGTTTTATAATGTTTAGGATGAAATACTGCATCAGATTTCTCATGAGGATGGAAACGACCTCGGATCCGTTTAACACAGCATTTTTCAGCCGAGGAGAACATGCTTGAATAGAAAAAGAAAATATTCCAGCCCTTAAAGTTTAGAGAGGGCTTCCTTTTCTTCTTCTTGCTGGCTCCCCACTCTTTCATCCTGACTTTCATTCTACAACTCCCAGCCATACTCATTAAAAAAAAAAAAGATCCCTCTATATGGATTTTCTGAGTTGGTGCTGAGAGCAAATATTTTGCCCCATTTATCTCAAAAGTGCCCTCATGATTGTCAGGGCAGGTAGCCCATTATTTTTGGTTCAGAAAACATGGTCCCCATATTTGTATATGATGAGTCATCAATCTCTTTTTGTACTTTCTCTTAAAGTGTATCTCATCTATCCTACTCTGATTGTTCTCCTTGTCACCACTTCAGCCCAGATCTTCATTTCCTGCCTGGATCAATGCCATCCTTTTCTTACTATGTTCATCTAATTGATGAGCGTAGAGAGGGCAGTTGTATGGAAAAGATGTTTGCAAAGTGAAATTTGTATGACCTGGAGCTTGCTATGGAGATAAAGGCATCAGTGATAATTCTTAAAGGATTTCAACCTCATTAGGGAATGTAGAAAAGAATTCTGCTTTTAGTAACTAAAGGCATTATATAACCATTTTAATTGCTTAATTTAATTTAGTATCTTAATTTAATCTAAAATTCTGATTCTAAGGATCTTCCCACCATTGTGCCTGCTCTGATATCTGTCTAGAATGATCTCCCGTAGCAGTCTTCTTTATTTCAACACAAAAGCATATACAAAATAAATTAGTGGAAGTAGTTGTATTTAAAGTATCTTCCAATCCTAAACCCTATGAATTTCTGACCTGCAAATAAGTGATTTTATATATATATATATATATATACACACACACTTACGTATGCATGTAGCTCTCTGTGTCTTTTCTCTACTTCCTTATTTTATTACTGTTTATTTCACAGTTCAGATCTTTTCATATCTTTTGCTTCTTTCTTATGTCTCATGAATGTGGCATGATAAAGGGAACAGAGTAATAATCAATAAATATTGACCAGGCTTCAGTGATGAGAAAGATACATTGCGAATTCACAATTTATTTTATCTTATATTTTTGTTATCTCACTGAATGAATTGACTTAATATTACTTTTTCCTGCTTAGGATTTTCTATTGCTATGTGGAGAGGAGCCTCTTTGATGTATTTAGTTGAAAAAAAAAGTGAGTAGTGAAGGAAGAAACACTGTATTTTAAGGCTTTTTAAGGGTGTCCCGGAAGCCATCTTACCCTGACTTTTTATGTGGTTGGGTCTGATTGCCCTGAAGTCACAGCAGATTAGGTTTCCTTGGCTTCAGTCAACTTTCATACAATGGGAGTGTTTTCAAAACAGCTCAATCTGAAGAAAACAGACTGAGAAGCCAGTTTATTTTTAGTACCTAAACTGTACTGAGCTGCATTTTCAGAAAAGTTAATCATTTCCTGTGAAGTTCATGTTTACCACTGTGAAAGTAGTACATGCTCATTACCAAAAATTCAGAAACAAAACAGTAGGAGTGAAAAACTTCATGTGTAAGCCAGCTATCCAGAAGTAAACAGGGTTAACCTTTCAGTTAGTATCTATTCAACCGCCTTGAAAAATATATATAGTTGTAATCATACTTTTAGTATGATTTTTGTACCTGTTTTCTTCTTAGGTAAAATTTCTTTTGTGTGTATTAGTCACTCAGTCACGTCTGTCTGACTCTTTGCGACCCAAGTGGCTTCATAACACTAGCCAATCATCATAAGTAATCTCTGCAATGTACTTGTTGGACATTTAGGTGATATCAACTTTTCACTTTATTAGATAATACTATAATGAGAATTTTTAAAGTTTTTCCAGTAATTAAGATTACTTTCTTAGCATTGATTATGCAAAATGAATACTTTTAAAGCTCATACTAATTTTTGCCAAGTTAATTTTAAAAAGTTCTTTCATCAGTATGTGAGGGTGTTTTTTTCATCTCACCCTTATTAGTGCAAAATCTTCCTAGTTACAAAGATACTAGTTTTAGAGGTGAAAATTACGTTTCATTTAGTTTTCCCTGATTTCCCATGATGCTTATAATTTTCCAGCACTCATCATTATTCATTTGTTGAGTGTCCTCTTTTCTGAATTGTTTGCATGTATCTTTGGCTACTTATTTATCATAATCTCAGTTTCTATTTTTTACAGAATTGATTTGGCAGACTCTTCATATTTTGAACATTAATCTTTGTTACATGTATTTTGAATTCTTGCCTGTTGTTTACCTTTTTACTTGGGTTATTTTTTTCTTAACACACAACCTTGTAAACTTTTTTGTAGTAAGCTCATAATCCCCCAACTTTCTTGGTAATTAAAAATATTCTAGGTTGAGCTTAGAAATTTACCATCTCCCCAAAATCATTGCCCTCCACCAATCAACTGAAGATTTAAAATAATGTAGTTGGCACTTTTTATAGGAAACAAAAATCTTGGGAAATTTCTTAGAAAAATTAATACTCATATATTTTATTTAATCCCAGTGAAATAATCCAGAAAAAAGATTTGTGATTTAACTTTTTATTTCCCACTCTGTGGTTAGATTTCATAATGTTTAACAAACAGGAATCATGCCTTGGAGCAGCGGTTCTTAACTTGGGGCAGTTTTGCCTCTGAGGGACATTTGGCAATATCCAGAGATATTTTTGATTGCCACAATGTCGGGGAGGGGCATGCCAGTGGCATCTACTAGGCAGAACCAAGTTGCTGTTTAGTGGCTAAATCAGGTCAGACTCTTTTGCGAACCCACGGACTGTGACCTGCCAGGCTTCTCTGTCCATGGGATTTCCCAGGCCAGAATACTGGAGTGGGTTGCCATTTCCTTCTCCAGGGGATCTTCCCGACCCAAGGATCAAACCCACATCTCCTGCATTGGCAGGCAGATTCTTTACCACTGAGCCACCAGGGAAGCCAGGTAGAGCCCAGGGTTGCTGCTAAACATCTTTACTCACAATGTCAGTACTGCTGCTGTGGAGAGAACCCATCATAGAGTTAGTGCTAGTCAGAATGACTATTTATGCTGTATTAGTGGGAGAGAAATGTAATGTCCCGTAATTTAAAATTCACTATTTCTTTGTCTCTCTCTCTCTTTTTCTGAGTAGAGTCCATTGCCTTTCACTTCATCTTCCTCATGCGTTTTAATGACTTACTTTTGCTCCCCTCTTGGAAACTGGCCAGCTTAGGGAAGTGTGTAGATGGGAACTGTGGTTGTCCCCACTTCCTGTGTTATAATTTTTGGGCAATGGGGATCCAGTTGTGGACAAGCTCCACATACACATGATTCCAGGTCTCTCATTTTCCGGCTCTTTCTTGTTGGGATATGAATAACTTGGAAATTATGGTATTAAAAACCTTGGATATGATATGTTTGCAGACAACTTAGAGACATGTCACTGCATTTGAGCAGGGGTAGTTCTTCCAGGCTGTGCCCCCCAAGTTAGGCTAAATGAAGGTAAAGGGGTAAAAAACTTTGTCTCAGCCATGTTCCTTGAGGGAGAACCTACTCGCCAAGTTTGGGAGAGTCAGTGACAACAGAAAATCCAGAGATAAAATAGTAAATAGAAATGAGTGTGATGGAAGCCGAATGATAATCCAGAAAATGCCACAAATTGCATTGGAACATCATGGCTAGTTCTTCACTCAGAAAATAAACATACCTTTATTTAAGTGTGTTCCTACTATACAGGATGTTCATTCTTATTCTGTAAAAACCAACCATCTTAGCCACCAAACAAGCAAACACACACAGCAAGTGGGTTTTTTTTTTTTTTTTTTGCAATTAAAATCTGCTGCTGCTGCTGCTAAGTTGCTTCAGTCATGTCCGACTCTGTGCGACCCCATAGATGGCAGGCTCCTCTGTCCCTGGGATTCTCCAGGCAAGAATACTGGAGTGGGTTGCCATTTCCTTCTCCATTGCATGAAAGTGAAAAGTGAAAGTGAAGTCGCTCAGTCGTGTCTGACTCTTAGCGACCCCATGGACTGTAGCCCACCAGGTTCCTCCATCCATGGGATTCTCCAGGCAAGAATACTGGAGTGGGTTGCCATTTCCTTCTCCGATTAAAATCTGAGAGCAATTTAAATAAATTTAAATAAAATTAAATTGGAATTTTTGTGGTAGGACTTCCAGATTCTTTGATGTGACAGATTGCACTGGGAATCTAGAAGAGGGGCTTGTGGATGACAGTCTTTTATACTTACTCTACCTTTGAGAACCCTTGTGTTTCATGGAGTATCTCATGTAGCTGGTGCTGTACCCGTAGTTTCCATCCATGGCTGCCGATTTGAATAAGAATGTGTTCAGTGTGTGGGTGAGACTTAAAACCTCCAGGCTCTCCTCCCTCCAGCTTCTGACTGAATTGCCTGGGTAGGGGCATTGGCTAGTGTAAGAAGTTCTCTGGGTGACTCCACTGGGCTTGAGAACCCCTTCATAAATAGAACACACTTTGAGCAGACCCACTGAGATCATGCAGACCAGTGTTTCCAAATTTGTCAGTTCATAAGGATTGTCCAGGTACTCATTAAATATTTATTCTCAAGTATCATTCTTGGAGATTCTGATTCAGTCAGGGCAGTAGTTTCCAGGAATATGTTTGTTTAGCAATCCCTTTGGGTGATGTTTACGCTGAGGCAAGTCTGAGGCACAATCTGCCCTTCTGTGGTCTTCAGTGGCAGGACCTTAAAGGCAAAGGCTGGTGGACACGGCCCAGAGCACCAGTTTCACCTTAGTGCCTCTCTCTAAGGTCTGTTTCTGGTCCCTTGCAGGCTCACAAACCTCTAAGGTTTTTTGTCCCCCCCCCCCCCCAAGAAAATGAATAGATTCATCCAAAAAGACTGTGTTCAGTCCTCATAAATTCATCCCTTATTTCCTTTATGTCTCTAGGAGTTTATTGGTTTCTATAAAGTTTTGGAAATAAAATAGATGGTTGGTCTTGAGTAGCAAACTTTCCTGGTGGCTCAGATGGTAGAGAATCTGTCTGCAGTGCAGGAGACCTGGGTTTGATTCCTGGGTCAGGAAGATCCCCTGGAGAAGGAAATGACAATCCATTCCAGTGTCCTTGCCTAGAGCATTCCATGGATATGTCAGGGGAGTTTGTAGTTTCCTGGGTTCTGTCTCGTGGCAGCAAAAATTTGAAGTGACGGATGGACTAGTGTTACAGTTCTGTGTTACAGCTCAGTTTTATTTGGCAAGCAGAAGAAAATACATCCTCGAGGCATGAGGGCGGGCCAACCCAAAAGATGTGAAGAGAAACCGCAGGCTCAATTTTGGCTCCTCTTTTTATATGTTTTTTCTCCCCACCCCCCAAGCCTGCCCTGTGTAAATCGGACTAGCCAGGAGGGCTGTTTGTTTCACCTGAGGTTCCCTCTCTGGTCCTCAGACCTTCCTTTGTGCTATTTTCGCGGGCTTTTTCCTTTCTTTGTCTTCTAGCCACCCCCATTATGGACTCCTCTTTCCTATTCTAACTACCTAACAAACACAGGAGCTTGGTAGGCTGCAATCCATCCATGGCTCAAAGAGTCGAACGCGACTGAATGACTAACACACGCTTACAGGCTTGAGTAGTGAAAGGCAAATACTAGAGAAATGGCAGGATTGGGGGGAGAGAGAGAGAGAGAGACAGGGAGGGGGAGATGAAGAGGGATACAGAGGAGACACACAAAGAGAAATAGGAATCTCAAAGTGTAATAAGGACAGGTTGTTTAAAGAAAAAAAAAAAAAAACCAATAAAACCTGACTTCAGATGGAGCTTTTCATATCTGTCCTACATTAGAAGCCACACTCCATACCCAGTGCCTTGTAAATCTTTGGAGTCTAGAGGTGAACTGCAAATTGGTCAGATCTTGAGGTAATTGTTATTATACCAGTGCTAAAATGTTGCATTAATCCTGTTTATTCTTTTTATCTGATTTCTTTCTAGACTTCTAAAGCCCAAGTCAGCAATTATTTTAAGAAGAGGTCAAACAAGCAGGCTGAAGTTACAAAAGATTATTGCTGTTTTGGTTAAAGCTGTTACTAGGGGCTGTTATCAGCTAAGTGGCAGGTTGGACGCTAAGGGAAGTTAAGAGTCAGAAAATATTTATTATCTGGGTAACTCCCTTAAAGGAACAGAACTTTCTTACCTTGCCTGGTCTAACTGGAAAAAGATCTCTGGTAGGTCTTCTAAATAGAGAGTACTGGTGAATGTTTGGTAGGCCATTACTCAGCAGACTCCCCGTGCCTGACTCTCTGCTAGGCACAGAGTATGTAACAATGAAAGTTTGGTTCCCTCCTAGGAGATATGGTGTAAGAGGGGGTCCCAGCGGTGAATCAAGGGCACCCATCCACTGAGATGCATGTGACACAGAACCACAAGATGAGAGGGATCAATCATATTTTTCCTTCAGCAACTTGGAATTGGAAAGCTGAGAGATGGTAGCACCAGAGGCGGAAGATGAAAGGCAGTGTTGTAAGAGTTAAATCACATAATACAGGCTGGGGTGGGCTTGGGGGCTGAGCTGAAGTAGGGGAAGCTGACTGGAAGAGAGAGAATGGGAGTGAGGCAGAGACGGGAGAAATGATGTTGTGACCTTAGAGTCTCTCAGGGGGTGATGGAAAGAAAGGCATCAATTTCTGATGGCGGTTGTGTTCCAGTTCCTGGGAAGTTCCAGTTCCTGGGAAGGTAATGTGGTCAGGTGGTGTGAGGCACCCTACATCCTTACAATAAATCCCACCCAGTTTGGTTTGGCTTGAGGGTATCTCTGCCCTTTGCAGACAAAATGGAATAGAAAACAAAAAGCTGGGCAGTCACTGAGTGTTGTAGTGAGGAAATGAAGGCAGAGAGTTAAAATTGATGAGACTAGAGAGAAAGACAATGAAAACCCTAGTAAATCATGTTAAAGGAATTGGGAGTTTATCCTGAGGCAGAGGGGGAAATAAGTCAGAATGTTAAGGAGCGGACTTCAATAATAGGGGTTGCTTGGGGGCTGTAGTGGGGGGAGGCAAGGTTGGAAGCTAAGGACCAAGTTTGGAAGCTAAGGAAGCTAAGGTTGGAACCAAGGTTGGAAGCTAAGCTAAGGAAGGGAGGGTGTTGCAGCTCTGTGAAGAGGTGATGAGGTTCAAATTAGGGCAGTGGCAGAAGGGGTGGGGAGAAGTGGAACAGACTCTTGGCTCTGCAGAAAGGAGAGCTGTCAGCCTGGTTGTCACTTAGAGTGGGGATAAGGTGACGATGAAGTTAAGAATGGGCTCTGCAGTTTCCCAGGTGGCCCAGAGGTAAAGAATCTGCCTGCCAATGCAGGAGGCACAGGAGATGCAGGTTCGATCTCTGGGTCAGGAAGATCCTCTGGAGAAGGAAATGGCAACCCACTCCAGTATTCTTGCCTGGAGAATTCTATGGACAGAGAAATCTGGCAGGCTGCAGTCCGTGGGGTCACAAGAATCAGACATGACTGAAATATCTTAGTACCAGTATTCTTGCTTCCCTGGTAGCTCAGCTGGTAAAGAATCTGCCTGAAATGTAGGAGACCCCGATTCAATCTTGGGTTGGGAAGTTCCGCTGGAGGAGGGATAGGCTACCCACTCCAGTATTCATGGGCTTCCCTGGTGACCCAGACTGTAAAGAATCCACCTGCAGTGCGGGAGACCTGGGTTCAATCCCTGGGTGGGGAAGGTTCCCTTGAGGAAGGCATAGCAACCCATTCCAGTATTCTTGCCTGGAGAACCCATGAACAGAGGAGCCTGGCAGGCTACAGTTCATGGGGTTGCAAAGAGTCGGACACAACTGAGTGACTAAACACAGCACTAGTCTTCTTGCCTGGGAAATCCCATGGACCTAGGAGCCTTGCAGGCTACAGCCTATATTTAGTGTTGCAAAGAGTCTGACATGACTGAAGCTGCATAACGCTAGGTTTATGACTTGGGGTGTTTTCGTCTGTGGTGTGCCTTGGGATTTAGCAAGCTGGTATCAGAGTTGGTTTTTTTTTGGAGTGATGGGCTCAAGAAGCCAGAATCTAGAGGAGTGAAGTAGGAAGGGAGTGGGTGAGGGAGAGATTGACTATGAAGAATAGGAAGGGAGCAGGGTGGGGCAAGGGGATGTCGAGACTTGCAGAGCAACTGTGTGTTAGTATAAATGACCCAAGTCCAGCCCTCAGGGTGCTCATGACCTGGAGTCTGGGAGACAAAAATGTAAGTTCCTTGAAGTATGTTGTGACAGCTAGAGGAACTCCAACAGTTTCCCGGAGGAGGCGACATTGAGTTGAGGCTAAGAGCTGTGAAACATTGGATGGGGAAGGGGCAGAGAAGGGAAAGATGTGTCACAGAGAGAGAAAATGGAAGATGAGATGATTTTGAAGACGGAAGTGTGTGGGCCTTGGAATGGGGACTTCCAAGGAAACCAGGGCAGACAAGTCTTTCTGAACATCTGTACTCATCGTCTATATTTATTGTCCCGTCTGCAAGGATTTTAGGAAGTGTAAAAATAGTCCATGTATCGAAAAATGACCTAAGGAAATTTGTAATGATGCAGGCTTTTATGGATCCAAGAGTAATTTTCCTTAGTATTTGATCTGTCTTGAGGAAAGTTATGTGTATATAAAATGTATTTTTTCCCTCTCTTGCCCACCTCTACCCCTTCTCCATACTTACAGCCTGCGGGTGGAAACCCAATGCCCAAGTTGGTATGTAACTTCTTGGGCTCCATGCTACACTGATTTACTATTTAGGTTAGATATCTAATGCATAAACCTTGCCCTCTCACCATTGTCATTGAGTGGGTTTTTTTTTTTTTTTTTTTGAGGCTGTAGCCAATTTATAGCAATTAATGTGCTAAGGACAGCAGCTGTAGCAGTCATTAATTCCTTAATCTTGGAGTAGAGAGAAATGGATTAGTTAGAGATAAATATAGCTTATGGCATTTTCTCCTGAGAACAAACCCTTTATAAACAGTGCTTTCTGCTGCAGTGTGGGGGTGGTGGGAAAATGAGAGCCTTTTCCCTTTTCCTTGAGGAATTTTTCTTGTGAGAAGGAAGGAGTAGGGGGCGGGGTGAGGTGAAATGGAGGTTCATCTAAAATGGGACATAAAGGCTGACCCTGGATGCCACGAAGGCTTCTGTCTTCACTCCCAGGACCCTGAGACCTCTGGGTGAAGATTTGCCAATTGAACTTAAATGTGTTTTGTGCACACATCAAATCTCTGCTTAGGAAGCCAAGCCAAGGGAGGAGAGAGAGAGAGAGAGAAAAAAAAAAAAAGAAAACACACCCAGATTCTCTTCTGTTGAGTGAGCCATTTGTTTTAAAATGAGATGAGAGGTGGCTCAAAGATGTTAATGGAAATCTTTGCAAATACAGGCTTAAAGTTTCTTCCATCCAAAGAGTCACTCAGCCATAAATATGTGTGGGTTATTTAGATGCTTCCAAAGGTTACTTGAAAATTGCCTATTTTCCCACAAAGAAGTGAGCTGTTTATTGCTTCAAAAACGTGTCTCATAAAGAATGCTTTTCTTCATTTGAGAAGGGAAAAAGTACTGAAGTGCATGTAATGCTGGGAAAAGGTTGATTGGAGAGCAGATAGTCTGGGGATAGAGGTTTAGTGTGGCTGCAGAAAGTATAATTGCTCTAAACGTTAAGACTGAGGAAAAAGAAGGTGGTATTGTCCTCATATGACTTCATCAAGTGTTGTTCTCTTAGTTGTTCGGGTGGAAAGTCACAGGAAGGCAGGTTGTGAAGTAGGGCTTCTCAGGTGGTGCTAGTGGTGAAGAACCCACCTGCCAATGTAGGAGACATAAGAGATGTGGGTTCGATTGCTGAGTCGGGAAGATCCCCTGGAGGAGGGCACGGCAATCCACTCCAGTATTCTTTTTTTTTTTTTTTTTTGTCTAAGTTAGAACTCAGGCTTCTTTTTTTTTTTATTATTATTATTATTTTTTTTTTTCCAGTGGGTTTTGTCATACATTGATATGAATCAGCCATGGATTTACATGTATTCCCAATCCCGATCCCCCCTCCCACCTCCCTCTCCCCCCGATTCCTCTGGGTCTTCCCAGTGCACCAGGCCGGAGCACTTGTCTCATGCATCCCACCTGGGCTGGTGATCTGTTTCACCATAGACAGTATACATGCTGTTCTTTTGAAATATACCACCCTCACATTCTCCCACAAAGTTCAAAAGTCTGTTCTGCATTTCTGTGACTCTTTTTCTGTTTTGCATATAGGGTTATCGTTATCACCTTTCTAAATTCCATATATATGTGTTAGCATGCTGTAATGTTCTTTATCTTTCTGGCTTACTTCACTCTGTATAATGGGCTCCAGCTTCATCCATCTCATTAGGACTGGTTCAAATGAATTCTTTTTAATGGCTGAGTAATATTCCATGGTGTATATGTACCACAGCTTCCTTATCCATTCATCTGCTGATGGGCATCTAGGTTGCTTCTAGAACTGCCATATGACCCAGCAATCCCACTTCTGGGCATACACACTGAGGAAACCAGATCTGAAAGAGACACGTGCACCCCAATGTTCATCGCAGCGCTGTTTATAATAGCCAGGACATGGAAGCACTCCAGTATTCTTATCTGGACTATCCCGTGGACAGAAGAACCTGGTGGGCTATAGTACATAGGGTCACAAAGAGTCGGACACAACCGAAGCGACCTAGCATGCATGCGTACAAGGGAGAGGAAGTTGAGTTTTGTAGTCTGGATGGGTGGGGGGAGCTGAAAAGTAACACCTCTATGAATACTTCATGATGGCTCCCTAACAGCAAAGGGGAGCTTGGCAGAGCTCTCACTGGCATCTCATTAATTCATAGCTAGTCCCGTTGTAGGGTTACCAAGTAAGAGGGCCCAGTTTTTTCAGTCTTTGGGAAACCCTATAAGGGAGAAGATTTTTCTGGCTACTTAGGTGGATTTACACTGGATCTCAATAAGGTTGAGGCTGGTGTTTTATAATTCAGATACATCTCTTTGTAGATGGCTGGTATGGATGGCCTTAACTGGGATTGAATTTATGTCAAAATCAGGGTTGAAACCAGGGCTTGATAAGCATGCTGGTAATTCCTACATGTCTGCTCTGGGGAGTATGGAGGCCCCCCTTGCCATGAGATCCTTGTCATATGGAAATACAAAGCAAGTTGAGAGATGACATTTGTTGAGGATATCCTATATACGGTGCTACATCAGGCATGTTTAAAAAAAAAATACTTTTAATTTTGTATATTGAGGTAGAGCCAGTTAACAATGTTGTGATAGCTTCAGGTGAGCAGTGAAGGGACTCAGCCACACATACACGTGTGTCCTTTCTTCCCCAAACTTCCCTCCCATCCAGGCTGCTATATGGCATTGAGCAGAGTTTCATGTGCTATACAGTAGGTCCTTGTTGGTTATCCATTTTAAATATAGCATACATTAGGCATTTTTTACTGTTGTATTTTAATTCAACCTCAAGAATCCTGGAAGGTATTTCCTCATTATCACATAAGTGAAACTGAAAGTCGCTCAGTTGTGTCCAACTCTTTGCAACACCATGGACTATACAGTCCATGGAATTCTCCAGGCCAGAATACTGGAGTGGGTAGCCCATCCCTTCTCCAGGCGATCTTTCCAACCCAGGGGTCAAACCCAGGTCGCCTGCATAGCAGGCGGATTCTTTACCAGCTGAGCCACAAGGGAAGTCCCATTATCACATGTGAGTGAAGTAATTTGCCCAAGATTGAAAGAGAGGTACGCGCGCACACACACACACGCACATTCAGGCTTCCTCACACACTGGGTTCATTTGGCCTCAGAGGGCCCTGTGGGTGAGCATGGCTAAGCGTCCCAGTTCTTTGCAATAGCCTTAAAGTGGGAAAAGACCATCAAAGTTACCTGGCTCAATACATGTCTCTGAGCGGGACTTCCCTGCAAGCAGTGGGACTTCCCAGGAGGCTATGGGAAGTTTGGTCCAGCCACACTGATGCTCCAAATGCTTTGGTTTTCTTCTCCTTTCCCCAAATCCCTGAAGACTAAGACCAAAAGGAATCACACAGTGTTGTTGTTTGTATACTAACTGAAAAATGCATGACTCTCCGTAAAAATATAGACAAATCTGTTGTCTGCTGAGAACGGAAGATAAGGAATAGACCAAGTTATTGGCAGTATTTCCCATGGGTTCCACTTGTGCACCCGCTCCAGTACTCTTGCCTAGAGAATCCTGTGGACAGAGGAGCCTGGTGGGCTGCTGTCCGTAGGGTTGCGTAGAGTCGGACCCGACGGAAGCGACTGAGCCGCAGCAGCCACTTGGCAAGAATGAACCAGTCATTGGATGTTCATGGCAACAACCAGCACCAACCTTTTTGCTTTTAGAAACTGAAAAAAAGAGTCAGTTGTTTGTTGTCCTGCAGCAGCAGGAAATAATAAAGCCAATTAATTTTGAATTCACACGATGCCCATGTCTTCCTTTAGTCTGGCTTAGGTTTGTTGAATTGGAAGAGGCAGTTCTCACTCAGTGTTTATTCTGATGTTTCAAATCTCTTGGAAGATACCCCTGCTTAGAGAGTCTGGTTTCATGTTTTATCATATTTTGTTCCCAAAGCCTGACTCAACTTGTAGGGCTTTATGCAGGATAGTTTGCTTACAACCACATTTAATAAAGCTGGCTGTCAATTTGTCACATGGTCACTTTGTCAACAACAAGCAATACAGAATAGTACAGTAGTCATAGTAGAAGGGCTTCATTGGAATTCAGTTTTGATCGTTAAAATGGATAGAAGATAAACTGCTTAGCAGTTCTTCACAACCGCATAAATTGGATGTCCAACAGTGCAAAACTCCAAAGTGCATCCTTTCAATCTGTGAAAAGAAGTGTTAGAGGCCGAACTTAGAATTTGTTTCATTTCAGTTGACGGTAATCCCAGACACAAGGGAGTGTCCTAGGTACTATTCATTTCTTTGAAAATTGATATGTCATGGCTAAAATCAGCCAATAGCTCTGGAACGAAAAGCTAACACATTCATGAATGATCCTTGAGTTCTGTGTTTTAATTTAAAATTGTTTGTTAAAGTCATGCTTGATTCCACTATGAGCATTTTGACGGGCTAACTTTGACTGCCTGGTAAAAATCCAATGAAGTTAAATGCAAATTATAAACAGTTTCATCTATTAATGCTAAGTAATGATGTTGTATGTGGTAAGAGAAAGAATCAGTTTCTTCCTTGATGTGTAGATATGCTTTATAAATTTGGTATTGTTTCTCTTTGCTAGAGGTAAAAATTTCCTTCGTGGTAAGAGAAAAATTTCCAAGCTATTTCCTGCTCAAAAGTCTGCAGCTAGCTCTCCTTGCACTCTAGGAAAATATCCAGATTCCTGAGCTGGCCATCAAGAACCTACCTTGCCAAACTCATCAGCAGGATTTCTTGGAGGCAATGCTTCCTGTTACTTGTGTGGACCAAAGTTCTTCTAACCTAGAATATTGCCTTCCATCGGAATTTATACCCATCCTTTAAACTTCAAGCTCAACTTGATCTCTCCCATGATTTTATTTTTTTCTCTCCAATCTAAATGAATTCCTATAGAAAATGTTTATATGACTTCTATGTGTAAAGGATATACCTCTATAGGCTGAGATTGAAGTAGGAAAGAACATAAGTATTAAGCAGGATTCCTAAACTCCCTCTGTGGCTAATTCCAAGTTGGACATTAGTACTACCTTTTGATAGAGCAGTTGAACTGAGTATTTCTGAAGGGTCCCTGGGACTGTCATAGGATAAAGTGGGGTTTATTCTTCCACATTCCTGTTTCCTAGCTGGCAAATGGGATTGTTTTTTGGAAGAGAGGCAGGTTTTCTGCTTCTGAAAATCCCTTTGAGGCCTCTCAGGGATTTGGCTTTAAAGGGAAAAGACTGGAAGTAGATCTGAAGGTATTCTGGGTTCTTCCCACTGCAGGTGGAACTGGGCGTTGTGTGAATCCAAAATTAATTTGCTTAATTATTTCCTGCTGCTGCCCTAAAAACAGGCAACTGACTTAAAGCAGCTGGGTCGGTACTTTTGGGGCTCCTGAAGTACTGCTGGGGTTCTGGCTTCCTCTACCCTTCCTTTATTTGCTTCCTCAGAAGATATATCTCGATGTTGGGTTATCTCTGCTGAGGTCTTGGTCTGCTTAAGTCCCTTGATCTGGTTTCTTGGCCAGAGCAGCCCACAGTTACCTTAGAGATTCTTTGTCTTCTTCCACCTCCTGTGCTGAGCTCAGCTGTTTCCAGAGACCTCCTGAGGCCCCTGCAAACTCTTTGGTGCCAGTTTCTGCTGCCCCATTTGTTTATACATCACCACAGTCTGGGTAAGACTTAACCATCCCAGTTAAAAAAGTTACCTAACAATCCAGTAGGGTTATTAGTAGGGTTACAACCCAGTAGGACTGCTGACTGTTCTTCATCCTGAGATGCAGGGGTGAGGGTAGGGAGGAGAGGGACTGACTCCCAAGTGCTATTGAATAGAGGGAACCTAGCAGGGTCTTGAGAGTCCCTTGGACTGCAAGGAGATCCAACCCGTCCATCCTAAAGGAGATCAGTCCTGGGTGTTCATTGGAAGGACTGATGCTGAAGCTGAAACTCCAGTACTTTGGCCACCTCACGCAAAGAGTTGACTCATTGGAAAAGACCCTGCTGCTGGGAGGGACTGGGGGCAGGAGGAGAAGGGGACGACAGAGGATGAGATGGCTGGATGGCATCACCGACTCGAGGGGCATGAGTTTGAGTAAACTCCGGGAGTTGGTGATGGACAGGGAGGCCTGACACGCTGCGATTCATGGGGTCGCAGAGAGTCAGACACGACTGAGCAACTGAACTGAACTGAGCAGGGTCTCTGCCCTTTGCTGGGTTCTCTTTCCCTCTCAGGGGGAGGCCAACAGTCTGTGTCATACCTTAGCAACCCCCTTTCTCTTGTCTGGGGTTCACAGTTCCCCTTTGTGGCATTAAAGAAGGTTCTGGCTAAAAAATTATAGGGATTGTGAAAGGATCAGCTATGATAAACCTAGACAGTGTATTAAAGGCAGATACGGACCTTTGCTGACAAAGGTCCGTATAGTCCAAGCTATGATTTTTTTCCAGTAGTCATTTATGTATGTGAGAGTTGGACCATAAGAAGGCTGAGCACTGAAAAATTAATGCTTTCAAATTGTGGTGTTGGAGAAGACTCTTGAGATTCCCTTGAACTGCAAGGAGATGGAACCAGTCAATCCTAAAGGAAATCAACCTTGAATATTCATTGGAAGGACTGATGTTGAAGCTGAAGCTCCAATACTTTGGCCACCTGATGCAAAAAGCCAACTCATTGGAAAAGACTCTGATGCTGGAAAAGATTGAAGGCAAAAGGAAAAGGGGCGGCAGAGGATGAGATGATGAGAAACCATCAATGACTCAACGGACATGAATTTGAGCAAACTACGGGAAACAGTGGAGGACAGAGGAGCCTGGCGTGCACTAGTCTATGGGGCTGCAAGGAGTAGGACAGGGCTGAGTGACTAAGCACGCATACATGCCTGTGTGGCTGGAACCCATAGAAGCATATGGAGTAATTGTATGAAATAATTGTGGCAAAGTAGGTGTAGCAGGTAGAATAATGGCTTCAGAGATATCCATGTCCTAATTCCTGGAACCTTGCATGGCAGAGACTTTGCAGAAGTAATTAAGGTTAGGGATCTTGAGAAGGGAGATTAGATTATGTGGGTGGGTCAGATAATGTATTAATATGAGAATGAGAGAAAAAATGAGAGAGAGAGGGGATGGGAGGACTGGGAAGACACAGTGGGAGAAATGATAGATTATCGAGA
The DNA here is from genome assembly GCF_910594005.1 of Cervus elaphus. Taxonomy (NCBI): domain Eukaryota; kingdom Metazoa; phylum Chordata; class Mammalia; order Artiodactyla; family Cervidae; genus Cervus; species Cervus elaphus. The sequence goes on along the minus strand of NC_057819.1, from coordinate 51,475,702 downwards.
GAGAGAGAGAAAGAGAAGAGAAGAGAGAGAGAGGAAGAAAGAAGAGAAGAGAGATACCAAAGATTCTACACTGGTGGACTTGAAGATGAAGGGAGGAAGCCAGAAGCCAAGGAATGCATGTAACTTCTAGAATCTGGAAAAGGCAAGAGAACACAGATTATCCTCCAGCACCTCTAGAAGCAGTGCAGCCTGGCTGACTCCTTGACTTTGGCCCTCTGAAACCCACTTCCGACTTCTGACCTCCAGAACTGTGAGATAATAAACTTGTGTTGTTTTATGCTACTGAGTTTGTGGCAGTTGGTTCTACAGAACAGGAAACTACTATGGAAGCTAATATCGAAGCTCATTCTTGCAGTTCAGAAGTGCTCCTGCTTAGAGTGCACTCTGGGGTGAGGAGAGGTAGAGGATGGCCACACTCACCCTGATAGAAGGGGTAGGGGCTGGTGACACTGCGAAGAGAAGAAGGGATGAACCTGAAAGGTCATGAGATGAGGCAGGCTCCAGTGACTGGCTGGTTGTGAAGGACGAAGAAGCAACTCCATCATTTAAGGTTGCCTACCCCCTGCAACATGCAAAGCAGGAGACACAGGAGACATGGGTTCAGTGCTTGGGTCTGGAAGATCCCCTGGAGAAGGAAATGGCACCCCACTCCAGTATTCTTGCCTGGGAAATCCCATGGACAGAGGAGCCTGGTGGGCTGCAGTCCAAGGAACCACAGAGAGTTGGACACGACTGAGTCCACACACCCCCGTATTTATTTATCTATATTTGTCTGCATTGGGTCTTAGCTGCATTTTGCAGGCTTAGCAGTTGGTCTGTGGGCTTAGTTGCCCCACGGCATATGAGAATTTTAATTCCCCAGCCATGGATCAAATCTGCGTCCCCTGAATTTGGAGGCAGATTCTTAACCACTGGACCATGAGGGGAGTCCTCCACTTAAGGGTTTTGAGGCTGGAAGAATGAGAGGATAGTGGTTCAATTCAACAGTAGAGGAAGAAAGAAAGGGGAGCTGGAGTGGACAGCAGACTGCAGGACAGAATGGTTGGGTGGAATTAAAAGTGAATTTCATTTTATTGACGTTGAACTTGGAAGAGCCCTTGAACTTGGAGCACTAGGATTGGGGGTAACTTGGAGTGATAGTAGATGAACAGATAATAATTAGGTTAAGAGAGTGAATAATGGCTGAAAAGTTGGGATTGAAGGTGTGTCTCTGGAGGATGAAGATGGAAGTGGGAAGTGTTAGTCACTCAGTTTTGACCCCATGGGCTGTAGCCCACCAGGCTCCTTTGTCCATGGGATTTTCCAGGCAAGAATACTGGAGTTGCCATTTCCTTCTCTAGGAGATCTTGCTCACTCAGGGATTGAACCCAGGTCTCCTGTATTGTAGGCAGATTCTTTACTGTCTGAGCTACAAAGGAAATCTGAAGATTGAGATGGGAGCTGAAGCAATGAAGAGAAAAAAAATTTTCATTGAGACAGTCAGAGAAGAGGGATGGTGAGCTAGCATTCACTGAGCACCTAATTCAACCAGGCATTGAAGTAATATTTTATTTTTAAAATATATGTTAAGTAATTTAATACCGGGGCTTGCCAGGCGGTGCTAGTTGTAAAGAACCCTCCTGCCAATGGAGGAGATGTAAGAGACGCAGGTTCAATCCCTGGGTAGGGTCGCAAAGAGTTGGACACTACTGAAGTGACTTAACACGCACACAATTTAATACTTTTAACAGCCTCCTATTTAACCATTGTGACATAGTGATGGAACTGTTTTTGAAGATGATGAACACAGAATCAGAGAAAGTAAGTAAATAACTGTCCCATAATCTAACAGCCAGTAAGTCCTCTTCTACACCATGTGCATAGTTAGGAGAAGCCAAGAAGCAGGTCAAATGTTACTCATAAAAGATTAGCCAATCAGAATTAAGAATATGGAGTGATGCTTCACTAGAACCCAGCACTGGGTATTAGCAATACTCTTTTGAGGTAGGTTTCACTGTCGGTGGTCTCTTCAGTTATGTAAGGGCTTCAATGAAGTGTCTATTCTGTGATGATGATGATGATATGTGTGTGTGTGTGGGAGAGAGAGACAAGAGAAACAGAGTCAGAAAAAGAGAAATGACAGATCACTGTTCTCACAGGCACAGTTAGTCTTCCTGACTAGAAAGTAAGCATATAGAAAATGTTTTAGATTTTTAAGATGCCAGGCCTTCCCAGAAGTACTGGTTATAATTTTAGTGACAACCATTGTGGGAAGTATTTGACTTTTGGCTTGGAAGTTTCATGGACCAGATGAATCAATAATATATGACACATCTTTTCAATTCCCCCCAATCAGGTCTATAAAAGGCACGCTTGCATGGCTCACCCACATTCAGGCAGAATCAGATGGTCTATTAATTCAGATTTGAATGAAAAACTCTCACCTCTCTTTTAGCTGTTCAGGATGCAGCATGCAACTAGTTATTAAAATGAACACTTACAGTGACCACAGCCCTGAATCTAATACTCCATATGGCACCAGAATGAAGGCTCTCGACGTGTGCACTTTTGTCTTTGGTCATTTCAGACTGAAAATACAATTAGACTTGGCTGTCAGACAGATGAAATCTGTCATATTTCCCCTATAGGACCTGCACTTGGTCCAGATCAATAAATATAAAACCACTTGCCCATAAATTGCAAACTAAGCTTGCAGCTTCAGTACATGTGGGCTTAAATTCACTTGTATCTGGCATTCACTGCTTCCTGGCCAAACAGTCTGTTTCTGTGATTAGTGCAATTTCATAGCTGGACCAGAAAAACAAGGCTGCAAACCATCACTATAAAGCAGCAGATGGCTTTGCCACACCTTCCCTGTAAGGGCAGTTCCCTCAGAAAATGGGGTTTGAGCTGCTTGCTGTCTAGAATGGAACTTTAAAATTGGGATGAGTTCAAGTCATTTCCTGAGTATAGCTCCACGGAGCTGTTGTTATTTTTTTCCTATTTCTTCTTGAGATTTCAAACAGAATTTGTAATAAACTTTGCCTGGACACGACTTGTCACCTAGAAGAGACGTGCTTTATGTACAGAGATACAAGATTCTCTGTATATGCTTGACAGAGCCAGCTTTTACTGAATGATACGTGCTTTTTGGAGGCTTCCCAGGTGGTGCTAGTGGTGAAGAACCTGTCTTCCAATGCAGGAGACACAAGAGATGTGGATTCAATCTCCTGGGTCAGGAAGATCCCCTGGAGGAGGGTATGACAGCTCACTCCAGTATTCTTCCCTGGAGAATCCCATGGACTGAGGAGCCTGGTGGGCCACAGTCTGTTGGGTCACAAAGAATCAGACACAATGAAGCGATTGCGCATGCCTGTACATGTTGGATTGGCTTCACAGAGAATGAGATGCGCTTGCTTTTGCTCCAGAGACCACTAGCTGAGATAACATTGATTTTGGGGGAAAGGTACATTCTTAACACCTGTTTTCTTCCCCCATTTATTTTAGCTTAGAGACCCGGTTTCAGGCAAAGGGAATTTTCTCTAGTGTAACACAGAATTAGGCTGTAGAATTTGCTGGTGTGGGACATTAAGTGAGACAATTAAAAGTGAGACAATTAACCTAGACTCTTTAGAGGCAAGAATTAGACACTGCCTGTATCTGAATAAGAGGAACATCTCTATTTTCAGGAGCTACTGTGGAAGCAAAACCTTCATACTTCCAAATACAGTGCTTGCTAAGCAAAGTGATTACAAAATCAGGTGAAGGAAAAAACTCCTTTGAGACAGTATAAAAAAGATGTGTCAAGTGAGCTGGGTGGTGTCACTTCCTTGAAGGCCACTGCTCTTGGAGTTAGAACATATTCTGAGATCATGGACCCAGAGCTCAGACTGGTGGCTGCCAAGAGGGAGAGGTTTGGGAATGATAGATTGGGAGTTTGGGGTTAGCAGATGTAAGCTTTTATATTAGAATGCATTAACGAGGGCCTACTGTGTAGCACAGAGAACTATATTCAGTATCCTATGATAAACCACAATAGAAAAGGATCTGAGAAGAAGAATATAATATATGTGATATTGAATCACTTTGCCGTACAGCAGTATTTAACACCACATTATAAATCACATATACTAAAAAGAAATTCTGAGAATGGTTGAGTGCACCTGGCTGAGTGTTGGATCTTTGCTTGGTTTGGTCATTTCTCTTTGCGAATTTTTCATGAAGATCTGGTAACATTGTCTGAAGCTGCCCACTTTGATGTGCTCATGTTATTAACAGAAACTTCTCATGAGTGGTAAATTAGAATAGCCCATTAAGGCCCCTGAAAATCAACAATTCAAAATAAGTGGAGCAAACAATACATACTGTGTCCACAGGGCATGCATTTTTGGGGGAATCATATGATTTGGGAAAATTATTCTTGAAGTCATGTTATACTTTTAGCTGTGTTTTTAATTCTAGCAGGTAAAATCTGATTAAGGTTTGAATTGGTGAAGATCAAGAATTACAGTCTTTCAGACATTGTAGGTGAGTGTAAGATACTGGACCGGTCCATGAACAGAGCAGATAATGAACTTCAACGTTAAAAAAAAAAATCAAAGCACAACAGTAGGCCTCATTTTACTAATTAAATATTAGTTTATATCAAACAAGCTGGCTTCAAAACACTCCTTCCCCCTTGCCCCTCAAACCCAGCAATACTTAACAGGACAAGATAAAACTCTCAAATTAGGGTAGCTCAAGGCAAATAGATGGGGAAACAATGGAAACAGTGACAGACTTTCTTTTCTTGGGCTCCAAAATTACTGCAGATGGTGACTGCAGACATGAAATTAAAAGACGCTTACTCCTTAGAATAAAAGCTACGACAAATCTAGAGAGTGCATTAAAAAGAAGAAACATTACTTTGCCAACAAAGGTCCATGTAGTCAAAGCTATGGTTTTTCCTTTAGTCATTTACGGATGTGAGAGCTGGACAATAAAAAAGGCCAAGCACCAAAGAACTCATGCCTTCAAACTGTGGTGCTGGAGAAGACTCTTGAGAGTCCATTGAATTGCAAGGAGATCAAACCAGTCAATCCTAAAAGAAATCAGTCCTGAATATTCACTGGAAGGACTGATGCTGAAGCTGAAGCTCTAATACTTTGGTCATCTGATGTGAAGAGCCGACTCATTGGAATAGACTCTGATGCTGGGAAAGATTGAAGGCAGGAGGAGAAGGGGACGACAGAGGATGAGATGGTTGGATGGCATCACTGACTTGGTGGACATGAGTTTGAGTAAACTCCAGGAGATGATGAAGGACAGGGAAGCCTGGCATGCTGCTGTCCATGGGGTTGCAAAGAATCAGAAATAACAGAGTGACTGAATAACAAAGGAATAACCAATAAAGAAGGAGAAAGTGTGTAGTGGGAGGCACTAATCAGTGTGGAGGGCTTCCCAGGTCGCCCAAGAGTAGAGAATCCACCTTCCAACCAGGAGATGCAGGTTTGATCATCCCTGGGTCAGGAAGATCCCCTGGAGAAGGGAATGACAACCCACTCCAGTATTCTTGCCTGGAGAATCCCATGGCTAGAGGAGCCTGGTGGTCTGCCGTGGGGTCACGAAGAGTCAGACAAGACTGAGTGACTAAACCACAACACCAGCGTCACTCTTTGTATGAGTTAAATTTTTTTCTTCTTTTTTTCAAATTGAAGTATAGTTGATTTGTAATATTATATTAGTTTTAGGTGTACAGCATAATGATTCAATATTTTTATGGATTATATTCCATTTACAGTTATTGAAAATAATGGCTATATTTCTCTGTGCTGTACAATATATCCTTGTTGCTTATCTATTTTAATCATAGTAGTTTGTATCTCTTAATCTCCTACCCCTATCTTGTCCCTCTGCATTTTCCCTCTCACCACAGGCCACCTCTAGTTTTCTACATCTCTGGGTCTAATTCTGTTTAGTTATATATATTTCTGTTTAGTTATATATATCCATTTTATTTTTCAGATTTCACATATAAGTGGTAACACACAATATTTGTATTTCTCTGACTTATTTCACGAAGCATAGTATTAGGTGCATCCATATTGTTGCAAATGGCAGCATTTCACTCTTTTTTATGGCCATGTAATATTCAATTGTACATTGAATATATAATTTAACATATAATCTTATTTGTCCATTCATCTGTCGGTGGACACTTGGGTTGCTTCCATATCTTGGCTCTTGTAAATAGTGCTGCCGTGAACATTGGGGTGTAAGTATCTTCAAATTAGTGTTTTTGTCTTGGTTTTGGATATGCACCCAGAACTAGAATTTCTGGGTCATATGATAGAGTTGGACATGACTTAGCGACTGAACAACAACAACAATGGTAGTTTTAGTTTTTTGAGGAAACTCCTTATTATTTCCCATAGTGGCTGAGTTACATTTTGAATTATATTTTCCTGTGTTTCAGGCAGAAAAATACATGAATACATACTTGGAAACTACTTAATGCTCAATTATATATAGTTTATCTGTGCCTCTATCCTCTATCTGGCACCACTGTGCTAGGTGTTAGGTTATAAGGGAAATAATAGTCATGGTGTTTGCCCACAAGTGGTTTACCAGCTACACTGCCTCATGTGTGGACTTGAACATCACCCTCTGTTTTCTGTGGCATTTCCCTTGGTTTCGGTGAGAGCCTACTCTTTAATCTTCTCCTGGCCCTCTGCATGTCCTCCTCATGGCACCCTTCCTTCTTAATTCTTTCCTTGGCTTCTGTGATGCTATTTTCTCCTGTTTTGCATTCACTCTTGTTCACTGCTCCTTCTCATTCCCTTTGTGAGTTTGAATGTTGGTGTTTCCTGTGTTCTGTTCCCAGACCTGTTCCCTGTGGACTCATTGCCTGAGAGGAGGTGATTTTTTCTAGAAAGGAATTGAACATGAAACCTCCAGTTCGCTGAACTTAACATTGACTGACCTGGAAGAATCATGAAGGCAGAAGAGTGAGGCATCAATATGTGATGTGTTGGCTTCTGACATAAAAACAGAAAGTACAATAATATCAGAAAGCAAGGACTACGTTGGGAGTTCCTTCGATAATTACTGGTGGAATGCATTGAGATCTCCCTTTGGAGCTGAATGCCTTAAAAAAAATCATAATGGCCACAAAACACTGGAACTCTTGAAAACTTGTAAACAGGAAATAGGGATATTGAAGAAATGACCTGAGGTAGAGGAAACAGAACCTTAGAGAAAATCGTAAATGATGCATTAAAATAGGAAAAATATGAAGTTGAAGTCCTAGCATAATCCACACTGAGTTATGGGCATACACCTATTAGGTATAGTAATAAGTAAAGATGTGTTTTTGGCACATAGCTTCTGCCCTAGAAGAACATAGTTACAGCATGTAAGTTAGCTACTGCATGAATAAGTTAAGACAGAGATTATTAGATCATAGTCAATTTATTTTTTCTACCATTCTGGTTTCTATTCACATTGAATATTTTTTTTTTTTTAGCCTGCTTTCTCCTTTCTGATGTTTCAAAGTATGCACAGTGATTTGAATTCCAAGGTATCTGATGCAAAAAGGTTGTGGTGAGATTTACACAAAGAATCAAGCTTTGAGAAATCTTATAATAAACCTGTATCATCATATAACATAAGCAGATTTTCAATAAGCATTCCCTGGTGAAACATACAATTGTACATACAGGGTGGGAACTGCAAAACAGACAATACCTCTGGAGACAGCTTCTTATGCTTGTCTAGCTAGGACCTCACTTTTTTTTTTTCTTCTTTTCAGCCTTTTTGAGACTACAGTTGTCCTGGATTTTGCTTCCAAGAAAGGAGGTTGTCTTTGCCAGGCTATGAGACTTTAAAGAAGATTACCAAGCTTAGCTGCCATTTTAGGATCCAGACATTCATTCCATGCATTATTGCCTAGAGAGAGGGAGGAAAAATGAGACAGGCTTTTCATGTTCATAAAGTACAACAGGCATTAAACCTAATGGACAGGAGAGATTTGAGCTGTGGACTCGTCTTGTGCAGGACAGAGGCCACACCTTTTTGCTATCTTTGCTAATGGAGAGGCAGTGACTAACTGAATGTTCCCAGGGGAGTGGGCTTGATTACCATCCCCTGGCCTCATCCAGGGGTCAAGATATAAAAAGTGGGTGCTTGGAAGAGTCAGCAGGTCTGATTCATATCCTCTAGGCGGTACTTATGAGGCATTTTTGGCCCATCAAATGGCTCATGATAAGTACAGTAGTGCAATTTGTATTTTTACTGCAGGCCAATTAAGAAGGGGCAGAGAGAGTGATAAGGAAAATAACATGTCCTTGCAAAGCAGGAACAACAGTCATAGCAGCAGGAGAAGGGGAAAAAAAAGATACACAGAGAGGAAACAGCCAGCCACTTAAAGCAGTTAAAGGGGTCAGGCTGCTCATGTGTTGAGGCCCACCCACTGCCAGAAAATTCCCTTCTCCTGCTGGTTTTTGGGCAGTGGAGATCTTCAAACGGGAATAATTGTGTGGTAACATATGTTCATCCAGACATAGATTGGTGAGTTCCAAATCAAATAGTATTTTTTTAAAAAATGTCATTTGAGGAGGAAATAATGTTTCTTGAGATTCTTATCAGAGTGCTCTTAGTCTTGCATGCTCTGGTTTTGTGATTTTTGTCTTCTCACCTATATCTGTTTCTATTCTGCCTTTAGAAAGCCAGAGAAAAGCTTTTGGAAAACTTTTATCATTTGATTATTATTTTTCCAGTTTCATTGAGGACAAGTTTTTGAGTGTGGGTTGGCTTCCCTGGTGGCTCAGAGGTTAAAGCATCTGCCTGCAATGCGGGAGACCTGGGTTTGATCCCTGGGTCAGGAAGATCCTCTGGAGAAGGAAATGGCAAGCCACTCCAGTATTCTTGCCTGGAGAATCCCATGGATGGAGGAGCCTGGTGGGCTATGGTCCACAGGGTCACAAAGAGTCGGACACGACTGAGCGACTTCACTTTCACTTTCTTTTATAAAATTTTCCCCTTTCTGTAATGTTGAGGTTGTATTACCCACCCCATGAAATTCTCTTGGGGGCCTGTAGTCACCAGACTGCTTCTTAACTTGCTTTTATTTTCTTAAGGTGCCTGGGATTGCTAGAGACTAGAAGAGAGATAAGAAGAGAGAGTGGGAGGAAGGGAAAGATATATAAAAGGGGGAATAAATCAGGAATTTCTTAATACAGGAAGAGAGGAAGGAGGGAAAATAGAATTGATGGAAAATGTTAGTAATTTGAACAACCAAGAATAATGCTTGCTACTTAAAATTAATGATAGGTAACAAACTCATCAATACTGCTGACCACCCATGGGAGTAGAGACAGAGATAAGAGCTAGAGTAAATATGTCAAATTTATGAATATCCAAATGCATTTGGTCACTTAGGACATAATGATTGTTCCTGAGACAGGGCAAAAATGGAGAAGGAAATTTCTAGGTAATTTTATCCCTAAATGCTACTACTGAAAAAAATTGGGGGGGGGCAACAGAAGTAGGAATGGGGTGAAATGTCCATTTCCAGCTGGCTATTTAAGGGATTAGATCTGATAGAGTGTGTGAAGAACTATGGACGGAGGTTCGTGCCATTGTACAGGAGGCAGTGATCAAGACCATTTCCAAGAAAAAGAAATGCAAAAAGCAAAATGGTTGTCTGAGGAGGCCTTTCAAATAGCTGAGGAAAGAAGAGAAGCTAAAGATGAAGGAGAAAAGGGAGGATAGACCCATCTGAATGCAGAGTTCCAAAGAATAGCAAGGAGAGATAAGAAAGACTTCCTCAGTGATCAATGCAAAGAAATAGAGAAAAACAATAGAATGGGAAAGACTAGAGATATCTTCAAGAAAATGAAAGATACTAAGGGAACATTTCATGCAAAGATAGGCTCAATAAAGGACAGACACGGTATGGACCTAACAGAAGCAGAAGATATTAAGAAGAGGTGGCAAGAATACACAGAAGAACTATACAAAGAAGATCTTCATGACCCAGATAACCACAGTGGTGTGATCACTCACCCAGAGCTGGCTGGAATGCAAAGTCAAGTGGGCCTTAGGAAGCATCACTATGAACAAAGCTAGTGGAGGTGATGGAATTCCAGGTGAGCTATTTCAAATCCTAAAAGATGATGCTGTTAAAGTGCTGCACTCAATATGCCAGCAAATTTGGAAAACTCAGCGGTGGCCACAGGACTGGAAAGGTCAGTTTTCATTCCAATCCCAAAGAAAGGCAATACCAAAGAATGTTCAAAATACCACACAATTGCATTCATCTCCCATGCTAGCAAAGTAATGCTCAAAATTGTCCAAGACAGGCTTTAATAGTACGTGAACCGTGAACTTGCAGATGTTCAAACTGGATTTAGAAAAGGCAGAGGAACCAGAGATCAAACTGCCAACATCCGCTGGATTATCAAAAAAGAGAGTTCCAGAAAAACATCTACTTCTGCTTTGTTGACTATGCCAAAGCCTTTGACTGTGTGGATCACAACAAACTGTGGAAAATTCTTAAAGAGATGGGAATACACCAGACCACCTTACCTGCCTCCTGAGAAATCTATATGCAGGTCATGAAGCAACAGTTAGAACTGGACATGGAACAATGGACTGGTTCCAAGTTGGGAAAGGAGTATGTCAAGGCTGTATGTTGTCAGCCTGCTTATTTAACTTATATGCAGAGTACATCATGTGAAATGCCAGGCTGGATGAAGCACAAGCTGGAAACAAGATTGCTGGGAGAAATATTAATAACCTCAGATATGAAGATGACACCAGCCTTATGGCAGAAAGCGAAGAAGAATTAAAGAGCCTCTTGATGAACGTGAAAGAGGAGAGAGAAGAAGTTGGCTTAAAACTCAATATTCAGAAAACAAAGATCATGGCATCTGGTCCCATCACTTCGTGGCAAATAGATGGGGAAACAATGCAAACAGTGACAGACTTTATTTTTGGGGGCTCCCAAATCACTGCAGATGGTGACTGCAGCCATGAAATTCAAAGATGCTTGCTCCTTGGAAGAAAAGTTATGCCCAACCTAGACAGCATATTAAAAAGCAGAGACATTACTTTGCCAACAAAGGTCCATCTAGTCAAAGCTGTGGTTTTTCCAGTAGTCATGTATGGATGTGAGAGTTGGACTATAAAGAAAGCTGAGCACTGAAGAATTGATGCTTTTGAACTGTGGTGCTGGAGAAAACTCTTGAGAGTCCCTTGGACTGCAAGGAGATCAAACCAATCAATCCTAAAGGAAATCAGTCCTGAATATTCATTGGAAGGACTGATGCTGAAACAGAAGCTCCAATACTTTGGCCACCTGATGCGAAGAACTGACTTTTTTGTTTTGTTTTGTTTTTTTAATTTTATTTATTTATTTTTCATTTATTTTTATTAGTTGGAGGCTAATTACTTTACAATATTGTAGTGGGTTTTGTCATACATTGACATGAATCAGCCATAGATTTACACGTATTCCCCATCCCGATCCCCCCTCCTACCTCCCTCTCTACCCAATCCCTCTGAGTCTTCCCAGTGCACCAGGCCCGAGCACTTGTCTCATGCATCCAACCTGGGCTGGTGATCTGTTTCACTATAGATAATATACATGTTTTGATGCTGTTCTCTCGAAACATCTCACCCTCGCCTTCACTCTTTGAGAAAGATCTTGATTCTGGGAAAGATTGAAGGCAGGAGAAGGGGACAATAGAGGATGAGGTGGTGGATGGCATCACTGACTCGATGGACATGAGTTTGAGTAAGCTCCGGGAGTTGATGATGGACAGGGATGCCTGGCGTGCTGCAGTCCATGGGGTCGCAAAGAGTCAGACACGACTGAATGACTGAACTGAACTGAACTAAGTTGATGGAATTCTCTGGCTGTTTTCTCACCCTTCTCTTTGTCTTTGCACATTCTGTTTTGACTTCTTATTTTCAAAGACAATTTGAGCTTTATGTTTTTACCTGATTAGAATAATATAACCCAAGAATCAGCTCTTTTCTTTCCTGTCCCAGGGATCCCAGTTCTGTAGTCTTGGGGAAGACAGTGTGTGTGTCATATTCCTTTCTGAGGTGTGACCCTGGCATCTGTCTGAACCACACACAACCCTTGGGTTTTTCTGGGTGAAAAAGAGTGACCATCTGAAAAGTGAGGGGGTGAGCATTAGCTACATCTCATGATCTGGATCTCATGTTATCTATGAAAGTGTATCTCAGAGCTAATTCTACCAAATATGAAGATCTTCTGCAAATGAGCAATCGTTAGCAAGCAGGAGAAAAAAACCAATACATCTAACCTATAAATTCACTGAAGTCCTGTAATTTCTTCTCTGAGGGACTCCAACTGATATTTCCATAAAAGGTTCATTTGACACCCCACTGAATTCTCGAGAAAACCTTCTCTCACCCTTAGTTTCATCAGTAGGCACCTTGAAGTCTTTAAACTGGTAGCTGGATGCAGGAGTATTTAAGAATCAAGACTCAGGGAACATCCCTGAAAATATAGCCTCAGGCCACTCTAGTTACTTTTTACTCTGTGTGAAGAGAGGAGGTGTCTCTAAAACATTTTAGCCAATTCACAAATTTGAGTTCTACAAATTTCACCAGTGATTGCCCATTTTTAATATCCATTATGCTCATTAACAACCCATCAATTTCCCCTATGAAAATCCATTTCTGAAATTCAGTATGCTAATTAGCAGAACCATTTCTTGTTCATTAGAGACATGGATTACAGAAGGGCTTTTAGTAATCGCCTCTGGAGTGTGGCCTTGCTGATAAGATGCTAGCTGACATTAGGGTGTGGATTCCTGATTAGAACAATTGTCTCCTCCTAGGGTGTAGCCCTAACTATAAAGAACCTTCCCATGCATATCTGTATTATACTAAATTCGCTAAAGTAGTCTATATTTAGTAATTATGAGTATGATAGCTCATGTGTATAAATACAAATCTTTATATTTTATGTTTGTCTATAGAGTAGTAATCATTTAGGTTGGAGCATCCTTACTTTTACTCACCTGTTTGGTTTCTTCCTTAAAATGAATTCTTAGAAATGGAATTGCTGGGTCAAAGGTGTGCATATTTAGATGTAAACTAGTATACGTAAAATCGACAAGCAACAAGGTCCTACTGTATGGTACAGAGAACTGTACTTAATACCTTGTTGTAACCTATAATGGAAAATAATCTAAAAAAGAATGTATATATATTTTCATATATATATATAACTATATATATAAGTACATAAAACTATATATATGTATATACATACACACACACACACATAAAACTGGGGGCTTCCCAGGTGGCTCAGTGGTAAAGAATCAACCTGCTGATGCTGGAGATGCGGGTTTGATCCCTGGGTCGAGAAGATTCCCTGGAGAAGGAAATGGCAATCCATTCTAGTATTCTTGCCTGGAAGAGCCCATGGATAGAGGAGCCTGGCGAGCTACAGTCCATGGGATTGCAAAAGAGTCTGACATGACTTAGCGACTAAACAACAACAGACATATAACTGAATCACTTTGCTCTTCAGCAGAAACCAACACTACGTTGTAAACCAACTATATTTCAGTTAAAAAGATATGCATGTTTAAATTTTGATACATGTTGTGAACTGCTTTCCAGAATGGTTTGTCTTGATTTAGGATGGAGGGCACAGGAAATGTGTGTTTTCTTAGGAATCTGTCAATATTTGTTATTGTCAATATTCTTAATCTCTGCCCATCTTTTGGTAATCTCACTCAGCCTCATGGCTTTAAATTCCACTCTGTGCTGGTGGTTCTATCTCCAGTTCAGAGATGAAAGAGACCATAGGAATGTACTTCGTAGATACAGCTGACTATTTGACATCCCACTTAGATTCTTACTATTAATATTGGCCCAGATGGTAAAGAATCTTCCTGCAAATGTGGGAGACCTGGGTTCAATCCCTGAGTTGGGAGGATCCCCTGGTGAAGAGAATGGCAACCCACTCTAATATTCTTGCCTGGAAAATTCCATGGGCAGAGGAGCCTGGCAAGCTACAGTCCATAGGGTGGCAGAGTTGGACACAAGTGAGCAACTAATACATACACACCATTAATATCTAAGCCTGTTTCATTTGCAGCTTTCCCATCACAGTTAACAGTTACTTCATCCTTTCCATTGCCAAAAACCTTGGTGCCTCATTTGCCTCTTTGCTCAGACATTCAGGTCTTTGCTATCACATGGCCCTCCATTGTTATCACATGCTATCACTATCGTCTCTCACCTGGATTCGTGCAATAGCCCCGGCAGGTTGTCTTACTTCCAGAAGACTCTAGTATTTGTGTGGAAGCTGGAATGACTCTGAGAAGTTATAAGATAACATCACCCCCTAGTCCAGACCCTCCCATGCCGTCCCATCTCATTCTGAGTAAAAGCCTGAATCCTTGCCGTGTCCCACAGGGCCTGGGTGATATTCACCCCACCACCTGTGTCCACTCTTACCCTTGCTTTCTCTGCTCTGGCCACATTGGCCTTGTTGCTTGCAGATCGAGCAGCTCCTGCTTCAGGATTTCACTCCAGCTCAGAGTTCTGCCTGGATCACTAGCCTGGCTCACTAGGGAGACCTTCTCTGACGATCATATTAAAACGCCACCTGCCCCACCCTTAGCAGCCATCAGCCCCTTTTCCAGCTTTGTTTTATTTCATGGCACTTCTCTAGTATTTTATGCAGCTTATGTATTCATCTTACTGTTTATCTGGACCCAATGGAATGTAAATGTCACAGGAATAGAACTTTTTAAAAAATGTTTTCTTTATATCTGGATTCCCAGCTCTTAGTGTGTAATGCTTATCACATAATGGACACTTGATGAACATAGTTTTGAGAAAGTAAAGGACTGAATCTGATAGGTAAAAAATTAAACCTCATTTTTATTTGCATTTTTGATTACTAGTAGGTGAAATTTTAATAATCTGTCCAGAAGGCCTTTCTGAGTTTAATAATCAGTTCACAATGCATGAGGGGAAAAACTGGTAGTTTGAATGATTACAAATTTAAAACATCTGCACAGAAAAATGTCCCTACCACAAATAGGACTGACAAATAGAAAATACTTTCAATTCATATTTCAGAGGAAAATGGTAATAACCCTAATACACAAAGAGTGCATACGAATCAATAAAAATGATGAACTCTATAATAGAAAAATGAAAAACTATAAATTTTGTACATTTACAAAAGAAATAAACAGAAGCTATCTGAAAAAATGTTTATCATCACTTCACTTTTTCTTAAAAGTATCTGCTTTAAATCAGAATTTTCATTTCCTCTTGTTTTCAATATTATCTTCCCTGAATTTAATTTTCAAGAAACTTTCTTATTTTCTCTGACAACTGCAGTGTATTTCCAACTGTTTTTCCCTCAGTAAATAGAGCCCCATATCCTGTCTCTCAGTTTTACAATTGCCTTCCCCCCTCCTCCGTCCTTACTCTCCAAAATACTCTATTATCATGGGTAAAACTCCCCAGAGCTATACTGCTGGCTACAATGCTTTCCTTCACCATCAAGAGAGAATTGGAATGTGAAGACTGTTGCCATGCTTATATATTGAGTAGCAATTCTATTACAAATATTTTGAATCACACAAAATGCGCAGATTTGCTATTTCAACAACGATAAAGACCTGCTCGACTCGCATAGCATTTAATGAGCAAATGTGCCAGGAATGCTGATTGACACTATTTGGCTGTCTGAGTTTCCCAAGATATTTTGCACAAAGTTAGTAAACTTGCACTCAGATTATTTTTCTTTCATGCAGGCCAGTTGCAGCACCCTTGTCTTGCTTTGGAATGAGCGTTATGTCTTATCCTGAACTATGTTATCTCCAAAGACAGGGAGAGATGAAACAGGAGAGAATCGTTAACCGGGAAATGCAGAAGTGGAAATAAGTAGCAAGCAGAATGAGCAGAGACAGCAAAGATGGTTTGGAGAGTTTGATAATGAGAGTGTCCTCTGGCAGACACCCACCCTCCACTCTGATCGGACCATCCCCAAATTCCCAGAAGACTGTGGTAGAGAGACGCGCACTGCCACCTCCTGCCCCCGTCCATGTCTAATCCCCAGAACCAGTGAATGTGGTACTTTACATGGCGAAGGGGACTTTGCAGATGTCATCAAATTAAGGATCCTTAGATGGGAAAGCTTATCCTGGATAATCCTAGAGGGCCCAGTGCAATCACAAGGATCTTTTTTAAGTCAAAGAGGAAGACAGGAAACTTGGAAGCCAAGAAGCAGAGATCAGAGTGACACGGTTGCTGGCCGGGGGCCATAGGCCAAGGCTTGCAGATGTCTTTGGAAGCTAGAAAGGGCAAGGACACATTCGCCCTTTGAGCCTCTAGAAGGAACACAGCTCAACCAACACCTTGGTGTGAGCCCTCTAACACTCTTTCCGACTTCTGATCTCTTGAACTGTAAGACAATACATTTGTATTGTGTCAAGCCAATAAATTTGTGGCTTGAACAAATTTAGAACAGCTCAGGGGAACCTGCTGAAGGACTTTCCACCTAAACATCTCCCTTGAGTCCACAGGGAGGAAGTGCATGGTGAGAGATGCCGGTCAGAAAGATCCAAGGATGTTTTCTCCATTTTGGGTACCTGGGTCTGCCTTATGTGGTTAGTTTTTCTTCTTATTTTCTCTTTCCTTTTTAATAAAAGAAATTAGGAAAAAAAAAAAAAAAACCCAGAAAGTAAGAGAGTGCAGGTACATAAAAATGTTACTTTGTAGGAGAAATCTGTCAGCCCTTTTTAAAAAATTAAGAAAAATTTACTGACGTATAGTTGCTTTACAATGTTGTGTTAGTTTCAGGTATATAGCAAAGTGATTTATTTATATGTGTATATACTCTTTTTTCACATTCTCTTCCATTGTAGGTTATTACGCAACATTGTGTATAGTTCCCTGTGTTGTCCAGTAGGTTCCTGTTGCTTATATACTTTATATGTAGTGGTGTGTATCTGTTAATCCCAAACTCCTAATTTACCCGCTTCCATTCCCTTTGGTAACCATAAGTGTGTCTTCTGTGTCTGAGTCTATTTCTGTCTTACAAATAATTTCATTTGCATCATTGTTTTAGATGCCTCATACAAGCGATAACATGTGGTATTTGTCTCTGGCTTACTTCGCTTAGTATGACAGTCTCTAGGTGCATCCACATTGCTGCAAATGGCATTATTTCATTCTTTGTTAAGACTGAGTAATATTCCCTTGTATATACATACTACATCGTCTTTATCCATTCCTATGTTGATGGCCATAGTGAAGGACAGGGAGGCTTGGCATACTGCAGTCCACGGGGTTGCAAAGAGTAGGACATGACTTAGCGACTGAAGCACAGAAACAAATGTTGATGGACATTTAGGTTGCTTCCATGTCTTGGCTATTGTAAATAGTGTTGCTATGAATATTGGGGTGCATTCCTCTTTTTGAATTATGTTTTTCTCCAGATATATGCCCAGGAATAGGATTGTTGGATAATATGGTAGCTCTGTTTTTTTGTTTCTTAAAGAACCTTCATACTGTCCTCCACAGTGTACCAATTTGCATTCCCACTAACACTGTAGGTGGATTCTCTTTTCTCCACACCCTCCCCAGCATTTATTATTTGTGGACTTTTTGATGATGGCCATTCTGACCGGGGTGAGGTGATTACCTCACTGTAATTTTGGTTTGCATTTCTCTAATAATTAGCAATGTTGAGCATCTTTCCATGTGTCCTTTGGCCATCTGTATGTCTTTTTTGGAATAATGTCTTTTTAGATCTTCTGTCCAGTTTTTGATTGGGTTGTTTGTTTTTATGGTATTGGTCTGTAAGAAATCAAGGAGTGAGAGTTCTCTTCAGAGCTGTCACTCATTAGACTCAGCCCAGGACGGAATGCATGGAACGGATGGTCAAAGAAGTTGGCTCCACCCTGGTTGAACATATGGCAGAAATGGACACATGCCTGATGGTCCCCCAGCCCAATCCTGCCTGTGGAAACCTGGGGTCCGGAACTGAGGATGGTGGGATAGGCTCCATGGGGCTAGACAAGGCTACCCAGGTCACTCCTCAGGTCCCTGAGAATGCTGGGCCCAGTGAACTGATATCCAGTTGGGAAGCAGCTGGGGTCTGTCCCCCGAACCCATTTCCGGCACCCCTGGAATTTCTGGGCCAGGTGGCCACCCCTGCAAGGTGAGGGTCTGGCGGGTAGGTGACCAGACATGTGTGACCCCCCGGCCCTCCATCCTGCTTGGGTTGGCACTGGGTTGTCTTGAGGATCTTGCCACAGTGGAAGATCCCTGATGGTGTGTAGTACAGAATGGCCTTTAAGATGCTCAATACAGTGGCCGATCTCAGAAACTGAAGCACAGTTGTATGGCCATAGAACTGGGACAGGGTTCCAGCCGGGTGACTGGGCTAAAACCACCATCCAATATTCCTCTCATCGGTTCTTCATCCCTTCTGACATCCTGTAGTCTATGTCCTATAACTGTGAATCAAGTTCTTGTCAATTCCCCTGGCGCACCCCCCCAAAAAAGATTGATTCCTCATGCTTTTATATGACATCATACTATTGCACGACATTGTTGGACAGATCATTAAGTTTAGTCCTGAATAAACTGACTCTCACTGTTTCAAAGATGCTGAGGTTTGACCTAAGGAGGAGAGGGCCTTTTCCTCTCCATGGATGCCCAGGGGAAGTACAGGGAAATTTTATGGCTACTCTGTGGCTTCCGGGAGAACTGGAGGGATGAGCTGCCTCCTTTCCAGAGGGGAATTGAAGAAGAGACAGTGGAAGTGACGCTTGGGTGCCTGCAGGGAGGAGGCAGGAAGGAGGTTCCAAGATGAGTTAATGGTCGTGCGGTTATTGATAATGTCTGGCCAGAGGCCAGTGGGGCTTATTAGGTTTCCAGAATTGACCCAAGCAGTAGATTTGTCTCAGGATGTCTCAGACACTGGGAAATTTAGGGGGAAGAAAAATAATCTTAGGATTTTCTTTGATTTAAGAAAAAGGCCAGCTGAAATCTTTCTCCTGGATTTGTAACTCATGTTTTCATGACACCAAAAGCTTTTCTAGACTTTTATTTTTTCCTTGATGCAGAAACTTTAGTTCATGGACAAATCTTTAAGGAAGGAGATATGGAAAAGAAAGGAAGAATTTTCTTGGAAGCTGCCAAGATAGGTTTCTTATCAAAGTGTATAAATGTGTTATTATCATTTTCTTCCTTGGGAAAACATTATTTATTTGTAGGAGAAAAGGACACATTTGTTGGTTGATGGCTCTGTTACCATGGAAGCATAAATTTAAAAAATGAGAAAAATGTTTTAATACATTAAGTTTTAGACCTCTGATACCAGCCTGCCGTTCCCTTGAGGTATGACATGGCATCGTGAAGACAGAGCCCCGACCCAGTTCACGGTTGCAATGCTGTCACAGAGGCAAACCTAAAGCCTCCCTTCCTCTCTTGCCTCACAAATTGGCCAGAAATGCATTTTAAACACACACTTTCAATGTGAGTAGGTTGCTGTGGGTACATGCAGAAAAATCTTTAGGCTCCACGTAAGCTTTGCAAAGCTTTTGCACATTGCCTGTGGGACTTGGCTGAACAGATATGGAGAGAGAAGTCACTGGAACTGGTGACAGACCACTGTCAAGATTTCCAAGTGGATGCTTTACTAGGTCCTCTAGATGTTGTAATGAGCTCCGCTCTGCCTTCCTTGTGGGTGTGATATGGTGGAAGTTGGGATGGTGTCAAGATATTAAAAAGCTTAATTAAAATAACCCCAGTATTTTTTTGTGTTCACATTTAAACCCCGCTCCCTTCACTGCTTTGGAGAGACTGTCCTATGGAAGGGGGAGTCTACGTGGCGCTGGAGATGAGAGGGACTTTGGAGGCAGGCATGCACGGTTTTCAGTTCTTGCTCTCCCTCTGACTAGCTTGCTACCTGGGGCAGGTGATGATCTCTTTAAACCTTGATTTCATCATCTGAAAAAATGGGGATGGCAATTCCTGCATTGGGGCTTCCCAGGTGGCTCAGTGGTAAAGAATCCGCCTGCCAATGCAGGAGACTTGGGTTCAATCCCTGGGTTGGGGAGATACCCTGGAGGAGGAAATGGCAACCCGCTATAGTGAACTTGCTTCGGGAATCCCATGGACAGAGGAGCCAGATGGGCTACAGTCCACAGGGTCACAAAGAGTCGGACACCACTGACTGAGCATGCACGAAATTCCTGCATCACTGTGATTTTATGTACATTTAAAGAGAGAATACTGTCTGCATAAAATGCTCAGCATCTTCTTGGGTGCTCAGTGAGTCTGTGGCGTAGTGTGGCTGTGGTTTTAACCATTGCTGAAATATACCAACTGTGTCAAGTGCTTCATAATGCTTCACATGGAAGGGGGGGTGCTCTCTGTGGGTGCCCAGGGCTTCCCCATTCCTCAGAGAAGACCCCCCCCCCCCCCCGCCACCAAGTCCCTGCTCATTTATTCATAGCTCTCTTGGAAGCTCAACACCATCTCAGTTCACTTTAATGCCAGTGTAAATTTGAAAATATTTCCCTGAATTCTCCCCAATAAATGCACTTCTCTCTTTTTTGTTTACTCGAGCAATATTTCTTGAGGACCCATTATATGCTGGGCCCTGTACGAGTGCTGAGGATAAAGCGGATAAAATAGAAATGGCTTCTACTCTCAAGGATGTTATTAATGCAGTGTAGTGGGGATGAAAAAAGATCAGTGAACACATGGTGATGTATCCAGGTCTCTGGCAAAGGAGTGTGGAGCTGCTGGGGCATTCTGCTGGGGCACTGAACTGGGGTTTGGGAGGGTGTCTCAGGAGTGGGATCATTTTCAGAGCCGTCTCAGAGTTGGTGATCCATTCCGGGGCTCTTCTCGCTCTGCCAGCGCGGCCCCGAACTGCTAGAATTCATTCATTCATGTCTTCATTCGTTCATTCACTCACTAAGTGTTCATGTGCTCGTTAATTCCCAGGTTCTGGGCCAAGCATTGGGAAAACCATGGTGAGTAAGACAGACATGGTCCCTTCCTTTAGGAAACTGATGGGGTAACAGAAAGTGGGATGGTCCAGAAATAAACAGAAGAACCACCTGGGGTGGAGAAGTGAAGGGAGCTGTGAGATCATCCAGAGGGTGGACTTCAGTCTCTCTGGGGAGGATCTGAGCTGACGCCTGAGGGGAAATAGTTTTCAGGTGAGGAAGAGGGCGCTGCAGTGTCCCAGGTGGAAGGAGCAGTAGGGTGTGTGTGCGAAGATGCTGAGGTGAGAGAAAGCCTGGCCCTGGGGGGATGGACAGAAGGTCAGAATGGCTGGAGGCTGGAGGTGGGGAGCAGGAAGGGACAGGAGACCTGGAATTTGCCAGAAGCTTCAGGGCAGCCCCGGCTGGAGGGAGGCATTCCTATCCTTTCGAGGCTTTCAGGCTGGGCGGACTCGAAACCCGGGTAGCCCTCCCTGCCCCTACTGCCTCTTCACTCCCTCTCTGCTTTTCAGTTTGGTGGGGATGAGTGAGGCTTTCTCCAGGAATCTAGGGTTCTCCTTTGTGGGGGATGCTGTGGTGTGTTGCTCATGTGCACCTCCAGGAATGACAGACTCATTTCCCAAACAGCCCAGGTGCCACGGACAGAGGGCTCAGCTTTCAGCTTCCTCTGGGGATTTCTAGGGGCTTCCCTGGTGGCTCAGATGGTGAAGAATCTGCCTGCAATGCAGGAGACGTGGGTTCAATACCTGGGTCGGGAAGATCCCCTGGAGAAAGAAATGGCTACTCGCTCCCGTGTTCTTGCCTGGAGAAGCCCATGGACAGAGGAGCCTGGTGGGCTACTGTCCCTGGGGTCACAAAGAGGGCGACACGACTGAGCAACTAACACTAGGCTGCACTAGGCTGTGGAGGGCCACCTTGCCCACTTCCGGGGTCCGCAGCTAGACCACCTCACCCTAACTTGGGACACCTCTGAAGAGTCACCCCAGTTCCCGGGCCCCCTGAGGGATTGGCTGAGCACTTCCTGGGGTCATGTTGTCGCCCAGTATCCCCCTCCACCCACTCCTGCTTCATCCCCTGTTTCCCTTATACAGGTGGTGATGCCAGGGGCACCCCTTAATAGACCTTCTCCCTGAAAGCTGGCTTCCCCCGGAGCCTCACTGAGCCCTTTGAGAACACTGTACAGATATATGAACATTACTTAATAGAGACAGACCAATTCCCAGGAAAGCAAGGATTTGCTTATAACCTGGCAGAATTTCCCTTCAAGGAGGAGGATCATTCAGTCCTGGGTGGAGAGCACAGAGGTGCTCAGGAATCTCCCCACCTCAAAATCTTGTCCACGGAAGAGGAAGCCTCAGTCACTCGAATAAAGGCCTGATTCACCTGGCTGTCCCTACTGTGGAACTAGATTCGGTGATAAGCCATCGTCCAGAGATGCCACGAAATTTGCATCTAAGGACAGGTATTCCATGTTCACCAGCCCCCTGCTGGTTACCAGCTGACTTCCCTGTGGGTCAGTCTAAGGGGAGACTGGGGTGGATTGTGTTGCATTGTGTTTCACATGGCAGATCAATTTTTGTTGGAATTTAATACTTTGGGATTCTGCTTTTATATATATTGCTCTTTCTTGACTGCCTCTGAGACAGACTTGGGTCCACTCTGTGCAGCCAAGAAATTAGACTCTTTGGAGACAGCCAGCTGACCACTCCCTGGAGGCAGCACACTATCTGGCTGTGCTCTGAATAAGCTAGCTTTTCCCTTTAAAAATCCACACCCATATTTCTTGATTCTGTTTGGACTGATCCATCCTTTGCTTTGTAGGCTTGAAATTCACCTGGATGGCTTTTTACTAACCTCATGAATGAAAGGCATTTTAAGTATGGTTTATGTGTAGGGGATTTGGCTGTCATAATCTAATGGAGCTCTAATTTTGGGAGTGGTTGGTGTAAGAAGCAGTTTGGGCTTCCCTAGTGGTTCAGTCGGAGAAGGCAATGGCACCCCACTCCAGTGCTCTTGCCTGGAAAATCCTGTGGATGGAGGAACCTGGTGGGCTGCAGTCCATGGGGTTGCGAAGAGTCAAACACAACTGAGCGACTTCACTTTCACTTTCCTGCATTGGAAAAGGAAATGGCAACCCACTCCAGTGTTCTTTCCTGGAGAATCCCAGGGATGGGGGAGCCTGGTGGGCTGCCGTCTATGGGGTCGCAGAGTCGGACACGACTGAAGCGTCTTAGCAGCAGCAGCAGTAGTGGTTCAGTGGTAAAGAATCTGTCTGCCAATGAAGGAGACACAGGTTCAATCCCTGAGTGGGGAAGAGCCCCTTGAGAAGGAAATGGCAACCCACTCCAGTGTTCTTGCCTGGAGAATCCCATGGAAAGAGGAGCCTGGAGGGCTACAGTCTGTGGGGGTCGCAAAATGTGGGGTCGCAAAAGAATTGGACCCAACTTAGTGACTAAACAACTACAAAGACGCAGTTTAGA
The DNA here is from genome assembly GCF_910594005.1 of Cervus elaphus. Lineage (NCBI taxonomy): Eukaryota > Metazoa > Chordata > Mammalia > Artiodactyla > Cervidae > Cervus > Cervus elaphus. The sequence continues at coordinate 51,452,223 of NC_057819.1, read as the reverse complement.
GCAGACGTTGTATCAGAGTGATGGTGGGGGGCCGATGGGCTTGAATCTGGGGTCTCCTGTTGAGCAGCTGTGTGACTTGGGAAGCTTCCTTCCCTGCTCCGTGGTTCAACCTCCTCCTCAGTTGCTGGGGAAAGGAAAATGCTTAGAGTGATGCCTGGCACATGAAAGCATTCAGTATGTGAAAGCTACTATTATTATAGGAAAAAAAGTACCATGGTAATCATTCCTATCGCAGCCAGTTTTACAGTGCTCTGGAAGCTTTGCTTCTGGGGTCTTGTATGCTTTTTAAGTACTATAACAAATAAAACCTCGATGCTCCTGCCCCATCCCAAATAGATTTCCAACATCTCTTATGATGAAAAGCAGTAAAATAGATCTCCTAATGTGTCCCCAGGGTGCAGAATCAGGTCTGACTAAAGGCTGGAGTGGTGGTGTCTATGACTGTCAGCTGCTGACAGTGGGGAAGTGTGCAAACCTGGTGAGTCTGTGGTCTGTGACGTCCTTCCCCCTCTCCATTTCTCCCCAATTGCATTTTTTCAAGTAATGCAGTAAATTATCATGAGCGTTTTAAGCCCAAATTAGAGATCTTATGTTGTAAATGCCGCAGAAGCTGAGAAAGATCTTGTTAACAAAAGCACAATTACCAAACTCCCAGAAATCAGAATCAGACCCACAGAATTCAAACTTGGATGAAGTCTGTGCCCACCAAATCCATCCCTGGTCCTTTTTGCAGGATCAGAGTAAATGCAGGCGCTTGGAGCTGCATGGCACATCTGTGACCATGGTCTCTGGTTGCAGCAGCCTTCAAACAGGTCAGTGGAGGTGTGATGATCTCAGGGATCATTCGTCTTTAAGGTATTTCTCTGCTGTGGTATATAATCCCTCAAGGAGGGGCCTTGTCAGTGTCAGCTTCTGTTCCCAACTGTAATGGAATAAAGAACTGGTAAATAGGTGATTCTTTACATCTCTCTCCTTTGTCCTGCATAATGTGGGCCAAATGGACGGGCCCATCTCTGTGAAGGCGGCAGTGGGGGTGTTCTACCCCTAAATGATTCTGGGTTTGCTTTATGCTCTGATTGGGCTCAGTTGCATGTGCAGCGGCTCCTAGAGTCTTGCCACACTATGATAATGTGTGCAATAGTCAGAGAGCTGTTTTCCACTTTGCATCGTAAGTCCTACCTTCTCTGCTCACCCTTGAGAGAGCCAAGCACCTCAAATGGGGTGGAGTAAAGAGATCTGAAGAAGTAAATTGTGCTGTCTTGAGATGCAGGAGCCCAGGAGGGCCAAGAACTCATTTTCTGTGTGTCTGAACATATTATAAGTGCTCTGCTAAAGTGCGGATGGTCCGGCAGTCAGCAGGGGTTGACAGGAGAACACACAGCGTGGCCGGCATGAAGCACAACCCTATCCTCAACATTTCGGGTGTTGAGACATGGACAGGGTTTCTTTGTAGTCTGCTGCCTTAGTCCCTCCCCTCTCCCCTCCATCCCCATCCCAGGCTGTTTGCAGAGAGACCTGAAGCACTGATTGGCATGTTTCCAACAGGAAGAGTCTGGAGCCGACTCTTGGCTGGGTGGAGCCGTGGTTTGGTGTAGTTTTGGGAGGAATTTCTCCTTAAGCCAGGGACTTCTCCCCTCTCCCTGCCCAGTATCTAGGGCTGCATCACTGGATGTTCATCCATGGCAACTCTGTGCTGGGATACAGCAGAACCAGGCAGAATGAGCCCCCCATGTGTGAATATTTGTCTGTGTGTCCCGGCTCCTTCCTCCCAATGCGGAGAAGGCGCTCTCCGGACCCCAGCTGCCCTCTCTCCTCAGCATCCTTTGTCTCTCTCAAGGCTGCATTGCACAAATACCTCCTTCTGTTCTGAAATCCATTTACCTCCATTTTCGCTTCCTGACCTCCCTCCCTCCAGTTTCCTTTCTTTTCTAATCATTATATAACTCAGGTAGACAAATAGCCCACATGTAAGCTATTATGTAAGTAAAGACGAGAGTCTACTGGAAAGGTCAGCGATTGTGGAGAAATTAACGGGCAAAGCTTCAAGGAGGAGGTGGACCTTGAGCTTCTTTTATTTATTTATTTTTTACTTATTTTTAGGTTACCTTCGTTTTATTTTTAAAAATTTTAATTTATTCTTTAGAATTGAAATATAGTTGATTTACAGCATTGTGTTAGGTTCAGGTGTACGGCAAAGTGACTCAGAACACACACACACACACACACACACACACACACACACACATTCCCCCCCTCTCCCGGGAGGGATGGGGTTAACTGATGGAAGGCAGATGAATATCCTGTGATGACAAAGATGGTTGAGGGTTTCAGTGCCAGAGGTCTGGGGTTGCATCCTGGCCTCCACAGTCATTTAGCTCTGTGGCTTTGGCAAAATCACTCCAGTTCTCTGAGGCTCAGGCTTCTCTCCTGTAAGATGGGTAAAATCATATCTGGCTTCCTCTGTTGTGAGAATGACAAATAAGTGAACAAGCATATAATTAAAATGATATCATGAGCCATGAAGGATGCAAACAGAATCGTGTCAGTGAAGGCTCCTGAGAATGTGGGAATGTCATCAGAGCTCCTGGCACAGGGTAAATAAAGCAAGCTCTTAGTAGCTGATTTTTCCTGAGCGACACTTGGAAGAGGACGGGAGACTTGGGGAAGGGCTGTGGGAGAAAAGAATGTATGTTATTAACACGAGGGATTGTTGTAGCAGTGGCCTTTCCTGCTTTCCCTTCATGCTGTTTTTCCTTTGAAAAAGGCAGGTTCACATATAGCTTCAGGAGGAGGAGGAGGAAGCCTCTGCTCTGGAGTTTGCTGGTTCACCCTGTGTCCTTGGCCGGCACGCTCTCTGTAGCCCCTCAGCCCGCAGTCCACCATCAGGACAAGTTGGAAAGGATGTCCATCAAGCATCTCGACCCTGGAAAGAATGCATCCAGCGTGGTGGCAATATTAGTGACATGGTCGCTGGACTTTGGATTCACAGAGTGTTCTCTCTCAAGTGCTCAGAGGAGAAGTGGTTACAGGGTTTGCATTATTGTTTCTTGGGAGAGAAAGAGGAACACCAAGGCATTGGAGGCATCTGCTAGAAATGTCATGGCTGGAATCAGTCAGGCCTTTCACGGGGGTCCTCGTCGTCAGCTCAGGACCGGAACCACCAGGCTGTTTGCTTCAGGTAGATATTTGGATGTCTCCCCCTCCTCCTCTGGCTACTTCTCCTCATCCTGTCCTTTCCAGGCTCAGCCAGCCAGTGCCCCTGGAGGTCTTCTCCGGGCTTGTCAGCTCCCACCAGGGCTAGACAGGGCTGCACTTTCTTCTTATGATAGAAGACTGGGAAGCAAGATGGAGAGATTTTCTTGGCAGCCACAGATTTTTAATCACGAAAGTAATTTAATATGAGGTGGTCAGAGGTCAGATATTTTAAAAGGCCAGTCTCTGGTTTAGCCTTGGCTAAAACCAAGGATGATAAGTGGTTCAAAAGGTAGGCAAAATGTGTTTTTGGAAGGTTTATGGGACCCAGAGTAGGAAGGGGTGAAAGTCCATGATTTTCCACTGGATTTCCTTTCTTAAAATTCATTCTTAAAAATTGAAGTGTAATTTGCAATATTGTGTTAGTTTCAGGGGTACAGCAAATTGATTCAGTTATAATGTTGTTAGTCCCACAGTTGTGTCTGACTCTTTGTGATCTCATGGACTGTAGCCTGCCAGGCTCCTCCATTCACAGAATTCTCCAGGCAAGAATACTGGAGTGGGTAGTCATTCCCTTCTCTAGGGGATCTTCCCAACCCAGGGTTTCAAGAACCCGGTCTCCTGCATTCCAGGCAGATTCTTTACCATCTGGCCCACAATGGAAGCCTCTTATATAAGTGTGTGTCTGTATATTATTTTTTAGATTATTTTCCATTATAGATTATTACAAGACATTGAATATAGTTCCTTGTGCTATTCAACAGGTCCTTGTTGTTAATCTGTTTTGTATTTAGTAGTGTGTATCTGTTAATCTCAAACTCTTAATTTATCCCTCCCCTTTTCCGCTTTGGTAACCATAAAATTGTTTTCTCTGTGAGTCTTTTTCTGCTTTTTGCTGGATTTCCAGAGAGACCTTGTAGGAAGGAGGTGGAAGAGTTCCTTGGTCAGAAGTGGGCGCGGCAGATGCCAAAGGACCATTAGAGGGTGCCTGGAGCCTCCGGGGCCTCAGGTGAAAGGTGGAAGGGCCGGTCAGAAGTTCCCTCAGAGGATAATTATTATTTTTGCATTTGGTTAAAAATTGACAAACTAATTGCTGAGCCCATTGTCAGAAAACTGGCAATGCATTAGAGATGATTGTCAGCAATTTCTATTATTCCTAATGAGCTGGACGTGGCCTTCTCTTTTGTACTTACTGCTTGGAGATAAGGGAGGGCTTTTCTTCTCTCCCTCAGAGCTGGAGAGGGTCTGCTGCACCCGCCTGCTCTGGGCTTCGGGCCCAGAGCCACCTGAGTCAGAAGACAGATGATTTGTTTGTCTGATTGCTCTGGTGAGTCCCTCGCTGCCTCTTCATTTTCCACCTTCTCTCCCTTCCAAACCCCCTTCTTACTCCTGGTTGGCTCTCAAGACACCATTAATTTAATAACCAAGAAGACAGAATTGGATAGAAAACAAAACTCAGACTCTTTGGGAAGTGAAACGTCATTGAAAGTGAAAGCTTCTAGGGGTTCAGTATTTCAGTGGGGCTTGGGAAAGACTAACATAGTCTTTAAAAAAATCACTTAAGAGTATTTCCCACATTCAGGTATCAGAGTAAGTATTTGCACAACAGTGGAATGTCCAGGGTCTTGATTATAAAAGAGATAAGTATCCGAGAGCCCTTCACTTTGGGGCATTACATCCCAACGTATTCTTCCTGACCTAGCCTAGAGGGAGTCCATGTTTAGAGTCCAGTTAAAAGGCAGCATCTCCGAAGCTAAGTCAGACCGCAGGTTTCCTTCTTGGTGAGGGCGTGGCCATCATCTCCCCTCTGTGTTGGGGAGCTGAGGCTCTGGGAAGCCTTCCCCTTGCACTCATCCCTTCCATGGTCTTCCATGACTGGGATGCACGTATCCCTTCTGTTTTTAGCAACAAAATGAGTTCCAGTTCGTCTGGTAGAGATGCATGTCAGGAAGTCCATTTGAGTGGGGCTCTCTGGCTCACTTAAGAAAACCTGTTTCTGCAGACTCACAGTTTTAGAAAAACAAATTTATGGTTACCAAGGGGAAAGTGGGGGCAGATAGAGTTTTGTGATTAACAGATATATGCTACTATATATAAAATAGGTAACTAACAAGGACCTGCTGTATAGAAGGGGGAACTATGTTTAATATCCTATAATGGCCTTTGATGGAATATATGTGTGTGTGTAACTGAATCACTTTACTGTACACCTAAAACTAACACAACATTGTAAATCGACTATACTCCAATAAAATTTTTTAAAAGAGTAGGTGATATGGAAAGATAAATTGGGAGATTGGGACTGACATATACATACTACTATATATAAAACAGATAATTACTAATTACTACTAATAAGGACCTGCTTAGCACAGGGAACTCTTCTCATACTCTGTAATGACCTATATGGGAAAAGAATGTAAAAAATAGTGGAGATATATATATATATATATATAAACATATATATATAAATAACTGATTCACTTTGCTATACACCTGGAACTAACACCACACCATAAACCAACTGTCCTCGAATAAAACAAACACAAACCATTTCTGTGTTAGTCGCCCACTCTTTTTAACCATAGGATCAGAGGAAATGATAAAATCACCCACATGGCTTCCAGGTCAGTTTTCATGAGCAGATTTCATCATCCCAGTGTCCTCTGTGATGAATCCTTAATAATTTTGACTTTAAAAGAAACGTTCCATGGTAATTTGCTTTTTCACTGGTAGTTGGCACCCAAGGCTGTAAAGGATGTGTCAGACTGTAATTATGCCCGGGAATATCACCGACTTAGAGCGTTTGGCCACTGCTATGTTGTCCATTTTTGAGACATAGAGACTGGCTGTCGTCACGCCATTCAGGAAGGACTTGGAGACGATTCTTGTTGCTGCCGAAACAAATGTCTGCTAGTTTAGCAGCTTAAAGCATCACAAATTTTGTATGCTGTAAGCCTGAAGTCCAAAATGGGTCTCACAGGGCAGAATGCAAGTGTCAACAGGGCTGAGTTCCTGGAGGCCACCCGGATGCCTTGGATAGGGGCCCCCTTCCATCTTCAAAGCCAACAGTCACATCAGGCCTCCTTCTGCTTCCAGCACGGCAGGTCCTTCTTTAAACAACTCCCTCTGCTTCCTTCTTGGAGGGACCCTTGTGATTACATTGAATCCACCAGATAATCCAGGATAATCTTCCCTCTCAAGATCCTTGACTTAATTGCATCTGCAGAGTCCCTTTGCCATTTAAGATAACATATTCACAGATTCCAGGGTTTAGGCTGTGGATATTTGCCAGTGGAAGGAACAAAAGGCAAAAGCAGAGTAGAAAATCTGTTTTTATAAACAAGCAATATCAACACATTTTTGGATTCCTTTCCCCCCCCCTTGCTTGAAACAGTTGTTTTCAGCCTGATACAGGGTTGAAAATGGCAAAAACATTAATTGAATTTCTGTTCGACTGTGTTCTTTGTGATTTATTTCATGTGTATGGAAGTATAGTAGTTTTGTAGGATGAAAAATTTACTTTCTAATCTTCTTCTAAAGGTCAAGTGGCAAAGAGAACTAGTTTTAAATGCAAGTTACCCACATGGAGCAATTAAGGAGAGATATAAAGTGGTATGGATTTTAAGATGTGACAGAGGCCAGATACAAATGGAGAAGTGACAAAGACATTAGCTGATTTAGGAAAATTCAAATCCTACCTCTGGGAAAGTACATGGATTCACATATATTTATTGTGATACATTAAAAAAACCCTTCTCTCTTCTAAACTGTTTTATCATTAAATTTGCAATTTGCTTCTCTTTGCGGCCAGACATAAACACTAACGGCCAACCTCCGAGGCAAATGCTTGTCCTAGGCCTGTCTTTGCTGTCATTGGGTGGTAGTGACTTAGAAACCTCTTCAGCAGATGTATTGAAATTCTATAGCAAATTAAAGGATGCTCTGTAATATTCGATCCCTCTCCCAGAACAAACAGACCTGACATGGCCCTAGTATCCCTCCTCAGAATAAACCAAAAGGCTCTTTTTTTTTTTTTTTTAATCAAATGAAAGATTCCTTAAATTCTATAGTGTTTACGGTTTTCAGAAGTTTCACACACATGATTTCTTATAATCCCGTAATAACCCTTTTTCCCCCAACCCCTGTATTGCCCCTCCCTGCTTCCCTCTCTCCACTGATAACCACCAGTTTGTTCTTTGTTTCTGTGAATTTGCTTCTGTCTTGTTTCATTCACTCCTTTCTTGTATTTTTTTAGATGCCACATTTAAGTGCGATCATATGGTATTTGTCTTTCTTGTCTGACTTCTTTCACTTATTATAATATTCTCCAAGTTCGTCTATGATGCAATGGCAAAATTTCTTTCCTTTTTATGTCTGAGTAGTATTCCATCTTCTTTATCCATCCATCTGCTGATGGACACTTAGGTTGTGCTTCCGTACCTTGGCTATTGTAAACAGTACTGCTGTGAACACTGGGGTACATGGGGTACTGTATATACACTGGGGTGCATAGAGTTTTCCACTTTTCCAGATATATATGCCCAGAAGTGGAATTGCTGGATTATATGATAACTCTATTTTTAGTTTTTTTGGTGAAACCTCCCTACCATCTTCCACAGTGGCTGCACCAGTTTACATCCCCACTGACAGCGTTTGAGGATTTCCTTTTCTCCACACCCTCCAACAGGCTCTTTTCTTAATGTCATTCATGCTTCTAGAACTTCCTCTGCAGCTGTCGCTCCTGAGCATCGGCTTGACCACTGGCATCTTCCTCGATCTCACCACCAGCCTGCTCTCCCTTTGGGGTGAGCGCAAGGGAGATCCCTTTTCTCGACTGCCTTCTCCGGTGAGCCCAGCCTGGTGGAGCTGAGGTCCTGCCTTCCCAGCACACAGGCTGTGGAGCTTGGAGGACCTGGTTTTTCTGCTGGTGACTGAGGGGATGGTCTGCAGAGCTGACAGACCCCTCTTTAATCCTCACAGGTTCCCTGAGGCAGACACAGCACATTTCCATCTCTTGCTGTGCCTCCCTGTGACACATTCGGCAAACAAAGGAACAGTGAAATACAGCCCATCGGTCCTGACCCCCAGCCACGCGCTAACAGCATGCGTGGAGACAGTCTGGCTGGGCTGGCACCTCAGGCCGGCTTGGCAGGACCAGGGCACAGTCCATTCTCACCAAGCCCTGGGACTGGTTCAGATGACGAGCGGCCGCGAAATGATGAGAGAGAGAGGCTGAGAACCGTGGGTCAGGGGAGGAGAGGGCAGCAGGAGGCAGCACCAGGGACAGCCAGCCCTGTTCAGAAGGCGTGAAAAATAGCCAGTGCTAGTTGCTTGGATTTCTTTTTTTCTTGGTTTGTTTTCTTTTTGTCTTTTTTGGCTGTTTTTGTCAGGTCCTTCTCTATGAGGGCTGAGTGCTCTGTGGTACTCTCATGGCTGTCTTATCTTCTGATATAGTGAATTATTTGTTGTTGTTGAGTCGAGAAGTCATGTCTGACTCTTTGTGACCCATGGACTGCAGCACGTCAGGCTTCCTTGTCCTTCACTATCTCCTGGAGTTTGCTCAGATTCATGTCCATTGAGTTGGTGATGCTGTCTAACCATCTCATCCTCTGCTACCCTCTTCTCCTTTTTGCCTTCAATCTTTCCCAGAATCATGGTCTTTTCCAATGAGTTGGCTGTTTGCATCAGATGGCTGTTGGAGCTTCAGCATCAGTCCTTCGAATGAATATTCAGGGTTGATTTCCTTTAGGATTGACTGGTTTGATCTCCTTGCAGTCTGAGAGACTCTCAAGAGTCTTCTCTAGCACCACAGTTCAAAAGCATCAGTTCTTCAGTGCTTAGCCTTCTTTATGATCCACCTCTCACCTTGGTACATGACTACTGGAAAAACCATACCTTTGACTAGACGGATCTTTATTGGCAAAGTGATGTCTCTACTTTTGAATACGCTGTCTAGGTTTGCCATAGCTTTTCTTCCAGGGAGCAAGCGTCTTTTAAATTCTTGGCTGTAGCCACCGTCCACAGTGATTTCTGCTTAATGAATCATTTTATGCTACTTCCTGATGGGGCTTTTCAAAAGCATGGCTTTGGGGTAAGAAGTACAGTTGGGAACAACCACTAGCAACAACCAAGTGGTGTTTATGATTTGGATTGGCTATTGTCATTGTTTACTGGCTGAAGAGTGCCTTGTGTGACCAAGTGATATCTTTTCATTTTTGTAGAAAATCGAGCAAATGTAATAATTGATAAAAAAATTTTGGTTATCCTTTATCCGTGTAATGTTTGGGAATTCCTGAATAGGAGAATTTTCTTAATGGAAATTAAAAATTTCTATTAAATTTTATTCATTGGTTCTCAAGGTTTAGTATGCACATTTCACCAAGAGGCATGGTAAATGCAGACTTCTAGATCCTAACCAGAGTTTCAGATTTAACAGACCTTGATTGGGCCCCCAAATTGGCATTAACAAACTCCCAGGTTTTTCTGATGCAGGTGGTTGGAGTCGAGGTTTGAGGAAACAGGAGATCATATAATACTGGACCATAGAGAGAGGAGCTCTCCACTCAACCCCTCCTCACGTGTTTTCATATAATTTTCTCTAAGATAGCAGTTGTGTTTTCATGCAGTTCAGGAGGGCGGCTTCTGATAGTGCAGTGTATCACCTGTATTGTTTTCAGAGTTTTCAGTCTCAGGTTTATTCCTGCTACAAAGATTGAAGGATGATCTGAAATCAAATACATTTGTCTGGGAGTTGAATGTCTGTCAGACCCAGGCATTGATTTCCTTGAGCTTGAGTTCTCAGTAAATGTCTTTCCAGTGAGAATTCCAATCAGGATTCTAAAGGTTATATAAAATAGGCCTGATTTCTGAGCCTTCTCTGGGGAGAAAGCTTAATTTATAAGCAAAAAGGGGGAGAAATCCACTCCCCACCACTGCTTGTGTTGTAATCAGCACACAGTTCATGTTTTAGAATAAAATGGCTATGTTGATTACGGGTGTGAACCAGCCTGAGCCAGAAAATATCTCTGTGCAGAGGATCTTTAAGGATGAAATATTTGCACTTCGGAGAATGAAAAGATAGCAAAATGAAATCTAGGCAGAACTGTTAAGGAAGTTTGCCTTGGAGAGTCTCGATTTCTCCAGGTGCCCTTTCAGTGTTCTACCATCAGGGGGCAGCATTGCACTTTGGTTGGAAAATGGTCTCGGTGGCAAGCAGCCCTTTAAAGGAAAATACATCCAAGTGAGCAAAACTAAAAACCAGAATATTAGCAAGAACCAGAAAACCAACAACACAGAACCCAAACCCTCTTTGTTATAACTTGCCATCTTTGCTTTTCTTGGTGTGCAGAGTTTAATATTGTCGTATTAAGACTCTCCAGGGCATACTTTACTGGTTCATTAATATACACTTAGGGGTGGTGGATAATGCAGTGAGAGATTATTTTTCCTTTTCCTCACTTTTTGTTTGGCTCTCCCATCTTTTCTCACTGTCCTTCTGTCTTGTTGCCAAGCGGTTACTCCCCTACCTACTTCCCTCTAAGAACAGACAGACCTGGCAGCTGGTCGTCTTTGGCATTGCTGGTCATTTTGTGGAGCTGGTAGATGTGTATAGAGCTGACTGCAAAGCTCTGTCTTTTTTCCTTCTTGGTGTGAAATCAGGCTCACAATTTGCATGATTCTGGGAGGTTTCTAGGTATCACACTACTTTTATGCACCCATACAAACACACTTAAAGGAATCAAGCTATCATTTTACAGGGAGTGATGCAAAATAAATAGATGCTCAAATGTTGCATCTTTAAAATTGACTCATATTATTACTGGATAAAGTGTGGGTGGATTAAAAACAAATCCAACCATCGGTTTTAGGAATAAGTTCCATCAATACATGGATTTTGTGTTTGTTCACGATGTATCCTACCTTCTGGCTTTGCTTTTGAGCAATGAATCTCTTGGGGACTGAGGTCAGGCTGGGTATCTATATTGGCTTTCTTCTTTGTCCCAGTCATTGTTTTGTTTCTGGGCTCATGGAATTACAAAGGCTGAGGGTTTCTTAAAGGCAAGTTCTAAAATTCACCCTCCAAGAATAACTATGAACCCTAAGTATCTTTGTGTCTCTGAAATTTGTTTACAGAGAGTTACATATGTTTATGGGCCTCCCTGGGGGCTCAACTGGTAAAGAATCCACCCGCAATGCGGGAGACCTGGGTTTGATCCCTGGGTTGGAAAGATCCCCTGGAGAAGGGAAAGGCTACCCAGGCCTGGAAAATTCCATGTACTATATAGTGCATGGGATCGCAAAGAGTGGGACATGACTGAGTGAGTTTCACTTCTCTTCACATATGATTTCAGTGTGATTCCACCATTTTTGGAGGGGGATTCATAAAGACTAGATCCAAAGGTAATTTTCTATTTATGTCCTTCTACAAGGAAGTCTATTTCGCTTCCTCTTCCCTTTTCTTCTTGTGCAAGAAGCAGACAGGTTGGGAAACTTGACTTTGAACAGGAGCAGAAGTATGCACAGGGCAGGGAATAACAGGCACTACAAAGATTAATTATCTTCATTGGAATCTAGCTTGACTGGGCAAGGTGAGACAGTTCAATTATTTAATCACATTGGCTCTCTTGGCTTCAGAGGCCTGGAGTGCTGGGTAGCCCTGCCTTCCCACTTCATTTATGTGAGGAATTGCTCCTCACCTCACTGCTCCCTGTTGGACCCTCAGGCAGAAGAAAAGGAGCAATCGATCTGGCAGGAGATGCTCCCGTCTCTGCCTCCTCCCAGTCTGTGTTGTCCGTGGTGAATTCTCGGTGTTTAGTTGGAGCCTTGCTGCTAGGCAGCGGTGCCTCTCCTGCCCTGGTCAGGCCGCTCCCCTCTATGTGTAGTGGTTGCAATTTTCCTCTTGCTCATGGCTTTGTAAGGCTTTCTTCTGGCTCAGGAATGGTTACCCATGTTGCAGGTCAGAGGATGCCATTGGATCAGAATACACTGGGGCAGCACTGTCTGGCAGGACCCGCTGTGCTGATAAAGAAGCTCTGTATCTGCTCTGTCCGATATGGCAGGCAGTGGCCCATTGGGGCTATTAGCATTTGAAATGTGGCCGCTCTGATTAATGAACTACATTTTTAATTCATATTAACTTAAAGGTAAATAGTTACCTATGGCCAGTGAAAGACCCAGCTGCACCCACAATACCCAGGAGAGATTTTTTAATGGATTATTTTTGTTTTTCTGATGGAGCTTGACTGTTGCACTGTGATATGGAAGGGCTGGTTTATACCACAGCCCCTCTGTTATTAATGCAGTTTTCCACATTCCATCAGACTCTCTTGTTCCTCATCATACATTGTGCCCTTTTGTTTTGTCTTGGCCAGGTCTCTCCTCATCAGCAGCCAGAGAGGGAGAGGAGAATGGAGGTTTACTCATTCTGTCATGAAAGATCTTAATCCCCATGGAAACTGCTCTCCCAAAACAAGAAGAGTTAGGTGGGCGTGTCTTCTCCAGACACTGGAGTCTTGCGCATCCATGGATTTCTGCCACGGTAGTGTCTCCTACTTAGCGACCCAGTCTGCAACAACCTGTTTAGTGTAGGTTTTCAAAGTTTTTTTTAGAGATTTAATGCATGTATAAGGCCAGGCGACAGTCTGTCAAGATGAACCCTTAAAAAAAAAATTGCTTTAGGATCCAAATGTCCATGGTCCCAACTAGACCCAGTGAGAAAGGGATAGGACATAAAATATCAAAGAAATAAGAATTGGGCTTCTCAGGTGACCCAGTGGTAAAGAATCCACCTGTCAATGCAGAAGATGGAGATTCAATTCTTTGGTCGGAAAGATGTCCTGGAGGAGGAAATGGCACCCCACTCCAGTATTCTTGCCAGGAAAATCCCATGGACAGAGAAGCCTAGCGGGCTACCATCTATGGGGTCACAAAAGAGTTGGACATGACTTAGTGACTAAATGGCTGAGGGACCACAAGTGTCTGAGTCATCCAGGCTGAGGTGTGGAGTCATGATCAATGACATCCCATCTTCCCATCCTCCAGCATCCAATCTGACCCCAAGCTGATCAGTAAACTCAGTTTTTTTCTGCTGCCTCCACCAACCTGACTCTCAGACCCGTGCACCTCATGCCTTAGTCACTAAAATTACACAAACAGAGGAAAGAAAAAAAGATTCTGTGAAACCATTCTCTGGGTTGCTGTGGTTTACACTTGCTAGTTAATTTGAACCTTACCTTCAGTCTCTCAGAGTGACAGAAACAGCATCCAGTCTGCTGTTGTACAAGCAAGTGCACGCCGTCTAGTTGCTAACACCCTTGAAAAATGTCCCCAGAAATGCAGCTCACGGAGAGAGTTCTTTAAATTAAGCTAGATTTGTAAAGAGCCCATTTACTGCCTGACTTAGAGCTAAATCCTGTGGCAGAATGGAATTCGAGGCTTGCTGCCAGTGAACAGAAAACAGCTTGGGTACCAAACCGTGAGCCGGTGAGTGGCAGGGAAAGGAGGGATGTTAGAACAGAAGGCATCCTGAAGTTGGAAGGGAAAGAAAAAAACCCAAACAGAAGGAAGTGTCTGGAGGCCAAGTGCAGACAGGTTGTCCAAGAAAGCTGGGCTGCGGAGAAAAGAGAATGAAGGAGAGAAAGAGAATAAGAAGGCTTCACGGTAGAGAAGAAGGGGGTTAGGAAGGAGAAGAGACAGCGGCTGCAGTGTTTTCCTGCTTTATCTCCTTAAAGGCCCGGGGCTGAATAGCAAGTCGTTTCACCAGGCAACCAGACAGAAGCCAGTCTGCAGGTAAAACTGCTTACCAGCCCAGGTCATGACTGCAAACAAGCAAGTAGGCAGACAGACCTCATCTTTATATTCTTGCCCTCTGTTCTTTCTAGGCTACATTCTCTTTACTTATTTATTTGGCTGTGCCGGGTCTTAGTTGTGGCACTTGAACTCTTAGTTGTAGCATGTGGGGTCTAGTTCCCTGACCAGGGATCAAACTCAGGCCCCCTGCTTTGGGAATGTGGCGTCTTAGCCACTGAACCAACAGGGAAGTCTCTGCTTTTTTTTTGTAAATTGAAATATAGTTAATTTACAGTGTTGTGTTGGTTTTCAGTACACGGCAAAGTGACTCAGTTACACACATACACACACCCACATTCCTTTTCAGATTCTTATCCTTTGTAGATTATTACAAGATATTGTGTATAGCTTCCTGTGATACGCAGTAGGTCCTTGTTGTTTATTTTATGTGTCGTAATGTGTCTCTGCTCATCCCAAACAATTTATCTCCCCCAGCGCTTTGCTAGCCCCTTCGGTAACCTTGTTTGTTTTCTACAGGGCTAAGTCTGTTTCTGTTCTGTAAATGAGTTGATTTGTATCGTTTTTGAAGAGTCCACGTATAAGTGATATATATTTGTCTTTTTCTTTCTGATTTACCTCATTTAATGTGATAATCTCTAGGTCCATCCATGTTGTATCAAGGGGCATCATCTCATTCCTTTTTTTGGGCTTAGTAATGTTCTACTTATTTATGTACCACATCTTTATCCATTCATTTGTTGATTGATATTTACATTGCTCCTTTTTTCTTTTAATGGGAGAACTTTTTCAGATCTTCCTGTATAATTGATTCTAAACCTCTTGGAGAAGAATTTGGACAGTGATGAGAAAGCGGGTTTCCCTACAACGAGCCCACATCACGGGGTCTCCTGTCCAAACTCCGTCCTTCCACATTTTCTCCATAAACAAAGACACTGACTGCTTGAGATCCAATCACAAGGTGCTCACCTACGTTACACCTTGGGACTCACGTTGTTTGCTCTGGAACCTTCTGGGGGCGGCTGTTAAGAATATGGTTGCCTTGACCCCACCCCCATAGATCTGAATCCTCAAGCGGAGGCAGCGTCTCTAAGAGAAACTCAGGCTGGGGAATATTAAGAAATGGGGTAAAGTTATAAAATGCAAATATTTTAGGGCTCAGAGGATGAAGCAATCTGAGTTTTGTAATTGAATACAAGATTCTTTAAACTCTATAGTGAAATACAGTTTTCAAAAGTTTCACACATATGACTTCATATAATCCCATAATAACCTGCCCAGCCCCCCAGCTACACTGCCTCTCCCCTTTCTCCTCTCCCCGTTGGTAAATACTAGTTTGTTCTCTGTATCTGTGAGTCTGCTTTTTTTGTTTGTTTTTTTCACTAGTTTGTTATATTCTTTTAGGTTACACGTATAAATGATACCATACAGTAGCTGTCTTTCTCTGCCTGACTTTCATTGAGCACAATATCCTGTAAGTCCATTCATGGTGCAGCAAATAGCAAGATTTTGTTCTTTTTAATAGCTGAATAGTATTCCCTTATATATATATGTGTGTGTGTTGTGTGTGTGTGTGTGTGTGTGTGTACATGTAAATGTATACTATGGCTTCTTTATTCATTTATCTATGAATGGACACTCAGTTATAAAGCAATCTAATTTGATCCTAGTTAAAAATTCCCCCAAAAGAAAGTTTCCGGGAATGACTTCTGTATATATGACTGGAAATTAAGGACAAAGGAGCTAGAGGGTGACTTATTTCTCTCCCACCATAGTTTTTGGTCTAGTAAAGTCCTCTTTTTTCTTTACAGTTAATTACTGAAAGTAGACCAAATTATGAACCTGGTTTTTGGAAGGTTCAGGTGGGGAGAGTATTTGTGCTCAGAGATCTCTCCATCTTGGCATCTGGTTCGTGGTTCTATCCATCCTGTTAGCGGGGACACTTTCTGAGTCCCCAGGCCCCCAAGTCAGCTCCTGCCACATTCCATTTGTCTGGAGGGCTGGCCTCTGCCCAGGGCCACTATAGGATGGGAGCTGCAATATTAGACTTTCCATCCTGCTGGGCCACTTACTTTCTCTGGGACTGTGGAAAGATGACTCTCTGAGCCTCAGTTCCCTCCACTAAAACAGTGGGTGTAATCATCATTCCTACTGAGTTGTAATTGTTTTTTTTTTTTTTTTAATTTTTAAAAATGTTTTTAGAACTGCCATATGACCCAGCAATCCCACTTCTGGGCATACACACTGAGGAAACCAGATCTGAAAGAGACACGTGCACCCTAATGTTCATCGCAGCACTGTTTATAATAGCCAGGACATGGAAGTAACCTAGATGCCCATCAGCAGACGAATGGATAAGGAAGCTATGGTACATATACACCATGGAATATTACTCAGCCGTTAAAAAGAATTCATTTGAATCAGTTCTAATGAGATGGATGAAACTGGAGCCCATTATACAGAGTGAAGTAAGCCAGAAAGATAAAGAACATTATAGCATACTAACACATATATATGGAATTTAGAAGGATGATAATGATAACCCTATGTGCAAAACAGAGAAAGAGACACAGATGTACAGAACAGACTTTTGGACTCTGTGGGAGAAGGCGAGGGTGGGATGTTTCGAGAGAACAGCATGTATATTATCTATAGTGAAACAGATCACCAGGCCAGGTTGGATGCATGAGACAAGTGCTCGGGCCTGGTGCACTGGGAAGACCCAGAGGAATCAGGTGGAGAGGGAGGTGGGAGGGGGGATCGGGATGGGGAATACATGTAACTCCATGGCTGATTCATGTCAATGTATGACAAAACCCACTACAATATTGTAAAGTAATTAGCTTCCAACTAATAAAAATAAATGAAAAAAAATTTCAAAAAAAAGAAAAAAAATGTTTTTGATGTGAATCATTTTTAAAATCTTCATTGAATTTGTTACAGTATTGCTTCTGTTTGTGTTCTGGTTTTTTGGCTGTGAGGGCTATGGAGTCTTAGCTTCCTGACCAGGGGTTGAACCTGCATCCCCTGCAATGGAAGGCAAAGTCTTAACCACGGGACCACTAGGGAAGTCCCGAGTTGTAATTCTTAAATGAGATAAGACATAACAAGTGCTTGGCAGGATAAGAGTGCCATAAACATGACCACTCTGTGCGGGCTTCCCTCCTCTTAGCCAGCAGAGAACTCCCTACCCTCCAAGATGCCCAGGTTTTCTCTGTGCCTTCTGGTGGGTCCTTAGAAATAACCCTTACCTCAAACCTGGGCTTCCGTGGTGGCTCAGACAGAAGAGAATCCTCCTGCAATGTGGGAGACCTGGGTTTGATCCCTGGGTTGAGAAGATCCCTGGAGGAGGACATGGCAGCCCAGTCCAGTGTTCTTGCCTGGAGAATCCCCATGAACAGAGGAGCCTAGCAGGCTGCAGTCCATGGGGTCACAAAGAGTCAGACACGACTGAGTGACTAAATACAGCCCAGCACAAATCTGACACAGGTGAGGCGGCCCTCAGTGGTCATAAGCTTTGTCAGCTTTCAGATACTGTGTGTGTGTGTGTGTGTGTGTGTGTTCCTCAGTGGTGTCCGACTCTTTCCAACGCCATGAACTGTAGCCTACCAGGCTTCTCTGTTCATGGGATTCTCCTGGTTGCCATTCCCTTCTCCAGGGGATCTTCCCGACTCAGGGATTGAACCCGGGTCTCCCACACTGCAGGCAGATTCTTTACCATCTGAGCCACCAGGGAAGCCCTTGGATACTGTAGTTATTATTGTTGTCAATTGTTCCAAGAAGACCCAAGAAGCTAGCACAGGTTCCTCCTGCAAGGGGAGGAAGCTAGCATAGCTCCTCGTACAAGGCAAGGTCAGCCTGGTTATTTCAGGACCCTCCGAGTTGTGAGTGCCTAAGATCAGAAGAACCCAAGAGTTCTCCAGTGGTGTGGTGAAGCACAAGAACTTATGGGTGGAGTGGGATTTACCGTGTGTTTTCAAGGACTGATGTGTAAAATTTGACTGCCCCTTGTCCTTGAACCTACCTGAGCCGTAGACAGGATGGGGAGTCTGACACCCTCGTGGGAATTCAAACACGTCAGACTCACTGACAGGCAATCATGATTCTAACGAGGGCAGGAGAATTTAACTCCATAAAAAACCTATTAGAATTGACAGTGCAAATGTAAACAGGTCCCTGGTGAATCATTTTGCTGGGCCTTCTTTCTTTGCTGCTGTATTTGTTGATGGCGTCCATAGCGCAGCATGGAAGGCAGATGCTCGAGTCTGTTCCCGCAGGATGGGATGGATGTGTGCCTCTGTCTGAAGATATGGTGCGACACACCAGATGCATTGAGCCCACAGACACAGGACCTGGGAATGTCCTGTGAAAATGGCATTTTTTTGTCTGTTTTTGGAGACGAGTGTTTGATCCTGTGATGACTTGATGTAGATGTTATTGGAGATCATTTTTTTTTTTTTTTTTGTCATTTTCAAGAGATTCAGGCAGTGAAAGGAAGTCTTTGGTCACATGTTTTGATTTCCCCTGAGATTCTTGGCCAATCACACTGAGTCATTGTGTGAATGTTTGGGGTTTTTCCTTCTGTCTCAACAACTGGATTTTAAGGACTTTCCTTTGGGTTAGTTTATGAGTTGTTCCCTTTTATGGCAAATTGGGATTTCATCTAGCAATACAGAGTTCTGTTATTAAAAGTTATAATTAATCAGCATTCTTTTAATCAGAGTCTCAGTCAAGAGACTCTGAGATAAAGCTATGTCATTGTGCCAACAAGTCATGGTGAAAACAGTGGTCTTCTCTTCATCGTTGTTTTCTTCTAGTGCGTCAGAATACACATATTAGGATGCTTGATCTCTTCTTTAAGAAAGATTATAATCCTAAATATTGGTCTTACAAAAAACTCTTTGGTTTATTAATAACATCAGGGATAAATATACTCGCAGCAGTTGAACGTTGTCTTCATTTTCCTATTTAAAAATTTTTATTTTATATTGGAGTGTAGCTGATTTACAAGGTTTGTGTTAGTTTTGGGTGTACAGCAAAGTGACTCTGTTATATGTATTTCCACTCTTACCCATTTATGTTATTATATACTATCGAGTAGAGTTCCCTGTATTATCAGTAGGTCCTTGTTAATTATCTATCTTTGTATGTATACGTTAACTCCAAACTCCTAACTTATTCCTTCCCCCACTTCCCCTTTGGCAGCCCTAACTTTGCTTTTGAAGTCTATGAGTCTGTTTTGCAAAAAAGTTCATTTGCATCATTTTTCTAGATGTCACATGAAAGTGATATCATATGATATTTGTTCTTTCTCTGACTTACCCTGCTCAGTATAATAATCTCTAGGTCCATCCTCATTTTCTTATTTTAAAATCTTTGCTTCAAAACTACACAAATCAATATTTATCCTCAGCTTCTTTTGATGGAGATTTTATATAAAAGAAACCAGAGACTCAGTGCCCCAGTGAGTGGCTCTTCATCTGTGGACTCTGCATCTCTAGGAGAAGGGAGTTTGTTTACAACACTGCTGTGATGGGTCGAGAAAGCTGTTTTTGCTCTGTCTTTTGTTGGTGAGATAAATAATATTTTACACACAAATGTGATGATTATTTTTCAGCGTATGTGGGTACTATGTTGTTCATTTGCTAAGTCATGCCCTGTTCTTTGTAACCCCATAAACTGTAGCATGCCAGACTTCCCTGTCCTTCACTGTCTCCCAGAGTTAGCTCTAACTCATGTCCATTGCATTGATGATGCCATCAAACCATCTCATCCTCTGTTGCCCCCTTCTCTTCCTGCCCTCACTCTTTCCCTGCATTAGGGTCTTTTCCAGTAAGTCAGCTCTTCACATGAGGTGGCCAAAGTATTGGAGCTTTGGCTTCAGCATCAGTCCGTCCAATGAATATTCAGTCTTGATTTCCTTTAAATTGACTGGTTTGACCTCCTTGCTGTCCAAGGGACTCTTAAACATCTTCTCCAGCATCACAGTTCGAAATGGGGATTCACAGTTGTTTTCCATGATTATGGATTTTCCTAATTGATAGCTATTGAAAGGGCAGCTCTTAACATGTGGGGAGTTGGCATGGCAAAAAAGACATCTCATATTTTTAAATATTGGGAACACCTGTCCTAAACTGAACTTGGGATGTCCAAGTGTTTTGAATCTATACCCTTACTTATATCATGAATATGTTGGTTATTTTTAAGATGCCTCTGCTCCAGTTTCTACTCTGAAAGGAAGATGGCTCACTGGTCAGCTGCCTCTGAGCAGAGGCAAACAGAAGGGGCTGCCTGCTGTCACAGTTGAGTGGTGTCGAAAGGCCCCCTTTAGTAAGCACTCAGTACGTTTGTGGGCATTTTGCTCTGCCTGCTAGGAGACATTAGCACTAAATATTCATTCTATTTTTGCAATGACTGAGAACAATTTTTCATTTCTGAGGATTGCTTTCCTCAGAAAGCTTCATTTTTACTCGTTAGTTCACTTCTCTTTTCTGGCTCATGACTGCTCTACCTCCACAAATTGAAGTTCAGGACTTTATAAAAGAATTCAATATTGCTTACCCAAAGCCATTCTGAAGGAAGGAAGGAGGGAAATCATCTTCCCTGAGTGCCTGCTGCATCCTCTATGTAAATCTTACCTTCTTAGATGTCATGATTGCCATCATCATGGAGAGGGGTCTGGGGCATGGAGAGGGTCAGTGTCATGCTGACGGTGGCTGCAAAGGAGGTGGGGAGTTTGGGAATCAGTCTTGGGTCTGGAGATTTCTAAAATCTGTGCTTTCCCTCCCTCCCTTCCTTCCATCTCTATAATACTTCAGGACTTACTAACCACTTTGGATTTTGGGGTGAATTTACATTTTTCATGGATACACAGGCTTTATTTTGCACTCAAGACTTCACTTATACTATCAAATAAGTGCCAGCCTCTTCTCTGGGATTCTTATTTATTTATTTTCAATTGAAAGATAAATTTTTTGCAGTATTGGTTTCATTTCTGTCGTATATCAATGTGAATTAACCATAGGTGTACATATGTCCCTTCCCCTCTTGAACCTCCTCCCACCTCCCACTTTTTCCCACCCCTCTAGGTTGTTACAGAGCCCTGGTTTGATCTCCTTAAGTCATGTAGCAAATTTCTATTGGCTATCTATTTTTACATGTGGTAGTGTATATGCTTCCATGCTACTCTCTCCATTCATCTGGGATTTTTTTTTTTTTTTAATGTCTAGGAAAATCCAAACATAAGATTTGTATTTGCAGGTTAATAGCTTGAAAACCTACTAACAAACAGTTCTAATTATGTGTTAGAAAGTGAAGTGTTTTGGTTTGTGCTTTCAGGCAAGAGAGTGCCCACAGGAACAATAGAAACAAATTCCAAATGTGGACTCTCTCAACCAACAACTAACCTCTTGCTAATAACATTCACCTGTGTTGTAATGTTATTGTCCCGAGAAATTAAAGTATTGGGATGCGTTTACCCCAGAGGTCTTTCCTGTGTGCTGATATCTATCATTCTGCCCTCCCGTGTGTTGAGAGGCAGTGAATATAGTATCTAAACATACTGTCAAACCTTGCTGGTTTGTCATTTCCCCTTTGCTCAGTCTCCTGTCTCATCATTAATTCTGTCATTTTCCTATTTCTTGTCAAGGCTTTGAGCCGTGAGCTGTGATGGACAGCTCACAATTCTGACCTTTCCTGCCTCTCTCATTCTTTGACAGAAGCACTCACAGAAGTAAACAGCCGGCCGGAGAATTGCTGTTGGTGGGACAGCCAGCCCCCAGCCTCCTTTCCCAGGCCAGAGTCCTGTTCCCAGGCAGCTCGGGCGTGGGGACGTGTGGGCGCCCCAGGCCGAGCTGTGGCCCGGACACCGAAGCTGGGTCCCAGCCGTCCTTCTGCGCGCCCAGCATGCCTGGGCCTCCCGTGTGGGCTGTGACTTCCTGGGCCCTGGCCTTCTCAGCCACTTTGGAGAGGGTGGAGCTCTGGGGCTTCCTAGGACAAAATGCAGTGCCTTCCACAGAACTGCTCCTCAGCACTGAGTTACTGACCCCCAGCTCCTGAGACCCCTGGTCTGGACGCACTCCAGCCCTGCTCTCCTTCTCTGGGGCCTCTCAGAACACACAGGGCACCCCTCTCTTCAGGGCTGCTTTCTGTTTCTTGGTCCCCATGCCTTGCAGAAACGAGACCTTCAGGCTCTGAGCATCATGCTAATGGTCCAGGGACGTGAGAACTGGGAACTCGCTGGATGCTGCCTCTGAAAGAATGACCTGCTTCCCCTGCTCCTGCTGTGGAGGTGAGACTGGCTGGCAGCTAGGGCAAGAGGGAGAGAGCTTGGAGTCTAGATGAGCTGTTACATGTCTTGTACTAATTAGCCCATCATGCCCCTCTGTCTTTTTTTTTTTTCTCTTTGAATTTTTTTGCCCCTCTGTCTTAACCAGGGTTATTACCCTGGACTTGTCCTTATGGGATCTGTTCTGTTTATTGTCTCCAGTTCCCTTAAGGCCTTATAAAAACAGAGTAACAAGATGAAAGAAACATGGTGGGCCTGTCAGGAAGAGCAAATGCTTGAGGTTGTATTGAAGCAAAACTTCCATTCTTTTATCATCCATTCATCCATCCGTCCATCCATCAACCCATCCACTTGTCAAACATTTTTAAGTGTGTTCAGTGTGCCCAGAATCATGTGAATTGCTCAAAATATAAATGTAACTCAAGTGTATAAAAAGTTTCCAGCCTTCCAGGATCACTCTTCATTTTGTGAGCCTAAGTGACCTGTACCTTTATTCTGTGAACTGCAGAAATCCAGTCACCCTTTCTGAGGGCTGTGTGAGGATAAACCTATGCCTGCTGATATCACCTGTTCTCTGGGTGCTGCTCTGTCTTGGGATTCTCTCATCACCTCTTCTCCTCTGCTCTACTTCTGCACCAGCGGTCTGTGTTCTGGTTTGTTTCAAAACAGAAACACGCTTTCTTCCTTCATTGCCTAAGGCTGCTATTAGGGGATAGGGGTGAACAAGTCACCCCTATCTTAGAAGTCCTTGTGAGAGAATTGTAACCTAGACAAGGAAAGCCTGAGGAATATGTCGGCCTTCACTGCTCCAAAAGCCTCTCCCATCACTCACCTCCCATCTCTCTGGCCAGCCATCATCTTGCTAGTGAGTCAATTGCCACTCATCCAGGCTTTTCCTTTCTCTATCCTCAGGCTCTTCACTTGAGAAGAGCAGGGAGGACTGTCTTAGCAGCTGGATAATGTCTCCTTAGGGGTGCCCCAGGCCCCCCAAGGGCTTGATTTTTGACATTGTTTGGTTTCTTATTGTCTTCCTCTTTCTTTTCATATCTGACCTCAGGCATATTCTTTGCAAATTAAAAAGCACACCATAGTGTTTTCCCCAATTAAAAAAAAACAAAAAAACAAGTTTTCTCCAAAGATAAATCAGTCACACCACCTAGAATGTAGAGATAGCTATAGGCAGCTTTTACAGTTGAATTTTGTTTCATAATTAAGAGGCAGCGTCCCTGCCCACAACCTGGGCATAGCAGGAGAGACAGTACATGAAGCAACTTTGCAGCAAAATATTACGAGTGACGGGACAGGGGTGTGCAATGGCTGCTGGAGGACCACCCAGGAGAAAGCATTTAAGTTCCCCCTGCTGCTTCCTGGAAGGCTTTGTAGACTGACTTGAGTTAGGAATTTTCCAGGAAGATAATGGGGAAACAGCATTCTAAGCAGCTAGAGCAGCATGTGAATGTCACAGAGGTGTTCAGAGGCCTGGCAGCTTGGAGGAACAATGAGTGTTGGTGTGTTAGGAGCATGGGATGAAAGGATGGGCAAGGACTATCTACCATGCTCAGGATTGACAATTCTCCCTGTATCAGCCATGCCACTGTGAACTCTGTGATCAAGGTGGCTGCGGCAGAGGACGTGCAGAGGATGAACTGGGGAGATGCCAGGTGGGGGCCAGGTGGGGGCTCGAATTCCAGCAGGGCATGGAGATCAGATATACGTGTGAGCGTGCTTAGTCACTTCAGTTATGTCCGACTCTGTGCGACTCTATGGACTGCAGCCTGTCAGGCTCTTCTGACCATGGGATTCTTGATGTAGGAATACTGTAGGCAGTTGCCATGCCCTCCTCCAGGGGGTCTTCCTAACCCAGAGGTTGAACCTGTGTCTCTTACGTCTCCTGAAGTGGCAGGCAGGTTCTTTACCACTAGCACTATTTGGGAAGCCCAGAGATCAGATACATGGTAGGTCAAATGACTTCATTGTCACCATGGGTTTGCTGGGGCTGCCCGGCTAGTGCATTGCACCCACCAGTATGCCTGAAGTTGTGTCTGAAACCACTACAATATTGTAAAGTAATTAGCCTCCAACTAATAAAAATAAATGAAAAAAAAAAAAAGATGAAAAGAATCACACACACACACAAAAAGAAAGTCAACCAATAAATGTGGGTTGAAAGAATGAATCGGGGAGTTGGACATTGTGTCCAAAGATATATTCAGTGACTGTCATTTCATGTCACACATCTAAATGTGACTGACAAGTCTTCCCTGTACTGACATGCACAATATGAGTTCCCAAATCAATAGAGCACTTACTTGCTACCATTTTAAAGGATAACTTTGGGATGGTTTAATAAAGAGGTAAACTACAAAGGCGTAGGCAGGTTACAGGGAATCTACAAGTGATGGTAAAGTGCCTGAGGGCAGTTTTCACCCCTGTAAACCCCCAAGGTGAGAGGAGGGATGTTCCTGGAGCCTGGAAGGAGAAAGTTACGTAGGGTGGGCCACCCTGACAGGCCCTGTAGCCTTTAGTGGAGGTTTGTAGTCAGCTAGAGGAACCCAAGGGAATGCTACCTTGCCATGACTTTCCTCTCTCCCTCCATCTTCCAGCAGGCCACCCAATTGGCTAAATTCCACCAGAAGCTGAAGGGCAAGGGGGCCTGTGGCCCCTCCCAGGCAGAGGGTAGGGTGTGTCTACCACTTTTGGTGGTTCTGCCCCTTTTCCTTGAGATCAGAAGGCAGTGGGTATGTGGAGGTAAAGAGAATTCTTTCTCCCTGAACTGTCATCTGCGTGAAGCTTCTGCTTTGGCTGCCGTCTCGAGGCAACACAGGCTTCACGTTAGACTCAGGCAGGTCAGTGTCACTGCTCTGCATAGCTTCAATGTGCTCTCTGACCTCCACAAAACTGACTGACAAGCCCAGTTCAGTGGCTAAGAGTGAATTCAGTTGGGCGCTAAATTCCTACCGTAGCAAAGCAGAAGGACCTCCTTAAAGATGTGAACTTTGATCAGGAAACATATAGTCTCAGACAGAAGTTAGGGCTAATATTTAAATATTTGTGCCATGATTGAATAGAAGCCCACGCTTTGGTCACCTTGAATGGGAAGGGAAGCGACACTTGTTGCATACCTATCATGTTCAGGTTCTATGTCACATGCTTTGCAAAACTGAAGCTCTCAGGTCATTGAAATTGGGGGTCCATATTCATCATCACCAATCAGTCATAGCTCTATTAAAAACTTGATAAAACTTGATAAAATGTGATAAAACTTGCCATATCCGTGTAGTACTTCTGTAAGACTATAGAATTTTTGCAAAGCTTTGAAAAATTAAACTAATGTAAAACCTCTGTGGGGAATTGTCATAGCTGGCTTGAAAGCATCAACGATTAAATAACAATACTTCACGAGGCAGTCGAGCATGGTGCCCTGCTGAAGCTGCAGAGAAATCTGAATAAACAGAATGCAGAAGCTCAGTAGGAATTTGACCAGGCTAATAATATTTCATGGGTCTATAAACCTGTAATTTAGCCTCAGGATTTCTGCCCTTTGTTTCCCTTCTCAACTTGGTTTTCCCTTGTACTTTGTGACAAGGAAAATAAGGTTGTCATAAACCTTCCACCTTAGATGGTGGATTCATTGCAAGCAGCACTGGTTTTTACTACCGACCACAAATAAGAGACAATGGGGCTCGATGATACTATTGGATTTTATGCAGTTGGACTTGGTGTTGCTGGATTTGTTGGAAGTCTCTTGAGGCTCATGTGCCCCTTCTGGGAATTTTATTTTTCTAAATGAAGCCTACTGAAGAGGTTTTAACTTTGATCACTTTTCTTTAACGACATCATAATAATGGGGCTTGGGTGAAATCACATATCTCTTTGCCAGATTTCCCTAACACCCAGTTCTGTTGCCCAAATGAAGATGACAACTGACTGTGCTCAAGGAGACAGAAGGATGCATGTCTTTAACAAGGTGTTACTGGAAGAAATACACTGACCAGATGCTAACATTAAATCATAATCTATCTGACTTTGCTACAGCCAAATTGAAATGGCATTACCGTCAATCAGGAGCTCCTTTTTTAAAAATCTCACCGTTATAGAAATCTTTTCTTGAACTGTGACTTCGGTAGCCCTGGTTATCTAGCTAGGCACACAAAAAAGTCTTTTTTTGAGACAATTCACATTCTGTTCACTCTTTCTCTTAGCTGCTAAGATACGAACTCTAGCACCTTGCAGAATGACCTCCACCTCCTCCAATAATTTCTGGAAGTTTCTATGATGTGACTTATGTGTGTTTATGAGCTCAGAAGGTCACCTCCGGAAGGTGTCTGGTAGGTTCCCCACTGCCTGCTCCTGCTTCTGCTGGCTGTTGCTGCCGCCCCTCGATGCGGCTGCTTGTGTCACAGCTAGTTGATGTACTGGAATGCCTTGTCATCAAAGCTTTACTGTGTGCTGTGAACCATCAGTGTAGCCGGCTATGCTATTTTAAGCACAGAAATACGGATACTGTTTTTCTCTATTAGCCAGGTAGCAAGGCAGCACTGCTTATGCTTCAAAAACTAAAAACATTGAAAAAATAAAAATAGCTTCTAAGTTTTAATTTGAAGTCTATTTCCCTCCCCTTCCTCCCAAAATATGGGAGTTGGGAGAAATACCCAGGTGACAGTCACCACGCCTTTTCTCACTGGCTGCCTGTGTTCCAGGCCTCTTTTGGGTCCGTTTACTCCAGGAAATTAGTCTGTCAGGTGACAATAGGCTCCTGGCCATCCTGCCTCACCAGACAATTAGACATGCTCATATTGGACACCATTTAGTTTAAGCTGGGATTTCCTCATCATGGAGTGCGACTGAATTGAAAATCAGTGCTTTGAGACGCTCTCAAGCTCAGGCCTAAGTGGACTGTGGGGTGAAGCAAACCAGAGGGGTGGCATCTGTTACAGGATGCTGTGTGCACCCCCTCATTCATATACTGGGGTCCTCACCCTCAGTGTCTTACAGTGTGACTGCATTTGAGATGGGGTCTTTAGGGAGGTGATTAAATTAAAACTGGTCATTTAATGTGGGTTATAATCCAGTCTGGCTGGTATCCTTAGAAAAAGAGGAAATTAGGGCAGAGAGACACTACACAGAGGGAGAGGATGTGGAGACACAGAGAAGATGACCGTCTACAAGCCAAGGAGAGAGTCCTGGGACAGTTCTTCCCTCACTGTCCTCAGAAGGAGCCTATCCTGCCAGTACCTGGATCTTATCATCTTGACCGTTTTTAAAAAATTAATTTTAAAGGATTCGTTGCCTTGCAATGTCATGTTAGTTACTGCTGTGCGGCAGAGTAAATCAGTCATATGTGTGCAAATATCCACTCAGTTTTAGGTTTCCTTTTTTTATTCTTTCTAATTGCAGAGTCCTTGCTCCAATCTATATTGTCGCCACTGGGGAGGAAAATTATATATATATATATAGATATATATGTGTGTGTGTTTGTGTGTATTTCTTTTATTTTTCATTTACTTTTATTAGCTGGAGGCTAATTACTTTACAATATTGTAGTGGTTACAATATTGTAGTGGTTTTTGCCATTCATTGACATGAATCAGCCATGGATTTACATGTGTTCCCCATCCTGATCCTCCCTCCCGCCTCCCTCCCCATCCCATCCCTCTGGGTCTTCCCAGTGCACCAGCCCTGAGCACTTGTCTCATGCATTCAATCTGGGCTGGTGGTCTGTTTCACACTTGATAGTATACTTGTTTCAATGCTATTCTCTCAGAACATCCCATCCTCGCCTTCTCCCACAGAGTCCAAAAGTCTGTTCTGTACATCTGTGTCTCTTTTTCTGTTTTGCATATAGGTTATCGTTACCATCTTTTTAAATTCCATATATATGTGTTAGTATACTGTATTGGTGTTTATCTTTCTGGCTTATTTCACTCTGTATAATGGGCTCCAGTTTCATCCATCTCATTAGAACTGATTCAAATGAATTCTTTTTAATGGCTGAGTAATATTCCGTGGTGTATATGTACCATAGCTTCCTTATCCATTCGTCTGCTGATAGGCATCTAGGTTGCTTCCATGTCCTGGCTATTATAAACAGTGCTGCGATGAACATTGGGGTGCATGTGTCTCTTTCAGATCTGGTTTCCTCAGTGTGTATGCCCAGCAGTGGGATTGTTGGGTTTTAGATTTCCTTCCCATGTAGGTCACCACTGAGCATTGAGTGTTTTTTCTCATTAGTTATCTATCTTATACATAGTAGTGTATACATGTCAGTTGACATCTTGATCGGTAGCCTCTGGAGCTGGGAGATGATGCATTTCCGGTGTTTAAGCCACCTGGTCCGTCTGTGGTCCTTCATTATGGCAGCCCTCATAGCCCCACAACATCCCAGGAACAGTTCTCAGGTGAGGCCTGAGAGGCCGATTCTGCCTGCAGGGGTGGAGCAAGCCACCCTGCGTGCTGTGGGTTGTTCTGAGAAGCACCAGGGCGAAGGCCAGCCAGCAAGAGGTGACCAGTGGTATTCTTGTGGGGAGGTGCAGCCCAGGAGTGAGGAGTCTGGAAAACGCAAGATGGGACTTCCCTGGTGGTCCAGAGGTTAGGACTCTGGGCTCTTCCTGCCGGGGGTGCGGATTCAATCCTTGGTTGAGGAACTAAGATCCTGCATGCCATGCAGAGTGGCCAAAAAAAAAAAAAAAAAAAAGTGATAAAGACTGGAAGAGACAAGATGCCTAGACTCAGGAAGATGTCCACCACTGTCAAGGAGTCTGTCAGAGCCCAGACTGAATGACAAAGAAAATTATAGGACTCTGGTTTGGGGAAAAACTGAGGATGAGCAAGGCTAGGACTTAGCATCTGGACACTGTGGGGGAATGTGGGTACCTAGTTATGGGAGGAGGGTCAGGTCCTGTCACTAGAATCTGACCCTAAAATCAGATGCGACTACCAAGGTCCTTTTCCATCCCAAATACTTATATTTCTGACCTGTCTGTCCTTAAATCACCCCTGACTGGTGATATATAGGGTCGTAGTGTCTAAAGCAGGCTAAGCCTATAAGAAATAATGTGAAATGCCTTCAGTGCTGAAGTGGTGGCCCAGGGAGGCAGTGAGGTCATTGCACGGCCACTGCAATTCTGCTGAATGAACAAGGGTACATCTTCCGCAGGAGCCATTTGCTTGGTACGCTTATTAATTTCCAATGTGCCATTCTGGGATCTTTCCCAGAAATGTCATCCGTGACTCCTGGGAGGAATTTTTCCAAGCAGGTGTCCCTGCTTTGCCGCTTGTAGCAGGAGCTTCTGAAGCAACATGAGTTGCCTTTCATGTACCACATACCCCAGGCAGAAACAAAAATGCCCAGCACAGGAGAGACTGTAGATAGTGTAAGGAGGGTTTCAGTTTAGTTTTGCCTGAGAATGGAAAACAATTTAAGCAGTTGCTCTACTGGTTCGTGAAAGTAATCAGAGCTACTAGCATAGAACATAGTCTCAGATTTGCTGGGTCTAATACTCTAGAACAGCATTTTTCAGACATTTTGTAATAGAATCCTTTGGTCAGATGGATTCTTAAGGAGAGCTCATGACAACAGAGGGAAGAGGAGCAGTTTTAGTTGAAACAGAGAGGGGAGGCCTGCCTGCTACTCATCCCCCAACCAGAGAGAGTTTTTGATAAAGGGCAGTTTAAAAGCCACCCTCAGTTTTTAATTCACTCAGAAAGAGTAGCTCATTCATTAATTGGCCAGGCTGATACATTATGAATATATTACGAATATTGAAAAACCTAAGAAACTTTTAGGTTCAAAATATGAGACTACGACCTTCAAAGATGAAAAGAAAGTTAGCTAAGCAGTTGTCCCAATTACTTGCTGTTCTTTTAACAAGCGATCCCAATACTTTAATGGCTTGAGATAACAGCATGCATTTAATTCGCTCCGGAATTGCAATTTGGATGGGGACAACTCTGCTCCAGTGGCCTCAGGCTGGGGCAGCTTAACAAGGACTGGAACATTCACTTCCAAGATGGTTTACTCAGATGGCTGGCACGTTGGTGTGCTGTTAGCTGGGGACTCAGTTGGGGCTGTTGGATTGGAGCCTTGATTAGTTTTCACAGAAGTCTCTCCTTGGGCTGCTGGAGATTCCACAGCATGGTAACTGCCTTCCAACAAAGTAGAGATCCAGACAGGCAGTGAAAGCTGCCAGTCTTGTAAGAGTTTCCCCTAGAAACTGAGATGGTGTCATTTCCCCTTCATTTCATTGGTCAAAGCAGCTACAGAGCCCACCCACATTCGGCGCCATAGACCACACCTCTTCATGGGAGGAGCGTCAAAGAATTTATGGCTGTCTTTAAGCCACTGCAGTGGTTCTTTCTTTCTTTTTCCTTCTCTTTATTCTGTCAGCATCCTCTTCTTCCTCCTCCAATGATAAAAATGTATGGAATCATTACGGTGCACCAGACACTTTGCTTAGTGTTCCAGCAGCATGTAAGAGAGAAAAGGCAATCCCATATTTACAGAAGATTTGTTTCCTCCACAAACTATCACTAAACAGAAGCAGTCACAATTTATGATCACTTACATGTAACAAATGTTTAGAAATTGGCTACTGTATGTGCCAGATGTTGGAGGGACTACCAGAATCATTAAGACCCAGGACTTAACTTCACTGAGTTTACAGTCAACAACGATCAGACAGGACAGCACACGGCATTTTTATTATAGACCTATAAGCAGTGTTGGGAGAGCCCAAGGTCGCGGAGACTGATTTTGGCTGAGGGGTGGGGAATGATTCATGGTGGAGGCAGCAGTTGAAGACACTTCAGATGGAGGCTGAGAATGAGGCACATTCCGAGATGGGAATCTGATGAGAAGATGCTCAGAGGTTGCCAAATGCTGGTTTGATTAGGAAATGACGCTTCAGGTATTTTGATAGGAGTTTGATGTCTGCGTAGGGGAGCTTAGGGAAGATATGCTGGGAAAATGGCTTGGGGCCCTTTGTTGGGAAGCCCCCAGAATTGTATTTTTAAATCTCTGGTTTGGAATACTTAAAAGTTCTCATGTTTCATTTGAGAATAAAACTTTTTTTTTTTTTTTTTGAGTTCACAAAGATGCACAGTTCTGAAGTGCCAACCACAGCTGCCGTGAGAGGAGATATGGCCTCACAGAAGAGGATGGCTAGCGACATGGGCTGTCTTTTCCTACCATCCTCGATTCAGCATCAGCGAAGCCGTCTGCTTTTGGAGATACTCTATTTCCTGTTGAAAACTTTTGAGTGAGGATCATCACCTTTTCCTGGGCTTTCCTTTTGGAGTCTCAAAGGCCTGTCTGCTGGTGGGGAAAAACTTTCCAGAATAGCTGTTGCTCCCTTTGGGTGGGATGCCTATGGTCAGCTGGAGAAGAGCAAGCAGGATATGGAGCTGAGGATCTGGAAAAGTGGTGCTGTTGCCAGTTCTGTTGCCAGTTGACAGCAGGATCTTGGAGAAGAACAAAGAAGCAGATATAATCTATTCTGAGGATAACAGAGAAAAGTAGTTTCCAAATTAGAGGTCAGGGTAGTGGGGGTTTCTTTGTGGTTTAGGGACTATGGATAGAGGAAGAGTGTCAGTGATTATTTCTTATTTCAAGTGAGAAGATAATGCCATAACCAGAGGAATTGTGATAAAGAATATAGAAAATCACTTCAAAGAGAAATAAGAGGGTCAGAATTAGCCCATTTGTGGATGATAGCAAGGCCTGGAAACATTTTGAAGAAAGAGATAAAATGCTTTGAGAGTTATAAAGGCATAGAAAACTAAGTAAAATAGAAACAACTCTTCAGATTTTGATTTTGATATCCCTAAAGTCTGATAGAAAAGCTGGGAAGATCTTTAGGAATGAGGATTGAATCGTGAAAGTAGGAGAAAGAATGCATTTTTAAATCGTTATGAGTATCTTGACCCATATGCTTGTGGATGAACACAAATATAATTAAAAGAATATGCTACACCCTATTTGGGGGCATTTTGCATACAAGGAGAGAGGTCACTTCATGAGCCACGGCAGCTCCCAGCCTACTGGATGATGGAATCACAAGCAGGACTTTCCTCTGCCCATCACAAAAGAACCCACACAGGCACTTTTTGAGAAGTGGAAGGGTTACTGCACGTCAACCGTAGAATCTGCTGCCCTCTCCCCAGAGTGGTGTCAGATCTGGGGCTTGTGTTGGACGTCTACCTTGAGGGCCATCACAGTGTGTAGTCATCCAGTTTATTTTTATTTCCTTTTCAACTCTCTATTTGTCCCCTGGCCTCCCCTCGATTAGGATATATGTTGCACGAGAGTGGGACCGTGCCTGTTATCCTCTGCTATATCGTTGGTGCAGCTCACAGTGTGGTAGAGAGTGGTTGAAAGAGTGAACAGAACTGCTGTCCTTTGGAGCTGTCTTTTCATAAATTTTGGAGGAAACATTTTCCCTCTTGCTAGTCATGTGACGTTACTTTTTTTTTTTTTTTTAAAGAAATTGTGTCTCAATTTAGAGGAGTATCCAAATCCAGAGAATGAAAAGACAGGAGAGTATTGTGGCAATAGAGCCTCAAGCATCCAGTAAGAAGTGGTAGTTGGACACTAAGAATTGTGCCCAGTCTGAGTGGACCAGAGGATGGGAAACACCACACGTTTGCATGATGCTGCCCATGCTTCAGGGTCCCCAACAGGAAACAGGAGGACAGGTGGGCAACAGTCCCCGCTGGTGTGGGAGGCCAGGTTGCTAAGTGTCAGGAGGAGCTGTCGGTGGAGCTGGAGTCAGGGTTATACTCACCAATTGTGGGGCTGCCAGGGGTCAGCATTCTTTCCTGGGGTGTGATAACCTCATGTCTGCAAGATGAACAGTGAGAATTTGAAAGGATGGTTTTGTGGAAGATGGGAGGATGTTCCAGTGGGAACGTGATGGGACATGTTGTGTGTGATGGGACAGTTTGTAGTTACCAAGAAAGAGGGCCAAAGCGGTGAATAACTAGAGTTTCAAGGTAACTTCTAGCTTTCAGGTTGAGCTCAATTCAGACAAGTGAGTAGATGCCATAGAAACATGGACCACTCTCTCTAACTTTTAAAAATGTATCCAAGGAGCTGAGCACCTGGGAGGCAGGGGACCATTTGGTTTGTTGTCATTTAAGGCAGGAGTCCCCACCCCCCCTGGCGGAGGTCCAGTACCGATCCTTGGCCGGTTCAGAACTGGGCCGCACAACAGGAGGCGAGGGGCTGGCACGCGAGTGAAGCTTCATCTGCCGCTCCCCATCACTCGCATTGCCTGAACCATTGCTCACATTACCACCTGCACCATCACTCCCACCCGATCCATGGAAAAATTTGTCTCCATGAAATTGGTCCCTGGTATCAAAGAGGTTGAGGATCGATGATTTTAAGGCCATTTCCTTTACAAATATGAAACACCCAAGCATGTGATGCCACAGTCATTCTGTAAACTCAAGGTCATGATGTCTGGGGATGGGAGAAAAATGTTTCTCTCAGTTAAGCCAAATACACACCCAGAAAGTATGTCTGAATGTTGTTTCTCTTCCTTTCTAGTCACTAGAGGCCTAGAAGAATCCTTGGCAGGAACATAGGAATATCTAATTTATGTGAAGAAATTTTATACAATGGTGGCCTTGTAGCTAGTGGGACTGTTACTCTGAGTAGTTGTGTTCTGTTTTAACTTTTGAACAAAAACAATTTCAGTTAAGATGAGGTCTTTTGAATATTGTTGGTTTGCATGGTCACTTTGTGCCACTTCCCCATATGAAATATGGTAGGGCATTCTCTGCCCCACATTTTAATTAATCTTTCAACTCTATCTGTTAAAGAGCAGAGATTCTGAATTGCTTTGAATAGAAGGCAACATTAAAACCCTGAGTAGGTCAGCAAAGTCCAGCGTAAGTGTCTGTTTCACTTT
The DNA here is from genome assembly GCF_910594005.1 of Cervus elaphus. Classification (NCBI taxonomy): domain Eukaryota; kingdom Metazoa; phylum Chordata; class Mammalia; order Artiodactyla; family Cervidae; genus Cervus; species Cervus elaphus. Next base: position 51,418,023 of record NC_057819.1, on the reverse strand, counting down.
GAATGAGGTTGTTTAGGATTTTAAAGTCCTCTAACTTCTCATCTACTAATATATTTTGAAGATGAAGTAGGGGATGCCAGTGTAATAGGGTCAGTACTCAACTCTCCATGGGTAATTGAAGTCCACAGACAATAGTTCCATTTCCTCTGTATCTAGAAGTTGTAATCCCTCCATCCACCCCTCCTCCCCACCTAACATTTGTGTGAACTCCTTAACAGGAAGCAAAATAACATTTTTTGAGTTTCCTGATTAAATTGTCTTTAGTCTGCTCAGGTTGTAAAAACAGAACACCATTGACCGGTGACTTGTAAACAACTTAAACTGATTTCTCATAGGAAGCTGGAAAACTCAAGATCAAGATGTGGGCAGATTCAGTGTTCAGTGAGAGCCCACTTCCTTGTTCATAGACACCCAGGCAGCCTTCGTGGGGCACTCAAGGGTTGCCCCTGCTAGAATGAGCAGAAGTCACTAGGTCCTCACATGGGGGAAGGAGTGAGGGAGCCTATAGAGTCTGTCTTATAAGGGCACTAATTCTGCTCATGTGAGCTCCACCCTTGTGACCCAATTACCTCCCTGAAAGCCCCACCTTCTAATACCCTCAAATTGGAGCTTAGTTTCAACATATAAATTTGGGGGAGGACAGACTCAGTCTGTAGCAAGAATTGTTCCCAAATGTAGAATTAAGTGAAAAAAAAGGGTAAATGATTGAAGGGAGGAGAGAAAAGAGAGTTGATGAGACATAATATAAGTGGTTGTGTTACAGGAAGGCGGAAATGAATTGCCTGAGAGGACATACTGTGGTCCTGGGGTGGACAGCATCAGGGTAAGGGAACCCAGGAGAACCGCCCTGCCACGTGGCTCACAGTCTAGGTTTTATGGTGATGGGGTGAGTTTCTGGATTGTCTCTGGCCCATCATTCTGCCAGAGCAGCCTTCCTGGTGGTGCATGCATTGCTCAGCCAAGATGTATTCTAGCCTGAGGGTTTTTGGGAGATTGTCAGGACCTGTTCTGTCTTCCCTCTTCTTTTTGGCCCCTCCCAAACTCTCCTGGGCAGTTTCAGTGGGGACAGCACTGAGTTCTTTACTGGGACCTCCTGTTGCGAGCCGTTGTCATGGTGCCCGGCCAAGGTGAGCAGTTTTGGTCACCCAGTTCCCTAACAGTTGAGCTGTCTACACTGCCCCAGTCACTACAGTGTTCTATCCTGATCGGAACTCCCTGGGCCCTGGGGCTTTTCCTGCTTTGTCCACAGATCTCCTCAACTGGGAGCGAAGTCTGCTGGTTCTAGCACGGTCAGCCCTCAAGTGTCCCAGCCAGGCTGCCTGGTTCTCAGATAGACTCACATGCAGGCGTTGCTTGCTCTTTGGGATTCTGGAGGCTCTCAGCTCAAGGCCTTTGATATTTGGGCCTTTTTTGGAATCTGATGAATCAATCAACCTTCACCTTGGTGCCTGCCGAGCCCATCTCTCCGCTGTTGCCTTCTCTGGTAGGAAAGATAAATGAAAATCCCATTATTTAACCCATGGTAATGCAATGGCAGTTTCCTTTGAGCCTCTTGGCAAAACCCTGCTTGCTTGAGAACTGTACATCATATTGGATCCATTGAGAGCCATTATTTATCTGACAGGATATTTATAAAAGCCAGCATTAGCTGCAGCTTGGAGTCAATATGTTTCTTTCTTGCTGACACACATCACACCAACAGGCTTGAAATATTTAAATACAATAGTCCCTTCAAGAAATCATTAATTTTTCTATCACTGCTAGAAGTGATAATTTGATGGATATGGATTTAGTTGGAGTAGCTGAGCTGACTAGAATGGATACTTTCAAGTGTCTGGACTTCAGAGGAGCCTGTGTAGGATCCAGTGAGGGACCAGTGAGAATCAGAACCCAGTGCCCTTGGCTCAGCCCCCAGGGCCATCCCACCCACTTCAGCCAGGAAGGCGAGTGCTCTGGGGGAAGACGCTTAAATCAAGAAGAGGAAATGAAACAGGACAAACCACCTCATTACTGGTCTGTCTCTTTCTGTCCCAGCCTGTCTCCTTCCTCTTTCTTTCTCTGGCTCTCCTTTGCCCTCATTTCTCTTTTATCCCCCTCTCTCTTTTTCTCTGCCTCTTCTCCTGGTTTCATCTCCTGCTCTTTGATCTTTGCCTTCTCATTCACATTCCCTGCTTCATGTGGCTGTGCTGAAATTGATGACAGTCTTAAGTGCCTCCCCCAGGGTCACTGCTCCAGAGAGGGGAGAGGAGGGTAGGGGCCAAGAAATAGCACGTGTTTATTTGGCTGTTGGCTCAGTCTTTCCTCAGGGTTCCTCAAGCATAATTAATGCAGAAAGTTTCTCTGACCCTTCACAATACAGATTAGGGAGTCTAAAGTGTGAGACCTTTTGGATGGATGAAGGATTTGGACCTTTTCAGAATGTACGGTATCTTGTGTTCCTGAGTCTGTTTCTTGACCAGACGAAAGAGGTCTGTGCAACTGTGTGATCACCGGCCTAGCATTACGTTATGTTCTTTATAAAAGCAGCTTCGTAGCCTTTCTGTCCCAGAAATGGCTCATCTGCTTTGAAGATGAGGCAGACAGTAAGGTAGGAGACACATTTTCCTGTGTGGTTCTTGATGACAAATCATGAATCAACCAGGAAAAAGAAAAAGGCCAAACATTTCAGCACAGCCTTAGATTGTCACCTTGGGACAACCTTGGCATTTCCTTTCAGCCAAATTTGCAGGGAAAAAGGAAGTCAGAAGCTCAAATAGCTGTTGGCAGGATGCTGAGGAGGGTTCCCTGTTGCCTTCTGTAATTCTGTCCACCCTGGTGGCAGTCCTACCAGGACCACCCCGCCCTGCTATTCCCCTCTTGCTCTCTTATCAAAACAGTCGTCTCTTGTATCTCATTCCTTCTGTTCTCACTTATGATCTAATGTCTGAAAAATTTGTGATTAACTTTTAGCTCTAGGACATTCCAAAAAAAAAAAAAACAAGAAGAATGATTTAAACTCTGAGTTTGAAGACCTTACAGCGTATTTGAGATTCAGCTGGAGAGAGAGAGAAAAGTTAACAACTATAAACAATGTGTGATTAAAAGTATAAGAGGTAAGCCAAGAGGGAGGTTCACTCTCAAATGCAGTGGGAAAGGTCCTGTAGGAGGTGGGCATCTAAGCGGAGCCCTGGAGGGTGTACTGGATGAAATTCAGGGCACAGGAGCGTGCAGGGGACTGTGGGAGGGATGTGGTGAAGCAGCAGAGTGCTAACAATGGCTTGATGATGGAAAGTGGCTAATATTTTGTGAAAGTTTTATTCCTCCACAGGGTATTTGTTTACAAGGAAGAATTGGAAATGGAATAACCAATTTTTTATGGTGTGAATTTCAGGCTCTAGGACAGGTGGGTGGGAGCTATTTGCCTGGGCATCCTATTCTCGTTCCCATGGTAGATTCTCCCCTAGTGCCTGCAGAGACTCCTGCAGAAAAGCCTGACTGGTCAGCCAGTTCCTGGGGCCCCCTAAGAACAAAGTCTCATATGTGGAAGCGTCCCTCCCTCTCATCGCCCTAGAGACATGTCATTGTGAAATGCCATGGAGCTCACTTAGGGCCAGTTGTGAGATGTATCTCCTGTTATTTCTGCTGAGAAAGCTGTTTAATCTTTGGATTCAGCCTCAGAGTCCGTGAAGAAAAGTGATTTAAAGTTTAAGAGAGTCGACAGTGGCATTCAGGCATCAAACCACCTTTCTGGGTTGACTTACCTCAGTTCACTGGGAGGCAAAGAATGTCTGAGTTGGCAAGGGCCTCAGAGACCCTTTAACTCACAATTTCTCAAGCTAACCACACAGTCTTGAGGATTTGTGTGCTATCCACTTGAAGTTTTTGAATTTTGATTTTTTACTTAGATAATAACCTAAAAAGAGAGTCAGGCTGCATTCTGAGTTAGCACCTTATTACCAAATCCTGCTCTTTCAGTGCCTGATGGTATTGATGACCAAGTGGACAGTGAGTATTATAACTTTAATTATGCAGGCTAGAGAATAAAGAAGAGAGGTAGCTTTCATGTGGAAAAGATGCCCTTGGATCACTTGAAGCCTGGATGGTATTACAAAGCCATATGTGAACAAGATTTAATGAAGTTTCAATAAATATGCCCCCTCCCCAAATCCCCAGGTAAACTTTGGAGACATCTGTTTAGTATTATACCCTGCCTTCTATTATGTAGATTGAGCTAATCAGCTGGGTGAAGTGAAAAAAAAAAAAGATTCCAAAATGGCAGATTTGTATTGGAGAGTACTCATTGCACTTGATTGGCCCAGTTGGGAAGAAAAGAGGAGAGGGTGGAAGGAGCAGGGAGAAAATAAAGGAGTCTTCATAATCTCTTGGAGAATTTAGGTAGGAAATTATGGATGAAGATGAGAGAAAGAAAGGACTTAAACCAGTTTTGGTATAAAAAATACAAAAATATAAAAGGAAGAAAGGAAATGGGATTTTACACAGAGCTGTTCACAGTTATAAGTTGAACCTTCTTGTGCCTCCTGGGACCCCAGATGAATTGAAACTCACAGCTAGAAATTTAGCTCCACCAGGAACTAAGTAGTGGCTGTGTTGGTTAACATCCTTTTCTCATAATATCCATGTGAAATTTTCATTAAGGCGAGTGTTTACAGTTTCTAAATGGCTTTGAATAGTTTGCTTACATGACAGAAGAATAAGGGCTGGGGTGAGAAAGGGTAAGGCTGTTATACCAAAGAAACCTGTTGTTGTTAGTTCCTCAGCCATGTCTGACTCTTTTTAACCCATGGACTGCAGCACACCAGGCTTTCTTGTCCTTCACCATCTCCTGGAGTTTGCTCAAGCTCATGTCCATTGAGTCAGGGATACCATCCAACCATCTCATCCTCTGTCATCCCCTTCTCCTCCTGCCTTCAATCTTTCCCAGCATCAGGGTCTTTTCTATGAGTCGGCTCTTCGCAACACGTGGTCAAAGTATTGGAGCTTCCGCTTCAGCATCAGTCCTGCCAATGAATACAGGACTGATTTCCTTCAGGATTGACTGGTTTGATTTCCTTGCAGTCCAAGGGACTCTCAAGAGTCTTCTCCAATACCACAGTTCAAAAGCATCAATTCTTTGATGCTCAGCCTTCTTTATGGTCTAACTCTCACATCTGTATGTCACTACTGAAAAAACCATAGCTTGGACTAAACAGACCTTTGTCAGCAAAGTAACGTCTCTGCTTTTTAGTACACTGTCTAGGTTTGTCATAGCTTTTCTTCCAAGGAGCAAACATCTTTGAATTTCATGGCTGCAGTCACCGTCTGCAGTGACCTGGGAGCCCAAGAAAATAAGGACTGTTACTGTTTCCATTGTTTCCCCATCTGTTTGCCATGAAGTGATGGGACTGGATGCCATGATCTTAGTTTTTTGAATGTTGAGTTTTAAGCCATCTTTTCCACTCTCCTCTTTCACTTTCATCAAGAGGCTCTTTAGTTCCTCTTCACTTTCTGCCCTGAGAGTGGTGTCAGCTGCATATCTGAGGTTGTTGATATTTCTCCTGGGAATCTTGATTCCAGCTTGTGCTTCATCCAGCCTGGCATTTCGCACCATGTACTCTGCATATAAGCAGGGTGACAATATACAGGCTTGATGTACTCCTTTCCCAATTTTGAACCAGTCTGTTGTCCCATGTCCAGTTTTAACTGTTGCTTCTTGACCTCCAAACAGGTTTCTCAGGAAGCAGGTAAGGTGGTCTAGTATTCCTATGTCTTTAAGAATTTTCCACAGTTTGTTGTGATCCATACAGTCAAAAACTCTAGTCAATGAAGCAGAAAAAGCCTGTGGCAGGACACAACTCATGCACATTTATCCGAGAGAAAGATAAAGATATAACTCAAATGGGCTTCCCTGACGGCTCAGTGATAAAGAATCTGCCTGCAATGCAGGAAACTCAAGAGACGCGCATTCGATTCCTGGGTCAGAAAAATCCCCTGGAGGAGGAAATAGCAACCCATTCCAGAATTCCTGCCTGAAAAATTCCATGGACAGAGGAGCCTGGTGGGCTCTAGTCCAAAGGGTTGCAAGGAGTCGGACGTGACTGAACGACAGCACACATAGCTTAAGTGGAAAGAAAAGTCTGACTGGCTCGGGCGGATTTTGAACATGGTTTAGGGCTCATTAAGTAGATGACCCTTAAATCGAAAAATCTGCCATTTCATGTTCATTTTGAAACCTCGTGCTTGTCATGGTCCCACTGATGGTGGTTAGTTCTTTATATGATGGCATTTTCCCATTTTTGAGGCTTTAAAAAGAAGAGAAGAATGTTCAAAACCACTGAAACTGCTCCAGGAGGCTGTAGAGCTTTCAAAGAATGGCCTTCTCCAAAGGGAGGAAATAAAAGGAAGCCCTTCTTTTCCTAGATTTTAAAAATTGAAGCCAATATGCTTTGTATTATACTTTTGGAAACTCTGTCAGTGTCCATTGTTATATGATTGTTTAGCAATCCAGGCAGGTTGACACGGTTAGTTTGATTCCACAGGCTATCTTGGTCAGAGTAATAAAACGCTTGACACTGACGCCTGTAGCAGTTCTGTTTACCATGGAAGGGAAAATGCTTTGAGATTGGGCAAGATCTCAGTGACAACACAATGCCATCCTTGGCCAGCAAGATGGAAGCTCATCAGATTTCTCAGCCAGTTTTGAAGTGACTTTAAAGCTAGTGATTTTTTTTTTTTTTCTTTTTACTTATGGTTGATAATTCTTTTTCCTAAGAAGTATTATGAGATTATATTAAGAAGCTACAGAAGAAAGTTGTTCTTGCTAGACACAATAATGTGCGTATGCCCGCTTTTCTTTTGTTTCCTTTTTTTATAGCTTCTGTGGTGTTGTGCTTTTGGAACAGTAACATACCCATTTGTTAATCAAATGCCTAAGTTAGGGGGCTAGTTCCATTTTTAATGCATGGTTCTTCTGCCTTCCTAGATTCCAAACACTGGAAGCAATAATAAAATGGTTCCAAATACCCTTGTGTCTTTGCTTGGAAATATATATTTTCAAGAGATTCACCAAAGGCCAACTCTTGTCTAATGATGTTGCAGACTGCTTTATCTACTTTTTCTAACATTGTAGCATGCCCTAATGTCCTTTAATCTTATTTTGTCCAACCACATCACTTATGTATTGTTCATCTCCTGTTTTTTTACTTTTCTCTTTAGGTCATGACAATTAAAGTAATGATATTTGGCATAGTTCCACCATATATACAGATTTAAACATGGGTAAAATCACACTTCAGTTCTGGTTCAAATAACTGTAAGGTGGTCTTCTAGCTTAATATTTAAAGTAGTAAGTTATAATCAATATGACAACCTAAGAAGTAAAGTGTAAAAGTTCTTGTGGAAAAATTGCAAACCACTGAGAATGAATTTATAAAACCAATGCTAGTTGCCTACCCAATATCCATCTATCTTTCTTCCATGAGGACTTTAAAAAAAATTTACCCTCCCATATTACCTTACATTAAGGGGTACCTATTGGCATAATTTTGACTAATAAGATGCAAGCAGAAACCTATTAGAGATTTCAGAGAAAGTTTACAATTCTTTCATCCTTCACTCTGTTTCTTCTTGTTTGGGACTTGAATATGATGCCTGGAGGCCATTTTGCAACCGTGAGGCAACAAGCTTGACACCAAAGGCTCACATGCGCGGATGTGAGCTAGGCTCCCATGCTAAGGTGGAAAGATGGGTGAGTGGTTCCTGATGACACCACTGAGCCTCTTTATCAGCCTTGGTTTATCTCCTCCTGGGCTGTAGCTGTGGAGACCTCTGTCTGTTTAGGTTAATATAGCAGGTTTTTCTGTTATTTGCAGAAGTATATGATTCTAGGTGAAATTCTCAGATTGTTTGAATCTGTTTACAGTTATCCTTTCTTTCATAAACCATGATAATAATTGATGAGCAGCTTCTATATTTGACCTTTCTATAAGATTATATACTCTTAATAGCTACTCCCAGCACCATTTCTGAGTTAACTGATCTCAGTATCCCTTTGATTTCCTGTTCTTCAAACCAGCCAAGAATTTTGACTAATAAGAATTAGGCAAAATTATGCCACCTAAGGTGTTCAAACTACATGGAACAAGAATCAGGATTCAGGTTAGGGGCTCTCTAAAGTTAAGCATAATGGATGGTTGTAATTTTAACATGTTAACAGTCTAATTAGATACTTGGAATCATTGCTATTTTATTAAAAGAAGCATTTTGCCACTGCTTGTATGCAGTCAGCTAAATGATTTTATGGCATATTCACATACCATGCTCCATTTGATTTATATATAACAGTGTTCCTCTATCAATATAGTCATTATTTATATATTTAATATTTTATTAATATGTCCTCAAAATAGCCTGAATGGGCATAAATACTGATGAGTTAAATGAGATTTAATCATAGTGATTTAAGAAGACTATACTTGTTCATTTTGAATGAACTATTATTGTCTTCCTTTGATTATATTATTATCATATGTATTAAGCACCCCTGTAACTATTGCATGATAATCTTTCATGTTTTGAACTTTTAAAAAATCTAAGATAATCTTATTGGACATGCATGCCTTGAAACTACAACAGACACACTTCATTTAAATATGAAAATGTTGTTATTGAGTTAAAAGACCCACAAAACTTAGAAGTGAAATCTAACAATTGTTATTTCCTATTTTTAAAAGGGGGACATATTAGTGACTGTTGGGATATAAAGAAGTTTCCAGCAGAACCTTTGTAATCAGAATGCATTGATGAGGAGAGCTCAGGGCTGAGGCAGGAATTGTAGATAGTGGATCTGCTCTCCATGGCAAAGTGAGGGTAATTATTTTTCTATTGCTGTGGAGGAAGAAGAGAGGGAAAGAGAGGACTGAGCAAATTAATACACGTCTGGGACCTCACTTGTGGAAACATTTGAGAACTTTTTTTTTGTCTAATGGTCTTATTGAGGTATAATTCACATACCGTAAAATTCACTTTTTTTAAGCATGCAATTCAGTGTTTTTAGTATATTTATAGTGTTAGGCAACTGTCACCCCTGTGTAATCTTAGAGCATTTTCAGTACCCTCAAAGGAAACCCTGAACCCCTTACCAGTGACTCCCGACTCTCCCTTCCTCCTGAGTCTGACAACCACTCATTTTGTTTTTGTTTCTATGGAGTTGCTTTTCCTGCCCATCTCATATAAATGGGAACATACAATATGTTGTCTTTTGTAACTGGCTTCTTAGCATCATGTTTCAAGGTTCACCAATGTTGTCGCACATATTAAGACTTCATTTTTTAAAAATTGTGGAATAACATCCACTGTATGAATAAACCAATTTTGTTTATCCATTCGTCAGTTGATGGACACTTGGGTCGTTTCTGCTTTTTGGCCAGAATAAATAATGCTTATTTGAGCACTAGTGTACAAGTTTCTGTGTGCACCGACAAAGGTTCTCTCCTTGACCAAACTTTAGCCGGGCTCCTCTGATCCTCTTCTTAACTAAGCATTGACCTTAGCCCTGTCCTTGCCAGAGCTGCATAGCCCAGTTTTAGCAAGTATCTTGCTATGTCAAGTCCTCCAACTCTTGATAGCTGATAACCCTAGGATCTGATCAAGTTCCTCAACCTCCCTTTTGATGGATAAGTCCTTGATCTGCTTTCAGCAAGAAATCTTGTTAAGTTGGTTTAGCAAGATTCCCTCTATCCTTCATGTCTTCTTTTAATAATTTTCCATCCACTGACCCCTCGCTTTGATTTTCCTGTTCTCAAAGGACAAAGAAGGAAATAAGAGAGAACAAAGCCCATAAGAATTAGTGTCTTCCCTTCCAAATACCTTAATACTTTACCACACGTGTTTGTATGTGTATGCATGTGTGTACAGACACTGGAATATGTTCTCTAAGCAGGGTGAGCACAAGATTATGTTATGTGCTTCATAACCTCCACTGTATTCTCCGTCACAGTGGGGCTGGGCACCAACAAACACAGTTGATTGATTCTCCCAGCTTCTGCTTGCTCAGTTATTAAAAGCCTCGATAACTAAACAGCTTTCCTTCTGTGAAAGTGCAAGTCACTCAGTTGTGTCCAACTCTTTGTGACCCCATGGACTATACAGTCCATGGAATTCTCCAGGCCAGAATACTGGAGTGGGTAGCCTTTCCCTTCTCCAGGGGATCTTCCGAACCCAGGGATCGAACCTAGGTCTCCCGCATTGCAGGTGGATTCTTTACCAGCTGAGCCACAAGGGAAGCCCTTCCTTCTGTAATATGTATTCTTTTTTAGAAGTCAGACATGGAACATTCATTTTCTTTTGAAATAAGCTCTTTTACAGACAAGATGTTGTAGATCAATTACTTCATTTAAAAGATTTGTCTTGCCAGAAGTGAAACAACAACAACAGTAAAAGAACCTATAATCCCATTGATTAGAAATTTTAACTGAAGTAAATTTTTTATAGTGCTGAAACTCAATGCCTTTGAAGTAGGAAGTAGATGATTTTCCATGAAGACAAAGAGCTCTTAATTAATATTCGTAGCAATTGATGTATAATTTTGGTCACTGGAGGACTACTACGGTTTTCCATTGATGCAATAGAAATATCTTGAGGCCAACAGAAAAGTAATTAACAATTGAATATGAGAGTCATACAGTTAAATTATTCCTTATTTCATAGTAAGCTTTATATGCATACATAATTATTTTCTGAAAGTAAGACAATACAGAATATCGTATTTTTCTTCTTCTCTAAATTATGTGTTTTATGTTTTTTCTTAGGCACAGATGACTTTTGGTGCAATTTGGATAATTAAATGCTGAGCAGATTAAAAGTGTGGAGAAGAATTTAGGAATAATGATAAGAGATATAATAATAGATAAAAGGAAAATTCTGCTGTGTTTAAATTTCTTACATCTGAAATATGGAAAGTGTTGTTTAAACTCAGAAATTTGGAGCATTTTAGTGTTTGAAATAGTCACGTGGAAATCTGTGTTCTGATCTTCTAACACTGACTTAACTGGTGAAGATCGATAAGCTATTTATTTGTTTATTGACCAGCAAATGCTCATTCCATTCAATTTAGTTCAGACCCGCGTAGCTACCTAGCACCTTGTTTTGCCAAGGTTTCTGGTGATACCAGAAGACTCAGTCCTTTTCCTCAGGAAGCTTCAGAAGAAAACTGCATATGTGATTGTGGAAAGCTGTGGTTTATGGCGCCAAAAGTACTTGGCATTTTTTTTTTTTTCTCCATTGTTTTTCATGATTTTAATACACTTTTCAGAATAGTTTTTCTGGATAACAGCAAAGCTGACAGATAAAATATAATGTGGCATATGTGGCAATGTCCATTCAGGAATGTGTTCTTTTTAGTTGCAGTCCCAACGTTTCTGTCCCTACAGTTGGCTAATTACATAATAAAAAAAAGGCATGATGACCCTAGACATTAGGTGTCACACCGGAAGCTAGCTGGATAGAGATGTTATTATACTAATTCCAATGTGCTTTGGGTCAAACTGTAGCTTTGAAAGATTACTATCTAAAGAACTCACAAATATGGAGACTTTTGTTTTGCAGTGTAATTCTATAATGATCTTAATGTGTCTCTCTGAGGGATGACATGCCATGTTTTACTGAACTCCATGTCTACTGCCTGGGAGAAGGGTGATGTAGGCTTTGAGTGGAGGCAGAGGAAATGTGCTGTTGAAAGAAATCTCTGTATTTTAATCTTGCAAACTCCGTGTGCTTGTTGGGGAATGGGATAGGCAGCAAGGGGATGCTGGTGGGATTAAGTAGGAGGGACAAAAGGCGCCTGAAAGACCTACACTTCTCACCCCCACCCGCATTATCTGCATGTTCTACTAGTGAATCACTGTAGTTATCCAGCTTTTTTTAAGTGCTGTTTATTATGGGTGAGTAAGGCTGGTTATCCCAATAATCTTATCAGCAAGACAAAGGGACATATAAGAGACAAAGGACATGAGTTTGGGAAATGAAAGATGAGTAAGCGAGATGTTCCAGGTATGGAAAGTGGATGGTGAGTGTTAGAACTGGAGGAGAGGAGAGGGTGCTGGGTTGGGTGCCTTGAGGTCAGAGCATGGGTGCTAGAGTCTAAATAGTATCCGCCCAGATTCATATATTAAAGTCCTAACCAGGATCTCAGCATGTGGCTGTATTTGGAGATAGAGCTTTTAAAGAAGTAATTCGGTTAAATGAGATCAAATGGATGGGCCCTAACTGGTGTCCTTATAAGAAGCGGAAATTAGGATTCACACACACACACATACATACACACACAGGGAGGACCATGTGAAGACAGAGGGAGAAACCATCATCTGTGTATCAGGGAGAGAAGCCTCAGAAGAAACAGCCCTGTTAACATCTGGATCTCGGACTTCTAGACTCTGGAAGTGTGAGAGAATGAATTTCTGTTGTTTGAGCCACCTGTCCTGGGTATTATATTATGGCACTCCTAGCAAATTGATACAATAGGATCTGGGGAGACAAATTCATAAGGAAGTAGGAGGTTGATAGAGTTGGCCTTCTTTGAAGTTTGTCCAAGGCCCTTGCCGCAGGTGGCCGGCGGCTGCATGCTGGTGGTTGGCTGCAGTCTGGACACGAAGGCGGTCAGGCTCATTTGGAAGGCTGCACAAACTCATTTCTGACTCTGCAGGCCAGGCTACTCTGGCTGTGTTCTCCAGGAGAGCCTTGATCCTTCCTGTCCTCTACCTGCTCCTCACTATGCTGGGAAGGAAGTGGGGAGAGGCCACAATGCCCTGGGGCAAGGGGGAAGGAGATATTTCCTGTAGTCTTCCTGGGGGGAGGCAATAAAAGGATGTTTTGCCTGCTGAGGATTGAAAAGCAGCAATAGAACTGTGAGTTGGTGTGCTTCTCATTGTCACCAAGCTCCAGCAATTTTAAACAATGCCAGGCCCCGACACCACTCCCTCCACCCCCAGCCAAATCATACATTTTGTTGGCCTAAGTACTCACAAATTGCTGGGGTTACTGTTGAGTTTTATGGATATATATCTAAGCTTCCCATTGCACTTGTTTTTATTCCCTTTCCTTTAATAAAAATTGCGTTCTGTGTGGAAGTAAATTTGGAGAAGTCCAGATTATACAGTTGGCCCTGACATAGGCCAAGTCAGCCGTATGCATTAGTTTGGAGAGTAAGTTCTCGCAGGTTGGGAATTGTTTGAGCTCCCGGGGAGCACAGTTTCTGTCTCCCAGCCCCATGGTACGTCATACATGTAAATCCATGGCTGATTCAAAGAATAAAAAAAAATAAAAAAAAAAAAAAAACACACAAAAAAAACCATAGGTTAGACTCAGACATAGAGAACAAATTTATGGTTACCAAAGGGGAAAGATAGAGGAGAGATAAATTAGGAGGTTGGGATTAACAGATACACACACACACACATATATATATATATAAAATCAACAACAAGGACCTACTGTATAGCTCAGGGGACTATACTCAATATCTTGTAATAACCTATAATGGAAAAGAACATTATATATTAAATATATATATTATATATATATTTATGTATATGTGCACACACACACACACCACTGAATCACTTTGATGTACACCTGAAACTCACACAAAATTGTAAATCAACTATTTACATTGTAAATCAATCAATTTTTTTCTTTAACAAAAAAAAAAACAAAACCAAAAACCCAGTAGGTTAGAAATTAACCATGGCAACATGTGACCATAAAGATGAAAGAAGGGAACTTGAGTTACTTCAATTCTGTCACACTTTGTGACTGTTTGGAGTTTTTGTTTGTGTTTAATATTTTAAAGAGAAAACTGAGCATAAATGGATTGCAAGGTGTAATCTTTTGTTTGGCAAGTGTACCTTCTAGTTCATTCGTGAGGTATTTTACTGAATTTGAAACCTACCAGGAAAATTAAAAGTAAGGTTTATTCATTTTAAATTGCTAATTAGAGTACTTCAAGAAAATAATGCTTATGACAGAAAATAATTTTGTTGTATGGAGGAGAGGGGTATTAAGAAGCGACTGGCTCCAAGTGATACATGTACTAGCTTCATCATTGTGTTTTATGCTTTCTTCTCTCTTATCTCTAAGGAGAGAAGAGTATTGATATGGTTCCAGTGTTTGAGGCGATATTTAGACCTCATGCCCTGGGAACTTAGATGTTAGCCAGTGTAAATTGGGGAATTGTAAATCATAGTTTCTCACACTGGCATTATATAGACATTCAAACATAATGTGTAAACAAGGCCCAGATTAATGTGAAATTAATTCACTTCCTACTGGTATGTTCTACAAACTCCCCCTGAGGGCTAACTGTGTGTCTGGCACTTTGCTTGGTACTGAGGATACAAAGATGATTAACGCTGATCCCTGCTCTTCGGAACTCCTCGTCTAGGAGGGGAGACAGATATTGAAGTGAACAATTGCAACACAAGGTACGTGTGTCTGCGCTTAGTCGCTCAGTCGTGTCCTACTCTTTGTGACCCCATGGACTGCAGCCCTCCAGGCTCCTCTGTCCATGCGGATTCTCCAGGCAAGAATACTGGAGTGGGTTACCATGCCCTCCTCCAGGGGATCTTCCCAACCCAGGGATCGAACCCAAGTCTTCCTCATTGCAGGTGGATTCTTTACCACCTGAGCCATCAGTGAAGTGGGTAGCCTATCCCTTCTCCAGGGGATCTTCCTGACCCAAGAATTGAAGTGGGGTCTCCTGCATTTCAGATGGATTCTTTACCAGCTGAAGTGCCAAGGAAGCCCAACACAGGGTATAAAAGTAGTGAATATAGAATAATGAGCAAGTATTTTGCTCTGTTGAGTTGATACTGGATGATGATTTTCAAGTTGGTGTTTTCAAGGAGTGAGTCTTTGCCAGGAAAGACAGAGCAGAACACTGCAGAGAGGGGAAGAGCTTCCATGAGGTAGGGAGGCATGAAAACACATGGAAAGTTGAGGGGGCGGTGAGTAGTTTCTGATAAGCGTGCACAGTGGGTGAGGAGGCTGATAACTGGCTGGATGGGTGGGACCACCAAAGGATTTATAGAAGAAGGGTGACTGCATCAGACCCACCCTTTGGAAATAGCTTGGGTAGGATGAATCAGGAGGAGAGGCTGGAGGAAGGGGGTAAAGACAATGGGCAGGTTCTACGTCTGTAAATAAGGCAGTTCAGATAACTGGCACCAGGTCCATCTTGGGGGGGGGGTGGGCAGCTAGAATACCCACGCATGCCTGCATGCTCAATTGCTTCAGTCATGTCCAGCTCTTCGTGACTCCATAGACTGTAGCCCACCAGCCTCCTCTGTCCATGGGATTTCCCTGGCAAGAACACTGGACTGGGTTGCCATTTCCTTCCCCAGGGAATCTTCCTGACCCAGGGATTTAACCCATGTCTCTTACATCTTCTGCATTAGCAGGTGGGTTCTTTACCACTCATGCCACCTGGGACGCCCAGAATACCCATGACTCTGCCTCTAAGACATTCTTTCTACAAGTAATAGACTGTCAAGCAAATGCTCTCAAGAACATGTGACTCTGCCCTGACTGGGCTGACTCAGCCTAAAAAATTTCTAACTTGTATGTGTCATTTTGTGTAATTTTATTATAGTCCCCATCTGTTAGATTTAATCATGTTTTGTTAATAAGATCAAAAGTGGGGAATATATCAACTCCTAATAGCCTATACTTTGGTTTCTTTGAAAGGTAAATCTTTAAAACAGTATTTAAAGAAAGTTCAAAGTAATACATTTTCTGTGATTTATTAGTATTCAAGAATTTTACTGTCACTATAGGGGTTCCAGTCCCGTTATGCAACCACTTTTCATGCTTTTGGCTGTTCTTCTGGTATTTACCACCATATTTTTGAACCACCAGTTAAACACATCAGTAGGATATGTTTTATGCTTGTATTCATGGAATATGTCAGGTGGTTGAGAATTTTGGAATGAAGCAGAAGGGTGAATCTCGATGTTCAGTACTTGTTGTTGTTCAATCTCTAAGTAATGTCTGACTTTTTTGTGACCCCATGGAGTGCAGCATGCCAGGCTTCCCTGTCTTTTACTATCACCTGAAGTTTGCTCAAACTCATG
The DNA here is from genome assembly GCF_910594005.1 of Cervus elaphus. Taxonomy (NCBI): domain Eukaryota; kingdom Metazoa; phylum Chordata; class Mammalia; order Artiodactyla; family Cervidae; genus Cervus; species Cervus elaphus. The sequence goes on along the minus strand of NC_057819.1, from coordinate 51,401,923 downwards.
TCCATTGAGTTGATGATGCCATCCAACTATCTCATCCTCTGTCAATCCCTTCTCTTCCTGCCTTCTGCCCTTTCCCAGCCTCAGGGTCTTTTCTAATGAGTCAGCTCTTCCCATCAGGTGGCCAAAGTATTGGAGCTTCAGTTTTAGCATCAGTCCTTCCAATGAATATTCAGGGTTGATTTCCTTTAGGATTGACTGGTTTGATCTCCTTTCAGTCCAAGAGACTCTCAAGAGTCTTCTTCAGCACCACAGTTCAAAAGCATCAATTCTTTGGTCCTAAGCCTTCTTTATGGTCCAACTCTCACATACATACATGACTACTGGAAAAACCATAACTTTGGCTGTACAGACCTTGGTTGGCAAATTATGTCTCTGCTTTTTAGTATGCTGTCTAGGTTTGTTAAAGCTTTTCTTCAAGGAGCAAGTGTCTTTTAATTTCATGACTGCAGTCAACATTGACAGTGATTCTTCATAGCCTAAGAAAATGAAGTCTGTTCCTGTTTTATTTTTTCCCTATCTATTTTCCATGAAGGTGATGGGACCAGATGCCATGATCTTAGTTTTCTGAATGTTGAGTTTTAAGCCAGCTTTTTCATTCTCCTCTTTCACCCTTATCAAGAGACTCTTTAGTTTCTCTTTACCTTCTGCCATTAGACTGGTATCGTAAGCCTATCTGAGGCTGTTGATATTTCTCCTGGCAATCTTGATTCCAGCTTGTGATTCATCCAACTGGGCATTTTGCCTGATATATTCTGCATATAAGTTAAATAAGCAGGGTGATAATATACAGCCTTGGTGTATTCCTTTCCCAATTTTGAACCAGTCCATTGTTCCATGCTTGGTTCTAACTGTTGCTTCTTGATCTGCATACAGATTTCCTAGGAGGCAGGTAAGATGGTCTGGTATTCCCATGTCTTTAAGAATTTCCACAGTTTGTTGTGATCCACACAGTCAAAGGCTTTAGTGTAGTTAATGAAACATAGTAGATGTTTTTCTGGAATTCCCTTGCTTTCTCTCTGATCCAATGGATGTTGGCAATTTAATCTCTGGTTCCTCTGCCTTTTCTAAATCCAACTTGTTCAGTACTTAGACCTACACTTAACTCTCTTGATTTCTGTGTAGCGTCCCTTTCTCTGTATTATTCCTGTTATATGAAACAGGATCTTCTCCATACATAGAAGAAATGACTGTAGGAGTTCTAACTACACTTGATCCTCAGATTTCCTTTTAATTTTTTTTATTGAAATATAGCTGATTTAGAATGTTGTAATAGTTTTCAGGGGGCTTCCCAGGTGGTGCTAGTGGTTAAAAACCCATTTACCAATACAGAAGACATAAGAGATGTGGGTTCAATCCCTTAGTTGGGAAGATCCCCTGGAGGAGGGCATGGGAATCCACTCCAATATTCTTGCCTAGAGAATCCCCATGGACAAAGGAGCCTGGCAGGCTGTAGTCCACGGGGTCATAAAGAGTTGGACTCAACTGAAGTGACTTAACACACTCATCCACATTATATTCAGGAGGTGTACAGCAAAGTGATTTAGTTATACACACACAGACATACACACATTCTTTTTCAGATTATTTTCCCTTATAGGTGATTACAAGGTATTGATTATAGTTCCCTGTGCTATACAATAGGTCCTTGTTATTTATCTATTTTATATGTAGTAGTGTGTATCTGTTAGTCCCCAAATCCTAGTTTATCCTTCCCCTCATTTTCCCTTTTGGTAACTGTAAGTTTGTTTTCTATATCTGAGTCTCTCTGTTTCATAAGTATTTTGTATCATTAAAATGTTTTTATATCAATTTTTTAAGATTCCACATATAATTGATATCATATTCAACTCCCTTAGTAGAGCGCCCACCTCACTCATGCCTCCTGAAGTGACTGATGCCTCTAGCTTCTGAGCATTTCCTAGTTTGGGGTGTGAATTGATTCTGTCTCTAGCCACTTGGCACTCAGCTTTCTCCTTACTCTTGTTCTTTGATTCATTTTACCTTTTCCAAACATGTTGATTATTTCTCATCTCCTGTTGTTTTTGCTTTGTGGATTTGTATTTGTTGAACAGTATTATTCATATTTTGGCCTGATTTTAGGGAGCAAAAGGAAATGCATGTGTTGTTTCACCATGGTGAACTAAAAAGCAAATGGCATAATGATAACAACCACCATGTCAATCAGTTACTGTTTTAAGCTAATGAATGCACTTTCACATTTTATTTGTTGCTTAGAAATCCCTGTGAGGTGGTACAAAGGATTTAGTATGTCTGTTACATGGACTCCCACAAACAGGTAAAGTAACTGGTTCAGTTTCATAGGATGCATTGGTAGAAGCATTAGGATTAGAACCTGGTTTTCTGACTCCCAGCCAAGGCTCCTTCCATTAACCTGTGAGGTTTTCTGGAGGTTAATATTTGGAATAAAGCACTTTTATCTCTTTTAGATATGAAACTGCAGATAATTTTAACAATAAATGTCAGTCCTTTTCCTCCATGACTTTTATAACTTTACATGATTGCATATTTCTAAAGATAAGCATTTTTTTTTTTTTTTTGCATGTGTAATGTACTACTTGCCTAATGGATCCTGAAAGCATGAATTTTCCCTTATGGGCTTATGATCTAATGAGACATATAAGATGTAAGGGCAGAACATGAATAAGGAGAAGTGGGGTAATTCTCCTTCGGTAGACATATTTGGCATCTGGCTTTGTGTTCAGAGGGATTTTTCTCGGTTGAATCTTCAGACACCCCCAACCCCAGCCCCATTTAAGAAGGGGGAAGGACTTCTGAGGAGAAATTTAAAGAAAAGAAACAAAAGTAATCACTATAGATTTTGGATATAGAGCAGAATCTTAGGCTTACAGTATGTGAAATAAAACATAACATTTTCCTGGTTTATGCACAACAAAATAGCGTGCCTGGAAATGAAAGCTCAATGAACACAGAGCAAGTGATTGCAAATGTTTTATAAATGTTTGCTCCCAGATAGTTCTTCTCTCTCTATTTGTTATCTCAAGAGTATTAGTCTGAAGACATCTCCTATCTAGCCCAAGGACATTTTCAAACAAGGATGGAAAAACGTTACAAACCTGATTGCCTTGTTGAGAGACTCACAAAATTATCACACTAATTTTACATTAAGATTTTAATTTTATTTGTCTTCCTAGTCCCTCCTTTGATCTGCAGTTTAGTACAAGGATAAAAAAAGCCAAGGTGAGTATAGGCTCCAATGGCATTTTCAGGGTGGTTTTTGAGTTTTTTCTCAAGGAAAAGGATAGGGGAGGTGGCTGGGGCTTAAACTAGAGGATCCTAGAGAAGAAGGAGCAGATTTCATCCACCTAGTGTTCCAAATCATGAATCTAAAAAGGACAAGGGATTTCTTGTATTACCAAACACCTGGGTACATAACGGCTGTCCCCCAAATTTCCCCCTGCCTTTATGCCATTTTTCTGATCAATAAGAGATGTTTTTCTTGGGACATTCTGGGGCACAGCCTGTGATTTCAGCCCACTCTAGTCTACTTTCTTTTGTGGAGTCTCCACCCAGCCATCATAATTCTCCCTCTAAAGCAGCTGATGAGGTTACAGTGGGACAGAGTTGAGAGAGTATGGGTACCAGTATCAGATTTCTTTGGTTTGATGCCTGACAGTTCCACATAGCCAGCCCTATGATCTGGGACTGATTACTTCTCTGAGACTCAGTTTCTTTATATGTAAAATGGATATAAAATTGTATTTGCTGTACTCCACAGGTTTCTTTAGCAGGTGAAATGATATCATGAATGCATGATGCTAAATCAGTGCCTGGCATACAGTAGATACTCAATAAAAGGCAACTAGAGTCAAATTTATGAGTAAAATGTTCATAAATTCTGCTCCTTTTCAAGTTAAGAATAAAACTCAAAAATGCACTTAAACTTTTAATTGTAATATTTCAATGTAAAGCTTAGAAATTAAAGCAGTCAAAATAGAAAATAATACTAACAATATCAGATAACTAACTTTGATGCTGACATAAGTGATTGTATCAAGCTCATCAGAATAAACATTGATTCAACAACTAGTATATGCCACATATTATTTATGTGAAAAGAATGCACGCATAAATAAACTTAGTTCTGGTTTCAAAAAGCTCACAGTTTTGAGGGAAGTAAGGCTTAAACCTAAGTATGCTACACAGTATGATAAACTCAGTGTTGGAGGCAGGATGCCATCGGAAAACAAAGAAGCAAAGACTGATCCTAATGAGTGGGTGGCATGAGTGTAGCTTCACAGGGTGATGGGTGTGGTTTGGATGAGTAGGATTTGGATGTAGTCAGAAGTGAAGAGGAAGTGAGCTCTAGATTAGGAAGAAACTCTAGCACAGGATTAAGTGGAGGAAGCTCATGTTCAAGGGTGAGCTCTAGTCTTCCTACCCATGAAGTTTTATAAAAGGAGATACATGGAGATGAAAAGATGTTTGGGGTTTATTTTCAAGGCTTTACATACCTTGTAAGAAGTCTCTGTTTTAGTTAGGAGGTAATGGGAAACCAGTGAAGGTACTTGAGCCTAACAATGACATGGTCCAGTTAGAATGTTAGAAGAGAGAGTTCTGTGTAAGGAGAATTGCAAAGGGTAGAAATAGAGTCAGGAAGCTCAATCAATCAGTGAGCTCCTGGGCTATTATGTTAATATCTGAAACACTCAGAGAATTGGCAGGGGTGAGGACAATGTGAGGGAATGGTTAGATTTGAACATCATCTCAAGAGTAGTGTCTGTAGCATTGGATGGCTAATTGACACAGGTGAAGAGTTGTTGCTCCTCAAAAAATCCATATTGTTTTTCTTAAAAAAGTAATAAATCCTGGATGTAAAAATTCAAATACCATCAAATAAAATGAGAGATGTTAAAGTCCCTCAGAGGTAACTGCTATGTGCTTGGTAATATTTTGGGGGAGAAACTCTGGAAAAGGGTATGTGGATTATGCATTTGTATATTGTATGATGGTTGCTCAAAGATATGTTTCCAGCAATGGAACCGTTGGGCTAAGGAGTTACTTCCATTTTGTGAAGAAGTAGGAAAAGGAGGATCTGCCTCAGAGAGCGAGTATGGAAAAGAAAAATGGATTGCCTGATGGCACCTTATCCTGGGTGAGCCAGGAAAGCTAGGACTGCCATACGGAGTGTGGAATTAGCTAGGAAAGGGGTTGGCCCCTGTTTCTTCTAAAGACAATGAGGAGGAGGAAATGATGGATGAAGGAAGGGGATGAGGGGGCTAGAAGGTGAGTGATTCTGATATTCTCAATTATTTCAGTGAATTAATCATCAAAATAGTCATCAGTAGGGTCAGAAATGTGGAAAAAAGGGAAAAGGCTCAAAAAACACATTTTGGAAGATAGAAAAGAGAATCTGTTGAGAGAAAAGTGAAATGTTTTCAAGCAACAGTTAGCTGGGACCCAACTGAAGTTGTGATGCATGAATTTGTATTAGAACATCCAACATGCATGTAAAATTGCATCAAAATGGGCTATTATTCTCAATCTCACCCCATAAAACCTTGGAAAGTAATGCAAGCTTATCCTGAAGGTCTCTTGCAAATGCAGAAAGGGAGCAATTATATCATACAATATATAGTAAAGCTTCTTGAAAATAAATTTTAGTGTTTTTCCTCCATCATGTCACTTATCATGGCAGCTGTTACCGCACATCTCTCTTTTCTCTTTCATAAAGCTCTACCCAGTGTTGCCTTATCCTCATTCTCTCTCCCTTCTTTCCCTACTGCCTCCTTGAGCCTCTTAGATTTTTCACTTTACTTTTGTGGATAATTCCATGGCCTATTTTATATAAATCAATTTTACCTTTCTGGACTTTCTCCAACTCCCTGCTCTACTCATTACCTTGATCATTTCTGCAAATGGCCAGGACTTGAGTGTCACCATCAGATAATTCTCTTGAGAAGACAGGACAGAGGAAAAGATGACAGACACATATTTTCACCTGTCAGACAGCCGTTCTCAGCAACTCTGGAGCAGCAGCAGAGAAAACTGGTGTTTGAGTTGGTCCAATGATCTATCAACCCAACTCTTAAACATGTAATTATCAAATATAGATTTGAAGCTGTAGAGTCATGTGTGACTAACATATTTATTGGTATGCAAGTTGTTATAGTTAATGTATGTATGGATGATTCTGATGTAACATAATTCTCAAATATTTCTTTCACTGTGCTTTTATTTTATATCAATTTCCTTGGTATGTTTTGAGGCTTACTTACAGGTATTTCTAATATTTTGAATTCCTGAATTTTTACTTTATTTTCTGAACAGGTCTGCTTTGACTGATGCCTCTTGTTCCTTTTGAACATCTTTGGGATGTTGCTCAAGACTGTTCCTTTCCCTGAATTGCTTTTTTCCCCATATCTTTGTATAACTGGACCATTCTCATGCTTTAGGTTCTGATTCAATATCAGTTTTCCAGAAGGTCTTCCTTGACTGGCTTATCTAAAAGAGTACTATCTTTATTCTCAATCTGTTTCATTTGATGGCTTATTTATTTACTTATTCTTGCATATCTTTTTGCTAGAATATAAATTTCATTAGGAAAGGTTTTTTTTTTTTTTTTCCCTGTCTTGTTTACCACTGTAATCCCTACAGGGTGAAGGACACATATATTACCATTTCACTTTGAATGTGATTTCAATTTGATAGATTCTTTCTGGATGCTGAGGTTGTTTATTTGGCAATTAGGATTTTCCTAGGGTGATGCTTTCTACATTAATATGTACATATAATTATGATCCTTTTATTCTCCTTCTTAATTAAGTGCCAGTGGATTTATAGTTGATAATAACTTATAATAATATTTGAAATTACTTTTATATTACTGCTATTAAATTTTTTTCTTGAATTCTGTGACCCTTTGATAGTATTCTCTAGTAAGGCAAAAAGCTCAGGCATGATGTCAAGCAGGTAATTGTTTTACAAGAGAAAGGTGACTCCGAAAGGAAAGAAAGTTCCAGAGGGATGGGGGCTCTTGGGATGAAATTTGGAATGCTCAACTATGGAAAGTGTGGGTGCACATGCGAGTCTTTGAATGTAGATTTTAAAGGAGCAGATACAGGTGGAAAAGAGGAAAATATGACAAATACAAAAACCCTCACAATGTTTATGAAAAATGTGAAAGACAACAAAGGGATGATTTTAGAGTTATAATAATAAAAAGATAATCAAGAATTTTCTGCTAGTTGTAGATGATGTGATGCAAACAGAAGGGAGACGGCAGAGACTATTCAAATTCAATTCTGATTTTGTCTTCTCAAGGAGAATGGTGCTCAGACTGGGCAAATGAGAGTACAAGTATTTGATATGTGATTGAAACATGAGATGAATAGTCTCACTCATTGGGTAGTCTCTGACTATTAAAAAACAAAACCTCAAGTTTTTGATGGATGACATGATCCTGGGCCACTAAAGGACCCAATGCATGTAATAGTGGATTTTTGTTTTGGGCAATTATTTTAAAATCATGGGAAAATGAAGAAGATCTAAAAGATCAAACATGAGAAAATGGTGTCTGTGTTATGAAAATGGGAAAACCAGTCAGACACATGGAAGTTCAGCACAGTTCCAGAAATATACCAGGAACATAAGGAGGGAGATTCATGGCTAGTTAATATCCATTCCCAAAGAATTTTGTCTAATGAGTGACTTTTCCACCCGGAAAGCAGTATTTAGAAACTTTTTAAACAGAGGTTTAAATCTAGTTAAAATTGTTCAAAATCTGTCTTGGATTTTTTTTTTTACCCATGATTTGTATAAAGACATAAAAGTTGTGCTTATCAAATTTGTGGATGACAGAACCTGGGAGAGAAAGATAATATGATGGATGAGAATCATCATTCAAAATGACTTCATCAGATTGGAAAGATAGGTAGAACTCAAAAAAATTGTATTTCAGGTGGATAAAAGTGACATCCTGTATTTAGGATTAAAAAAAGGGTTTTGCAAGTGTTGTTAGGCAAATACATATGATGAAGACACCTGGGATGTTCAGTTCATTCCAACAAAAAGCAATGAAATTTTGCATTTTATGAAAGTATATAACCTAGATCAAAGTTGGCAGTAATTCCTATGCTATTCTGACTGTATCTGGAACATTATATTCACTGTAAGTAGGGCACTGACAAAACTCAGTGAAAAGACAAAGATGATAAAGGTCTTGTGAATTCTGTCCCATGTGGAATAATTGGGAAAACTCTAGACATTCAACCAAGAGGAGACAAGACTTAGGAAAACTTGAAGGCTGTCTTTCAATGTGTGAGAGAATGTTACATGAAAGATGTGAAACAGGAAACCAGAAGTCTACAAAACTTATTTTGACTGCACTGCAGGGCTTGCAGGATCTTCCCTGATCGGAGATCGAAAATGCCTACCGTTCAGTGGAAGTGCAGCATTTTTTCAAAACTTTTTTATTCTGTGTTGGGGTATAGCCGATTAACAATGTTGTGACAGTTTCAGGTGGACTGTAAAGGGTCTCAGCCATACATGTATCCACTCATGTCTGCCCGCCAGTGCAGGAGACGCAGGAGATGAGGGTTTAATCCCTGGGTCGGGAAGAGCCCCTGGAGTAAGAAATGGCAGCCCACTCCAGTATTCTTGCCTGGAAAATTCCATGGACAGAGGAGCCTGGTGGGCTATAGTCCATGGCATCTGGAAGCACAGAGTCCTAACCACTGGACCACCAGGGAAGTCCTAAAAGGTTGTTACATGTAAGATTGAGTAGTAGGTATGATGCTACAGAGTAATAGTTTATGGCTATCACTAATATAATATTTCACTTTCCCAGGAGAGACAAGTTATAATTGCTTATGACTCTCTTGGTACATTTTCACCCCGTTTTTACTTCTTATACTTTTCAGTATATCATCATTATAGTACTACCTTACATTGTATAGCTAGTTGTACCTTATATTTTATAGATATGGTTCACATTGCACTGATTGGATCTTTATAACAAGTGCGGAAGATAGTGAGGGGATTATTATCATTCCCATTCTGTAGAGGAGGAAGTTGAGTCTAAAGAGGAGGAAGCTGAGTCTAAAGAAGCTGGTGATGAATTTTCCCCAAGGTGTGCTGTCTTTTGAGTGGTGGCAACCCACTTGTCTGGGCAGTCCCATGGACAGAGGAGCCTGGGCAGTCTACAGTCCGTGGGGTCTCAAAAGAGTCAGACATGAGGTAGTGTCTGAACAGCAACTCTAGATACAATTTTTGATTTTTAGGGCTTGTGCTATTTCCACTAATACATGCTTCTTTTAAAGGTAAAACCTTTCCAATTAATTAGGACTCAAAACAGTGTGTATGTGTGTGTGTGTATATATATATATATATATATATATATATATATATATGTATAGATATATATATATATATTTATTTATTTTACAAGAAAAATGATCAGTTCATGCTCTTTCCAACAAGTCCTTCAGTTCATTACCTTGGGCATGCGGTATGGCACAAACCCTAATAGTGCTTATCAACTGAAGTGACGAAAGGCCTTGGGTGAAATGTACAAGAAAAACAATGAGACGGTACGGATTTTAAGGGAATGGGAAAGAGTTCCTCTTTTAAAAATTGGGTCAATTTTGAGGGCAGAAAGAGCTTGAGGATGATTAGTTTGCATGGTTTTCCTATTATACAATTTGGGTTTTGGTTTCAGCACCTTTTCCCTTCTTTCAGCAAATTTTTTAAGTGATTAATCTTTAGATTAATCACTTTAGAGCATGTAAAGACTCTTAGAGCATATAAATATTCTAGCAAAGATGGAGATAAATGTTTAAATTGTTGCTAGTTTCCTATGTTTATAAATCATAACAGGCTATTGTACAGCTTCCAAAACGTTCACGTTCACTAATATTACAGTGGTTAGGAGTGTGGCCTCTGGCATATTCTTGTATGACTCCTCCATTTTTGGCCTGTGTGGCCTTAAGCAAGCTACTCAATTCTCCAAGTCACAGTGTCCTCATCTGTAAAATGGATACAATAATATTGACAGAATAGAGACATTGTGACAATTAAATGAGATAACCCTTTTAAAAATGCCTAGAACAGAATAAATGATCTATACATAGTAGCCATTTCTGTTGTTTGCTATGTAGTTCTTAGTTAAGGTTGGGATGACGCTAAGGGAGAAGAATTATTAAAAATTTTGCCCCGTCTCTCTTTGTGTATGGGGATGGGGAGAATTAGTGATACTAGACATGTGTCTGGACCTGTCAGCTGATGTTTGTTCTTCTCTGGCACAGGCAGGATATGTGGGATGTTGGCTTTTTGAATACTGGTGTTTGTGCAGTTTTTGGTAGAAGACGGATCACCAAGGCAAATGCATGTTTCTGATTTATTTTGAAGCAGAGGGGTAGATTTCCCCCATTCTGAGATTCCACAGCAAATTCTCTTTCCAGAATGCACTTCCAGAATGGCTTTATCTGATCTTCATAAAGCATAGGCTGCTTCAATGCCTTAGATTTATATTAAGGGAAAGAGCTGAGGCCTCTGTTAGTTGACTTGCTAAGATTACCTAGAAAATCAAATTCTAGAGCTTTTCCCAGGAACTTTTCGGTAAAGTTCAGCATTCTAATCATCAGAGGGACTATGAAAATCAGAGCTACCCTGAGTGCGATCAGTAAAAACAGAGCAAGGACCATCCTGAAATGTCAGGCATTAGTGATGAACTTAAACAGTTTTTTTCATAATAGAGTTATATTTTCAACATGACATTTGCAAATGAGCTCCCAGCCCAAGATGACTGCTTGAATCTTTTTTCCCTGAACTATGATTTCTCTAATAGCAGATAGTGATATTCTGGGTATCCTTGTTGCCTGGCTTCTGACACAGTGACATATTTAATATGTTTTAGTGCTGGAATAAATCTTCTTTATCCATTTGCATGGACCAGTCACTGCCCACGCTGCTTAGCTGTCTGTGACCCATGGGCTCACAGTGCATGGAATACTGAAACATTTTCCTCCAAAAAGCCCGACAATTTCAAAGATTTTAACATTTCAATATACTGTTTTATAAACTTACTCAGTTTTCTATTTTATAATTTTTTAGTATAATTCACATTTTCCTAGAAAATTTTTCATATCATACAATCTTTCAAATATACTATTGTAAAGTTTGACATATATTCTAACATTTACTCTCTTCTCAGTTGGTATTTGTGACTCTACCTCTCTTCTGGTGACATTTCAATTGTATTTTTATTCTTGGTAAGGTTTTCTAAAAGGTTATAGTGATTATTGTTTTCAAAGAAACAACATTTTTTTTTGGATGAGAAAAAGATTTTAACAAATTCTAATGCAGTTTTGGTAAAAGTGGTGGCCTCCTTCCTTGCTTTCCTAAACAGAATATTCAGGACAGAATTTGAACATTTGTTTAGAATCATTGGAAGCCCAGTCACTGTGTGGTACATATGAATGGGATGGTGTTAGGGTTTATTCACTGGTGTAGGCTGTATACCTATGACATAATTGGCCCCACTCTGAAAACATTTGCTTTTGTTTACTTATATATATATTTTTTTACTGAAGTACCAGTTCAGGTCAGTCAGTTCAGTCGCTCAGTCGTGTCCGACTCTTTGCAACCCCATGAACCGCAGCATGCCAGGCCTCCCTGTCCATCACCAACTCCCGGAGTCCACCCAAACCCATGTCCATTGAGTCGGGGATGCCATCCAACCATCTCATCCTCTGCCATCCCCTTCTCCTCCTGCCCTCAATCTTTCCCAGCATCAGGGTCTTTTCAAACGAGTCAGCTCTTCGCATCAGGTGGCCAAAGTATTGGAGTTTCAGCTTCAGATTCAGTCCTTCCAATGAACACCCAGGACTGATTTCCTTTAGGATGGACTGGTTGGATCTCCTTGCAGTCCAAGGGACTCTCAAGAGTCTTCTCCAACACCACAGTTCAAAAGCATCAATTCTTCAACGCTCAGCTTTCTTTATAGTCCAACTTTCACATCCATACATGACCACTGGAAAAACCATAGCCTTGACTAGAATGGACATTTGTTGACAAAGTAATGTCTCTGCTTTTTAATATGCTATCTAGGTTGGTCATAAATTTCCATCCAAGGAGTAAGCGTCCTTTAATTTCATGGCTGCAGTCACCATCTGCAGTGATTTTGGAGCCCCCAAAAATAAAGTCTGACACTGTTTCCACTGTCTCCCCATGTATTTCCCATGAGGTGATGGGACCAGATGCCATGATCTTAGTTTTCTGAATGTTAAGCTTTAAGCCAACTTTTTCACTCTCCTCTTTCACTTTCATCAAGAGGCTTTTTAGTTCCTCTTCACTTTCTGCCATAAGGCTGGTGTCATCTGCATATCTGAGGTTATTGATAATTTCTCTCGGCAATCTTGATTCCAGCTTATGCTTCTTCCAGCCCAGCGTTTCTCATGATGTACTCTGCATATAAGTTAAATAAGCAGGGTGAAAATATACAGGCTTGACGTACTCCTTTTCCTATTTGGAACCAGTCTGTTGTTCTATGTCCAGTTCTAATTATTGCCTCCTGACCTGCATATAGGTTTCTCAAGAGGCAGGTCAGGTGGTCTGGTATTCCCATCTCTTTCAGAATTTTCCACAGTTTATTGTGATCCACACAGTCAAAGGCTTTGGCATAGTCAGTTGATTTATAATATTGTGAGTTTTAGGTGTTCTGCAAAGTGATTCAGTTATACATAGTTTTTCATATTAATTTCCATTATAGTTATTTACAAAATTAAAAATAATTATTAGAGTCTAGTTGGTTTAAAATATTGTGGTAGCTTCAGGTGTACAACAAAGTGAGTCAGTTATATATTATATATTAACAATCTATTTATTAATATATAATATATATTAACACATTAATTATATGTTAAATAATATAAATTATAATTATAGGGATATAAATTAATATATTAATTTTATAATATTTAATTATTAATAATGGTTATATAGATTATATATAATTATATAAAGAATCTATTTTATATATATATCTATATATATCTTATATATATATATATATATATATATATATATCTCCTGGAGAAGGAAATGGCAACCCACTCCAGTATTTTTGCCTGGAGAATCCCAGGGATGGCATAGCCTAGTGGGCTGCCATCTATGGGGTCACACAGAGCTGGACATGACTGAAGTGACTTAGCAGCAGCAGCAGCAGCATATATATCTCCACTCCTTTTAAAATTCTTTTTCCATATAGGCCATTACAGAGTGTTGAATAGAGTTCCCTGTGCATATAGTAGGTCCTTATTAATTATCTATTTTATATTTAACAGTGTGGAAAGGGTACAAATGAACTTGTCTACAAAACAGAAATAGAGTTATAGATGCGGAAAACAAACTTATGGTTACCAGGCATAAGAGGGGGAGGGGTAAATTGAGAGATTAAGAATGTTTGCTTTCGATTGTCTTTCTGTTCCTTCTGCTCTTGCCAGACTAGCATACTATTTATTTTTGTTATTGGTGTGACTAGAAGTTTCTTCCAATTTTGTCTCTTTAATCATCTGTGGGCCAGGATAAAAAGTAAGTGGTGGTACACAGAATATGGGAAAATGGGTACTGAGTTAAGGTATATGAGACATACTTGACATATGAAATACTTGAGTTTCAGTGTTTGGAATTTGCTTTGTATCTTTTGTTCTCTTTCTGTTTTACTTTCTCATTTTTGTCTGTGTTTAGAATAGTAGGTACCTGGGTTTTTGAGAAGTGGCCAGGCTTCCCTGGTGGCTTAGACGGTAAAGTGTCTGCCTGCAGTGCAGGAGACCCAGGTTCAATCCCTGGGTTGGGAAGATCCCCTGGAGAAGGAAATGGCTACCCACTCCAGTATTCTTGCCTGGAAAATTCCATGGACTGAGGAGCCTGGTGGGCTACAGCCCATGGGGTCACAAAGAGTTGGACACGACTGAGCAACTTCACTTTCACTGTTTTGTATCACTGTCCCTTTGAGAACTGTCTTTTCACTGTCACTGTTGTTTGTAGCTCTTTTATAGAACTCTTGTTTCTGTCTTGCATTAGAGTTAAGTGTCTGTCTGATGTAAGCTACATGTTCAGTAAATATTTGTGGAATAAACCAATGTTCCCCCTATTTTATGTTATATTAAATTGTGAACTTTGAGATTTGTCTTTGTTCCCCCTATTTTATGTTATATTAAATTGTGAACTTTGAGATTTGTCTGTGCTTCCACCCAGCACCATGTATATGTTCAAAGTTTGCCAAGTGACTGAGTAGAGTTTTTTTTTTTTTTTTTTTTTGAGTAGAGTTTTTAAACTACACAATGTTGTTGGTAATAAAGAACTCCTGAGGATTCTGAAAGATAATTTTATTATAGAACTTGATTACTCGGGGTAGAAACACATAGGAGAGAGGAATCCATGGGGAACATGATAAATGAGAGAGCTTACAGTAAAATAAATGTTAAATGCTTATTAAATTCTGTTTTATATTCTAGAAATGTGTTTCACTTTTTCTTGGGTCAAAGAATGATTGGGAATGAGTGATTGATTGAGGCTGGAGATACTGAGGAACAGAAGGAGCCTGAACTTAAAGGGAGTTGAAGAGGAAGTAGATTTGCCAGGTGGATGACTTAAAGGGAGTTGAAGAGGAAGTAGATTTGCCAGGTGGAACCATCCTAGGACAGGATAGACTCCAGGTCCCGAAAAGGTTGCTTTTGATGTCATTCTTTCTTAATTGTTAGGAAGTCAGAGAGCTGTCATAAATCATTTTTTTAATATCTGTGTAATTACTATTTTCAGAAGTAACATCTATTAGTTTCCTGAAGTTGCTGTAATAAATGATCACAGGTGGCTTATAACGACTTAAGGTTATTATCTTATGGTCTGCAGGTTACAAGAGTACTACAGGTTTCAGTGGGCTACAAATCAGGATGTTGGCAGGGCTACAGTGCTTTCTGTGGTCTCTTGGGACAAATGTATTTCCTTGTCCTTTCTAGTTTCTCAGTGCTGCCTGTGTTCCTTGTCTTGTGGCCTCCTCCTGTTTTCTAAGCTAGCAACGGAGGGTCAATTCTTTCTCACATTGTGTCATTCAGACACTAAGTCTTCAGTCTTTCATGCCCACATTTAAGGGAGTCTTGTGACTCCTCTAGCTAGTCCAGGATAATACCCTTATTTTAAGGTCAGCTGATTAGCAACCTTAATTCCATTTTACCACATAACCTAACAGATGGGTTCTGGGAATTAGGATGTGGACATCATTGTTGTTGTTTAGTTGCTAAATTGTGTCTGACTCTTTTGTGACCCCATGGACTGCAGCCCACCAGGCTCATCTGAAATGAAATAAGAAAAGAAAATTAGTGGTGAATTGAGATACAGAACTTAAGAATCATGTTTTCCATACATCATCCAGGTCTCTTTCCATGGTACGTGGAAAGAATGAGTTACTTATCCACAGGCTTGATTCAAATAGAAGGAATGAATTGTGGTACAGATAATAGCTAATGTAATGCCAGACCTCTTTCAGGAACTGTGGAGATTTCAGATCGATATGTAGTCAAAGAGTACATGGTGATGACTTTCTGAAACCTTGATCAATAAGTACACATCACCAAGATCAGAATTTATTTAAAATTACGAACAGCCTGGAAGACTGCCAATGCCTGAGTAATAACTCCAGGCAGTCCAAATCCATGCCAGCTTCCTCCGTTTATATAAATTGTTGGAATCTCTCATGCCTGACCCCTCTGATGTATCAGCTTTGTTATGTCAGTTTAGATATAGGTAAATTTCCTATGGGCATTTATTAGCTTTATTAAAAAAGAGGCAATTGTCCAAAGGCCTCTAGGCATATGCACCCAAAACATAAAATAAAAGAATGAAATTAAATACACAGGCTGCCAAACAACTCATAAAAAAAAGTCAGGCCGGTTTAGCCTACTGAGCCTGTCAGACTGGCAGGCTCAGGCTTGTGTTTTACCCCTGAAGGTTCACATGCTCGTCTACTGTCTGGTTGGACGGAGAAATAAATTGCTAAGGCAAAGGCTATCAGCAACTGTGTTCGGGGGATTCAGATCTGGAGTCCTTTATTAGAAGTAGGCTGGCTGATTTTAATATATTTGAATGAGCCAGTGGATGGGAGAAACCCTCACAGGAAATCTCTGTCTTTATTACAACACACCTACCCAACATTCTCTGACTTCCTTTACCAGTTTGATTGATGGCTTTCAACCCCCAGAATTCTTCACCTTGTCACTTCCACAAAGCCCAACATTATTCCCTATCTGCCTTCTAACTAAAATAATTATTCAGAAACCTTATTGCTCTAATCAGTGATTTTCCACCCATAGCAATTCTGCCTCCTAGGGGACATTTGGGATCACCTGGAGACATTTTTGGTGTCATGGCAATGAAAGGAGGGAAGCTTTGGCTTCCAGTCCATAGAGGCCAGTGAGCATGGTAGCATTTCTATGATTTTCACTACTTTTGTCAAATCCACATACAACCTGCATTGTTTTTTGCATGGTGTTTTCCCCAAATGGAACTCACTCTGAAAAAATTAAGTATATTTATTTTAAGTTGAAATGTTGTATTATTATCATAAACAGAACAACAATCATAGCTTTCATAAAAGTTAAGCCATTGTAAAAAAAGTATATTCAATAAAGACAAAACAGTATCATTAAATTATAAGTTGTTACCTGATGGCTGCTGTCTTTTTGTTGAAATGAGAAAGTAGAAGTTTTAGAAAAGTGCTAAAGAGAAGCACCAAATTTAAATAAAGTTAAATGAAATGAGTTGATGGACTGAAAAGAGAATAGCTCTCTTATCCTGCACTTCATTGGTATTTAAGTCTGTGTCTTATATTCATTTAATACTGAAAACTGTCTTCCCAACTGATTAAAGTTATCGTGAACACGTCTCACATTTTGTGAAACACTGAATTATGTTATTCCTCATGTATATAGTCTTCTGCCTGGATTCTTGTTTTTCTGTTAGTTTGCTATAGATTTGAACCACTGCTCTGGGCCCATTTTTTAGGGTGTGGATTTTCAAATGGTGCACCCAGATAATGGCTACCTATAACTGGGGCTGTTCCTCTGAATCCAAAAAAATCAGAGTAATCTTAAATTGCAAAATAAAAACCTGGAGCCTATTATTGCCAACCAGTGGCAAATCCCCTCATGGAGCTTTATTGCCCACTCCCAGCCCATTACAAAGGCCATTTAAAATGAACTTGTAATTCTTTCTGTAGTATTAAAGTGACTCTGCTTCAGAATGCTTATTAGAGTAATTATTCTGGGTCATAATATTCTAAAGAGAAGGACTACATTCTTTGATATTAGCTGATTGCTCATTAAATGTTCCAGTGCTTGAGGATGAGTCAGTATCATTATTCACAATCTCTACTTTTGGTTCTAATTTTTATCATGTGAATCAGTTTAGAGGTAACGTCATTTTTGTGAACTGCAGTACATACTGCAGGGGTTTTATATCTTTACTGTTTTCTGGCTGGAGGACCTGCAGCAAAATAAGTGAGATGGCATCCTGGCTGCCTTGGCAAAAGGATGGGAAATGGCAACGGGGATGCACGTAGAGCTTTTGAGTTCCCACTTGCTGCCTGGTGCTTTAAGTCAGAGCCTCTCGTCCAGGAGACTGACATTATGAGAATTTCACCCCCTCGGGGAAAACCAGTTAGTGTTTCACGTTAAAAGGTAGCTGTACTGCGTTATGAAAACAGTCTGGGCTTGGCTAAATTATTTTCTCTCTGGAATTGGTTTCTATACCTATAATTATCTTCAAGCACCACCAAAAAAGCCCTCCAATCTTTACCTCATGTTGTTCTTCCTTTGGGGCATGGGCTCTGGACCCATCCAACTTTTCTACCAAGCTATAATTAGTAATAATTCCTCCCTCATTCTGAAGGGAGCAGAGGCGGCATCGTGCAGGCACAGGGCCAGATAATGAGGGTTACAGAGGTTCTCCCTGAATTGTATCACCATGGTCCTAAGCCAGCAGAATGCTGCCGCTGTCACAGAGCATCAGCCTCAACGACCCAGCAGCCTCTGCCTCGGTGACAGGTCCAAACCAGGGAGAGACACATGCTACCATGTTTTATTTCTCCTCCCTTTGACTAAAAAAGCCGTCTCCTTAAAAGAGCATGCACACTACTGCTCTGTTCTGTAGTTCCGAGATTTTGCCAGGTGTGGAAAAAGGTATTTCCAAATTTCCTTCAGGGTAGGATTTGGTATTGCATTATTGATTCATTTTACCAGTGAGATTCAGGCCCACTAAAAGATACATGATTTTAGAATGAGATGAACAGAACAAGATCTCACTCACTGGAGTTTATTATTTTACTCTTAATGTGAACCATCATGTATGTTACTCCAAATGCTTATTACAATCTGTTTTTGTGAGAAGTCGACAGTATGAAATAATTTTCCCAACAGTAAAAATTACATATGAAAGGGCACAAATACTCCATGTTTTTGTTCTTACAGAAAACAGACTCCTCTTCCAGGCACTTGTTCTGTTTCTATTTGTTCTAAAAGGATCCTGAATAAAATGGTTTTGCCTTTAGATTTAGAGGAGGTCCCGCCTGACATGAGCTCAGATAAAAGAAAAGCATTTATGTGTAATCTCTAGCAGATAGTGAAACTGGTTTTTATATAGAGTCATAAATTTTACTGCTGGGAAGGACCTTAAGGAACATTTAGTTCAACCCCTTGTGGGTGGTAAATGGAGGTAACTGTGATACCTTTAAGATTGAAGTGAAAGTTACTTTCTGAGAAGAAACTTAGGGAAAACAAAACAACCAACCAAAGCGTGGAAAGAAGGTGATCAGTCATTTATAGAAGCAGTTGATCTAAAGACATAACCTGTAAAAGACCAGTCCCCAAACCCAATTCTGAAGACTTGGCATTATATGAGGTTTGCGTGACTTCCCCTTCATGGATCACAGCTTTGTGGTGAAGGGGCTTATGGAACTCAATGAAGCTATGAGCCATGCCGTGCAGAGCCACCCAAGATGGACAGGTCATAGTGGAGAGTTCTCACAAAATGTGGTCCATTGGAGGAGGGAATGGCAAGCCAATCCAGAATTCGTGCTGTGAGAACCCCATGAACAGTATGAAAAAGCAAAAAGACATGACACTGGAAGAAGAGCCCCCCCAGCCCCCCCAGGTTGGAAGGTGTCCAATATGCTACTGGGGAAGAGCAGAAGGCAATTACTAATAGCTCCATAAACAGTGAAGCAGCTGGGCCAAAGCAGAAATGATGCTCAGTTGTGGATATGTCTGGTGGTAAAAGTAAAGTCCAATCCTATAAAGAACAGTATTGCATAGGAACCTGGAATGTTAGGTCCATGAGTCAAGGTAAATTGGATGTGTTCAAGCAGGAGATAGAAAGAGTGAATATTGGTGTTACAGGAAGCAGTGAAATAAAATGGATGAAAACAGGTGAATTTACTTCAGATGACCCTTGTATGTACTGCTGTGGGCAATAATCCCTTAGAAGGAATGAAATAGCCCTCATGGTTAACAAGAGTCTAAAATGTAGTACTTGGTGACAATTTCAAAAACAACAGAATGATCTCCTTTTGTTTCCAAGGCAAGCCATTCAACATCATAGTAATCCAAGTCTATGTCCCAACCACTAATACCAAAGAAACTGAAGTTGAATAGTTCTTCAATGAAGACCTACAAGACATTCTAGAACTAACACCAGAAAAAGATGTCTTTTTCATCATAGGGGATTGGGATGCGAACGTAGGAAGTCAAGAGATACCTGGAGTAACAGGCAAGTTTGGCCTTGGAGTGAAAAGTTTAGCAGGATGAAGGTTAACAGTTTTCTCAAGAAACACACTGATCATAGCAAACAGCCTATATCCACAACAGAAGAGATGACTCTATCCGTGGATCACCAGATGGTCAATACCGAAGTCAGATTGATTATATTCTATGCAGCTGAAGATGGAGAAGCTTTATGCAGTCAGCAAAAACAAGACCTGGAGCTTACTGTGGCTCAGATCATCAGCTCTTCATTTCAAAATTCAAGATTGAATTGAAGAAACTAGGGAAAACTTCTAGGCCATTCTGATATGACCTAAACCAAATCCTTTGTGATTATGCACTGGATTAGATTGAATGAATAGATTCAAGATATTAGATCTGGTAGACAGAGTGCCTGAAGAACTATGGACCGAGGTTTGCAACACTGTACTGGAGGTGGTAACCAAAGCCATCCCAAATAAAAACAAATGTAAGAAGGTAAAGTGGTTGTCTGAGGAGGTTTTACACATAGCTGAGGAAAGAAGAGAAGCAAAAAGCAAAGGAGAAAGGGAAAGATAAACCCAGCTGAATGCAGAGTTCCAGAGAATAGCAAGGAGAGATAAGAAAGTCTTAAGTGAACAATGCAAAAAAAAAAAAAAAAAAAAAAAGGAAAACAATAGAATGGGAAAGACTAGAGATTTCTTCAAGAAAATTGGAGAGATCAAGGGAACATTTCATGCAAAAACGGGCACAATTAAAGACAGAAATGGCAAGGACCTAACAGAAGCAGAAGAAATTAAAAAGAGGTGGCAAGAATACACAGAAGAACTATACAGAAAATGTCTTACTGACTTGGATAACCGTGATGTTGTGTTCACTCACCTACAACATGACATTCTGCAGTGTGAAGTCAACTGGACCTTAGGAACATTACGGCAAACAAGACTAGTGGAGGGGATGGGATTCCAGTTGAGCTATTTCAAACCCTAAAAGGTGGTGCTGTTAAGGAGCTGCACTCAATATATCAGTAAATTTGAAAAATTCAGCAGTGGTCACAGGACTGGAGAAGGTCACTTTTCATTCCAATCCCAAAGAAGGGCAGTGCCAAAGAAAGTACAAACTACCATACAGTTGGGGAGTTCCTGGTAGCTCAGCTGGTAGAGAATCTGCCTGCAATGCTGGAGATCCTGGTTCAATTCCTGGATTGGGAAGATCCACTGGAGAAGGGATAGGCTACCCACTCCAGTATTCTTGGGCTTCCCTGATGGCTCAGCTGGTAAAGAATCCACCTGCATGAACATAGATGCAAAAATCCTTAACAAAATTCTAGCAAACAGAATCCAACAACATATTAAAAAAATCACACACCATGACCAAGTGGGCTTTATCCCAGGAATGCAAGGATTCTTTAATATCTGCAAATCAATCAATGTAATATACCACATTAACAAATTGAAAGATAAAAACCATATGATTATCTCAATAGATGCAGAGAAAACCTCTGACAAAATTCAACACCCATTTATGATTAAAACTCTCCAGAAAGCAGGAATAGAAGGAACATACCTCAACATAATAAAAGCTATATATGACAAACCCACAGCAAGCATTACCCTCAATGGTGAAACATGGAAAGCATTTCCCCTGAAATCAGGAACAAGACAAGGGTGCCCACTCTCACCACTACTATTCAACATAGTGTTGGAAGTTTTGGCCACAGCAAGCAGAGCAGAAAAAGAAGTAAAAGGAATCCAGATAGGAAAAGAAGAAGTGAAGCTCTCGCTGTTTGCAGATGACATGATCCTCTACATAGAAAACCCTAAAGACTCTTCCAGAAAATTACTAGAGCTAATCAATGAATATAATAAAGTTGCAGGATATAAAATTAACACACAGAAATCCCTTGCATTCCTATACACTAACAATGAGAAAACAGAGAAATTAAGGAAACAATACCATTCATCATTGCAACAAAAAGAATAAAATACTTAGGAGTATATCTACCTAAAGAAACAAAAGACCTCTACATAGAAAACTATAAAACACTGATGAAAGAAATCAAAGAGGACACAAACAGATGGCGAAACATACCGTGTTCATGGATTGGAAGAATCAATATTGTCAAAATGGCTATACTACCCAAAGCAATCTATAGATTCAATGCAATCCCTATCAAGCTACCAACGGTATTTTTCACAGAACTAGAACAAATAATTTCACATTTTGTATGGAAATACAAAACACCTCAAATAGCCAAAGTAATCTTGAGAAAGAAGAATGGAACTGGAGGAATCAACCTGCCTGACTTCAGACTCTACTACAAAGCCACAGTCATCAAGACAGTATGGTACCGGCACAAAGACAGAAATATAGATCAATGGAACAGAATAGAAAGCCCAGAGATAAATCCACGAACCTATGGACACCTTATCTTCGACAAAGGAGGCAAGGATATACAATGAAAAAAGACAACCTTTTTAACAAGTGGTGCTGGGAAAACTGGTCAACCACTTGTAAAAGAATGAAACTAGAACACCTTCTAACACCATACACAAAAATAAACTCAAAATGGATTAAAGATCTAAATGTAAGACCAGAAACTATAAAACTCCTAGAGGAGAACATAGGCAAAACACTCTCTGACATGAATCACAGCAGGATCCTCTATGACCCACCTCCCAGAATATTGGAAATAAAAGCAAAACTAAACAAATGGGACCTAATGAAACGTAAAAGCTTTTGCACAACAAAGGAAACTATAAGCAAGGTGAAAAGACAGCCCTCAGATTGGGAAAAAATAATAGCAAATGAAGCAACAGACAAAGGATTAATCTCAAAAATATACAAGCAACTCCTGAAGCTCAATTCCAGAAAAATAAATGACCCAATCTAAAAATGGGCCAAAGAACTAAACAGACATTTCTCCAGAGAAGACATACAGATGGCTAACAAACACATGAAAAGATGCTCAACATCACTCATCATCAGAGAAATGCAAATCAAAACCACAATGAGGTACCATTACACGCCAGTCAGGATGGCTGCTATCCAAAAGTCTACAAGCAATAAATGCTGGAGAGGGTGTGGAGAAAAGGGAACCCTCTTACATTGTTGGTGGGAATGCAAACTAGTACAGCTGCTATGGAGAACAGTGTGGAGATTTCTTAAAAAACTGGAAATAGAACTGCCATATGACCCAGCAATCCCACTTCTGGCCATACACACCGAGGAAACCAGATCTGAAAGAGACACGTGCACCCCAGTGTTCATCACAGCACTGTTTATAATAGCCAGGACATGGAAGCAACCTAGATGCCCATGAGCAGACGAATGGATAAGGAAGCTGTGGTACATATACACCATGGAATATTACTCAGCCATTAAAAAGAATTCATTTGAATCAGTTCTAATGAGATGGATGAAACTGGAGCCCATTATACAGAGTGAAGTAAGCCAGAAAGATAAAGACCATTACAGTATACTAACACATATATATGGAATTTAGAAAGATGGTAATGATAACCATATATGCAAAACAGAAAAAGAGACACAGATGTACAGAACAGACTTTTGGACTCTGTGGGAGAAGGTGAGGGTGGGATTTTTCCAGAGAACAGCATTGAAACATGTATATTATCTATGGTGAAACAGATCACCAGCCCAGGTTGGATGCATGAGACAAGTGCTCAGGGCTGGTGCACTGGGAAGACCCAGAGGAATCGGGTGGAGAGGGAGGTCGGAGGGGGATTGGGATGGGGAATACATGTAAATCCATGGCTGATTGATGTCAATGTATGACAAAACCCACTACAATATTGTAAAGTAATTAGCCTCCAACTAATAAAAAATCAATGAAAAAAAAAAAAAAAGAATCCACCTGCAATGTGGGAGACCTAGGTTCACTCCCTGGGTTGGGAAGATTCCCTAAAGAATGGAAAGGCTACCCACTCCAGTATTCTGGCCTGGAAAATTCCATGGACTGTGTAGTCCATGGGGCCACAAAGAGTCATACACAACTTTCATTTCACTTCACTTCACCATGTAATTACACTCATTTCGCATGCTAGTAATGTTATGCCCCAAATCCTTCAAGCTAGGCTTCAACAGTATGGGAACCAAGAACTTCCAGATCTACAAGCTGGATTTAGAAAATTCACAGGAACCAAAGATCAAATTGCCAATATTCACTGGATCATAGAGAAAGCAGGGGAATTCCAGAAAAACATCTACTTCTGCTTCATTGACTACCTGAAAGCCTTTGACTGTGTGGGTCACAGCAAACTGTGGAACATTCTTAAAGACACCGGAATACCAGACTACCTTACCTGTCTCCTGAGAAACCTGTTTGCAGATCAAGAAGCAATGGTTAGAAACTTACATGGAACAATGGGCTGGTTCAAAATTGGAAAAGGAGTATGACAAGGCTGTATATTGTCACCCGGTTTATTTAACTTATATTCAGAGTACATCATGCCAAATGCCAAGCTGGATAAATCACAAGCTGAAATTAAGATTGCTGGGAGAAATATCAACAACCTCAGATATCTAGATGATACCACTCTAATGGCAGAAAGTGAAGAAAAACTAAAGAGCCTCTTAATGAAGGTAAAAGAGGAGAGTGAAAAAGCTGGCTTAAAACTCAACATTCAAAAGATGAAGATCATGGTATCTGGTCCCATCACTTTATGGCAAATAAAAGGGAAAAAAGTGGAAACAGTGACAGATTTTATTTTCTTGGGCTCCAAAATCACTGTGGATGTGACTGCAACAATGAAATTAAAAGATACTTGCTTTTTTGAAGGAAAGCAATGGCAAACCTAGACAGCATATTAAAAAGCAGAGACATCACTTTGCTGACTAACGTCCATATAGTTAAAGCTATGGTTTTTCCAGCAGTCATGTATGGATGTGAGAGTTGGACCATACAGAAAGCTGAGTGTGAAAGAATTTTTGCCTTCAAATTGTAGTGCTGGAGAAGACTTTAGAGTTACTTCTACTGCAAGGAGATCAAACTAGTCAATCCTAAAGGAAATCAACCCTGAATATTCATTGGAAGGACTGATGTTGAAGCTGAAGCTCCAATACTTTGGCCACCTAATGTGAAGAGCCTACTCATTTGAAAAGACCCTGATGCTGGGAAAGATTGAAAGCAAGAGAAAAGGGTGGCAATGAAAGAGATGGTTAGATAGCATCACCAACTCAATGGACATGAATCTGAGCAAACTCTGGGAGATGGTGAGGACCTGAAGCCTGGCCTGCTGCAGTACATGGGGTCACAGTTAGACATGACTTAGCTGCTAAAGAACAACAAATATGCACGGCTTTGGATGGTCCACCTAACTAATTGTATTATGCTTGGGTTACAGACGTGAATGACATGTGGATGTGGGCAACCTGCAACAAAGATAAAGAAAAGTTGAAGAGAATTTCCATTACTGTTACAGCCAAAGACATTTGGCCTGTATGATGAGAAGGTGTGATACTCATCTAGCGAGGGGTACAGGAGCATGGCAAGCTTCAGACACAGGGCCTCAGGCTCCACATCTTGTTCCTCCTCTTCTCACCCAGTTTTTAGGTGGCTTCATCCTGAGGCTAGCGGGGGAAGGCTGCAGTGGCCTCACATAAATACATTATGGAAAATTTTTTTGTTTTCAGTGAAAATCAAGAAAAGTTAACCATAGTATGGACTGGTGAAGTCATTTATAAATTGCCTGCTTTGGAAGTAAAAACTTGGAGCCAGGGTTTGCTGGGACATGTTCACCCCTTGAGACTTTGCCTCGATCATGGCATTGGTGTTTTCTCTGGAGAAGTAATACAGGCTTGAGCCCAGTTTATCCTATTTTATCCTTGTCCACAGCGCTGAATGGCCCCAGATGGCATCTTGGATTAAAAAAAAAAAAAAAAAGTCCGTACATTAGCTTTTTGGGGAGGATTAAGAAAACTCCTTTTGCTGTGCTGTGAACATTAGTCTTATACTTTTTTGATCTCAAGATCAGATGTCTGTAATATTTTGTGGCAGTTAAAGTACAGAGAGCTTATAGGATATGGAGCACAATTTGGGGTCAAGGAGGGGCTCTAAGTTTAGATGAAAAATAATGACCTAGAACAAGTTGTTTAGAGCATGCTTTTTTTTTTTGTTGTTGTTGTTGTTGTTTTTCAGATTCCTAGGTCAGGGACCTGTCTGAGCAGGGTGAGAAATTCTGCACAGCTTGTATAAATAAGTATAGTTTTTAGCATGTGCTAGTAGTTACAGGAAGTGAAATTTGTAGCAGCTGGGAAAATGTGTGGAGGAAGATGCCTAATGCATGTTTGATAAATTACCAGGTTAGGCCGAGGAGAAAATGTGAATGAAACCTGCTGGATTCATAGTAATACAGACTGATGGAATTGGAAAAAAGTATAAGATAGATCCTTTCTTTAAAAGGACAGGACAAAAGATGGAAGGAGGGTTTATGAACCAACAACTGAAAGAAAAGAATGCTAAGAAACTGCTCATGCAGTTAGGAATGCTGAGCTTCGGAAAGACATAGAGCAATTCTAAATAAAGTTTATACAACAGGACCAAATGAGAAAGCTGCTCCAATTTAACCCGAATCAGAATGTTTGGTTCATCCAGACCTCTCACTAATGGACTGACTGTTCTGCTTTGCCTGGAGCAAGGATACTGTGGTGGAGCAGCCAGAATGCCTGGGGCAAATACTACAGTGTTGGTCTGATGACCAAGGAGAATGCACAACTGTATAATTCTGAATTTTCTCCTCTCCTTTCCATGAAGGTGATTGATTTTAAAACTGGAAGGGTAGGGAAATATTGGAAAGAGATAACTCAAGAAATAGTGAGAGAAGCTCTATTTGTATTAAGTGAGTTAAGGCTTTAGGGGAACCCACTTCCCATGATGCAGAGAATTCATGAAGAAATGAAGAGTTCATGAAGAAGTGTGATTGAACACACTATTGGTAACCCTGGAGGAGGGGCACCAGAAGATAGAAAATATGCTGACTTTGAGAAAATGGAAAGATGTGGGTCCTCAAAGCATCTATTGGTAGCTTGATGTTAATTGCCAAATAGTTTTATAGATGTATTTGAAAGGATACATGTGTTCACCCAAAACAAGTCATGTTAAACTAACCCTGAATACTGTTTGATAGACTTAGATCAGTTACATACCACAACAAATCATTCTATGGGGCTTTTCAGGATACCTCATGAATATGGACTGTAACCAGGCAGTTAAAAAAATTTACCCCAAGAATGAGGATTAGTTGATTAGTGTTAATCTGGAGACAGTTTTTAGTGGCATACTTCAAGATTTCATTCCTAGTTTTTTTGTTGTTTTTTCTAACAACTTGGATTAACACATAAAATAAATTCTTACCTAATATGCTAATGTATTCAACTGAGATCAGCAATACCATACTGAATGAGATCTTCAGAATCCAAGATAGAATTATGGGTCTAAATTAATAGGGTTTACTAATGGTCCAATATAAAAGTATCAAACTGACAAAGAAAAACAGGCAATGAAGAAGAGAGTTGAAAAATGAATTTCATAAATTGATTACCAAAAGGCATGAGCCAAACAGAAGGGAACCAACCATTTTATTTGATGAGCCTTTTATTAGGTGTGAGCCTTGCATTGTGGTTCCCGAAATATTGAACCACAGAGGGTTGGCTAATGCTGCTGGCTGAACTACTGTGTAATATTATGCTTAGTTCTAATCACCCCATATTCATAATGAGATTACAAAACATCCAGTGAGCTACAAGAAGGGGAAGCAAGAGTCTGGAAACCATGTTGATGAAAAATGGCATCTTTGTTCATCAAGCACTTATTGAGTGCCTGATATGTGCCAGTTACTGTGCTAGGCATGTATTAATAATGAAGATTATCTGCTGGTTAAAGAAAGTCTAGTCAGGGCAACTGACATATAGGCCAATAACAAGCTACATGGGGCCCAATGTGGGGAGACAGCACAGAAAAGAGGTTAATCCTTGGTATATTCTTGATGGATAAAAGTAGTGGACCAGGTTGAGACAGAAGGAGAGAATGGTTTTCATGGAGAGGCAAAAACACATGGAAAAATAGTGATACAGAAGATATGGGTGCACTTGGGAGTAGGAAGTAATTTGGTGTGTCTGGAATGGAGTGTGTGTATATGTGTGAATGGCATAAGATAATGCTAGAAGTAGACTGGGGCCACTGTTGGCCAAAGAAAGGGGATTAACTTCATCCTTGAAGCACTGAGAAGCAGGGAAGGGCTTCAGTAGGTGAGATGATTAATAATGTAATTTAGAATGATCACTCCGGCTTCAGTTTGGAAGATGAATTGGAAGTGATAGGTCAAGCCAGAGAAATGACTGATAACAGTTGTCCAGGTGAAAAGTTATAAGGACCTGAACTGAGGCAGTAAATATAGAAAGATGGTGTCAGATTCTCGAGTTACTAAGGAACTGACATCAATAGAATTTTGCTTGGGGATGAGGAAGGTGGTGGGAGGAGTCCAGTTTGATTTCCATAATCCTTATCAGTTTGACTTGGTAAGTTATAATTTAATGAGAGAGAAGACTGAGGAGGAGGAACATGTTTGAGGAATAGGTCCAGTTTGAGTTTCCTTGGGAAGATCTCATTGTTGTTCAGTCACTAAGTCGTGTCTGACTCTACCATCCCATGGACTGTACCATGTCAGACTCCTCTGTCCTCCACTATCTCCCATAGTTTGCTCAGATTCGTGTTCATTGAGTCAGTGATGCTATCTAACTGTCTCATCGTCTGCCACCCTGTTCTCCTTTTGCTTCAGTCTTTTCCAGCATCAGTGTCTTTTCCAATGAGTCGGCACTTTTCATCAAGTAGACAAAGTATTGGAGATTCAGCACCATTCTTTCCAATGAATATTCATGGTTGATTGCCATTAGGAGTGACTGGTTTGATCTCCTTGTGTCCAAGGGATTCTCAAGAGTCTTCTCCAGCATCACAATTCAAAGGCATCAGTTCTTTAGCTCTCAGTATAGTTTACGATCCAACTCTCGTGTCCGTAATCTGTATATAACTACTGGAAACACCATAGCTTTGCCTATACAGATGTTTGCTGGAAAAGCAATGTCTCTGCTTTTAATATGCTATATAGGTTTGTCATATATTTTCTTCCAAGGAGCAAGTGTCTTTTAATTTCATGCCTTCATGGGAAAATCTCTATTAATATTCAATTGGCAGTTGGCTTTATGGGTCTGGAGCCCCAGAATTGGCCTGTGATACATTTCCAAGGGCAGAGGCAGGACTGTTCCTCTGCACTTGGATGATTTGTGTAAGTGAGGAAAGAATAGGGGTCAGATATAGACGCTAGAAACAACAGCATTGATATGATACACATAGAGAGTAGCAAAAGAGATTAAGGGATTGCCAAGGAGACAGAAAGCAAAATTTCAAGAGAGTATGCATTAGAAACACAAGAAATACAAGGATTAGTTCAGTTCAGTCACTCAGTCATGTCTGACTCTTTGTAACCCCGTGAATCGCAGCACGCCAGGCCTCCCTGTCCATCACCAACTCCCAAAGTTTACTCAAACTCATGTTCATCGAGTCGGTGATGCCATCCAGCCATCTCATCCTCTGTCGTTCCCTTCTCCCCCTGTCCCCAATCCGTACCAGCAGCAGGGTCTTTTCCAATGAGTCAGCTCTTCGTGTCAGGTGGCCAAAGTATTAGAGTTTCAGCTTCAGATTCAGTCCTTCCAATGAACACCCAGGACTGATCTCCTTTAGGATGGACTGGTTGGATCTCCTTGCAGTCCAAGGGACTCTCAAGAGTCTTCTCCAACACCACAGTTCAAAAGCATCAATTCTTCAGTGCTTAGCTTTCTTCACAGTCCAACTCTCACATCCATACATGACCACTGGAAAAACCATAGCTTTGACTAGATGGACCTTTGTTGGCAAAGTAATGTCTCTGCTTTTTAATATGCTATCTAGGTTGGTCATAACTTTCCTTCCAAGGAGTAAGTGTCTTTTAATTTCATGGCTGCAATCACCATCTGCAGTGATTTTGGAGCCCCCCAAAATAAAGTCTGATTCTGTTTCCACTGTTTCCTCATCTATTTCCCATGAAGTGATGGGACCAGATGCCATGATCTTAGTTTTCTAAATGTTAAGCTTTAAGCCAACGTTTTCACTCTCCTCTTTCACTTTCATCAAGAGGCTCTTCAATTTCTCTTCACTTTCTGCCATAAGGCTGGTGTCATCTGCATATCTGAGGTTATTGATATTTCTCCTGGCAATCTTGTTTCCAGCTTGTTCTTCATCCAGCCCAGCGTTTCTCATGATATACTCAGCATTTAAGTTAAATAAGCAAGGTGACAATATACAGCCTTGACGTAGTCCTTTTCCTATTTGGAACCAGTCTGTTGTTCCGTGTACAGTTCTAACTGTTGCTTCCTGACCTGCATATAGGTTTCTCAAGAGCAGGTCAGGTGGTCTGGTATTCCCATCTCTTTCAGATTTTTCCACAATACAAGGATCCTTCAGTAATACAAGGATAGGGACCCAGTATTGGGTAACCTGGAGGTCATGGAGAACAGACTCATTGTGTGGTAGTGGTGGCGGTATCCTCAAGGGTTGAGAAGTGGATGAAAGTTGATTAAATGGTGGCCTGGAGGCTGACGGCTCTGCTGAACCCAGAGCAGATGTGACAGGTTCTATCAGGCTTTGCTCATCCTGTTTCTTTCACAGGGAGCTCCTGCTCTTTGGCCACTTCTGCCTGCTCAACTCCTGGTAGGTCTTCAAAACTCAGATGACAGAGTAGAGAAAATTTATGCTAGTGTGGTGTCTATTTCAGGATGTCTCTCTGTTGCATTTTCTTTTTCTTCTCACATTCTGAGAGGGTCACAGACAAACTCAGTGTGGACAATGATCCTGAACTGGACTTGTTGCCCTAGTCATAGCCCACCTCTCATTGCATCATCAGAGTTTCTTTTCCTTCTTTCTTCCCACTGTGAATGTCATAGAAGGACTGTCCTTGTTCCATTATCACCATCATCATCACCATTGACTTCTTTATTTACTGCTGAGGCCCAGTGTTTCTCAAATGCATTAATATATATGTATCATTGAAGGAACTGGGGATGTTTATTCTGGAAAATCTACAAATGTAGTTTCACACCATGCACATGTTCTCCTGAGGTAGTGCTTTTTCAGGTCATGAGATAAGATACGAGGTAAGATGTGTACAAATCATGTGAAGATGGCACATTTCTACTGACCTGGTGGATCCTGACTTGGCTTGTGGCCTTGGCCTTACAATACTTGCTCTTGTCATCTGAGCACTGTTTGTATATCCTGTAGAGTAAGTTTATTGAAAGCAAGGGGCCACATTCACAAATTTGCAAATCTCTTTATATTCTTCATGAAAAAAGTAGTGTTGGTCATTCAGCTGTGTTGGACTCTTTGCAACCCCCTTAGCCTGCCAGGCTCCTCTGTCCCTGGAATTCTCCAGGCAAGAATACTGGAGTGGGTAGCCATTCTCTTCTTCAGGGGATCTTCCCAACCCAGGGATCAAACCTGAGTCTCCTGCATTGTAGGCAGATTCATTACCATATAAGTCACCAGGGAAACCCATATTCTTCTTTGTACTTAGCAGATTACCAACAGAGCATATAGTAGATGAAGTGAAAGTGTTAGTTGACAGTTGATAACTATTTGTTAGGCTGAATTTGAATAGGTTGCAGGGAACTGCTCTGTGAAGAGTGGCATCCAAGAGGAGATACCCCACGTCCAAGGTCAGGAGGGGCAGCCGTGAGGAGATACCCCACGTCCAAGGTAAGAGAAACCCCAGTAAGCAAGTAGGCACTGAGAGAGGGCATCAGAGGACAGACAGATTGAAACCAGAACCACAGAAAACTAGCCAATCTGACCACATGGACCACAGCCTTGTCTAACTCAATGAAACTAAGCCATGCCATGTAGGGCCACCCAAGACGGATGGGTCATGGTGGAGAGTTCTGACAAAATGTGGTCCACTGGAGAAGGGAATAGCAAACCACTTCAGTATTCTTGCCTTGAGAACCCCACAAGCAGTATGAAAAGGCAAAAAGAGAGGACACTGAAAGATGAACTCCCCAGGTCAGTAGGTGCCCAATATGCTACTGGAGATCATTGGAGAAATAACTCCAGAAAGAATGAAGGGATGGAGCCAAAGCAAAAACAATACCCAGTTGTGGATGTGACTGGCGATAGAAGCAAGGTCCAATGCTGTAAAGAGCAGTACTGCATAGGAACCTGGAATGTTAGGCCCACGAATCAAGGCGAATTGGAAGTGGTCAAACAGGAGACGGCAAGAGTGAATGTCAACATTCTAGGAATCAGTGAACTAAAATGAACTGGAAAGGGTGAATTTAACTCAGATGACCATTATATCTACTACTGTGGGCAGGAATCCCTTAGAAGAAATGGAGTAGCCATCATAGTCAACAAAAGGGTCCAAAATGCAGTACTTGGATGTAATCTCAAAAACGACAGAATGATCTCTGTTCATTTCCAAGGCAAACCATTCACTATCACCGTAATCCAAGTCTATGCCCGACCAGTAATGCTGAAGAGGCTGAAGTTGAATGGTTCTATGAAGACCTACAAAACCTTTTAGAACTAATACCCAAAAAAGATGTCCTTTTCATTATGGGGGACTGGAATGCAAAAATAGGAAGTCAAGAAACACCTGGAGTAACAGGCAAATTTGGCCTTGGAGTACAGAATGAAGCAGGGCAGAGGCTCATAGAGTTTTGCAAGAGAATGCACTGATCATAGCAAACACCTTCTAACAACACAAGAGAAGACTCAGCACATAGACATCACCAGAGGGCCAACACCAAAATCAGATTGATTATATTCTTTGCAGCCAAAGATGGAGAAGCTCTATACAGTCAGCAAAAGCAAGACTGGGAGCTGACTGTGGCTCAGATCATGAACTCCTTATTGCCAAATTCAGACTTAAATTGAGGAAAGTGGGGGAAACCACTAGACCATTCAGGTATGACCTAAATCAAATCCCTTATGATTACACAGTGGAAGTGAGAAATAGATTTAAGGGACTAGATCTGATAGACAGAGTGCCTGGTGAATTATGGTTGGAGGTTCGTGACGTTGTACAGGAGACAGGGAGCAAGACCATCCCCAAGAAAAAAAAATGCAAAAAAGCAAAATGGCTGTCTGAGGAGGCCTTACAAATAGCTGTGAAAAGAAGAGAAGTGAAAAGCAAAGGAGAAAAGGAGAGATATACCCATTTGAATGTAGAGTTCCAAAAGAATAGTAAGGAGAGATAAGAAAGCCATCTTCAGTGATCATTGCAAAGAAATAGAGGAAAACAATAGAATGGGAAAGACTAGAGATCTCTTCAAGAAAATTAGAGATACCAAGGGAACATTTCATGGAAAGATAGGCTCAATAAAGGACAGAAATGGTATGGACCTAACAGAAGCAGAAGATGTTAAAAAGAAGTGGCAAGAATACACAGAAAAACTGTACAAAAATATCTTCACAGCCCAGATAATCACAATGGTGTGATCATTCATCTAGAGCCAGACATCCTGGAATATGAAGTCGAGTGGGCTTTAGGAAGCATCACTACAAAGCTAGTGGAGGTGGTGGAATTCCAGTTGAACTATTTCAAATCCTAAAAGATGATGCTGTGAAAGTGCTGTACTCAATAAGCCAGCAAATTTGGAAAACTTAGCAGTGGCCACAGGAATGGAAAAGGTCAGTTTTCATTCCAATCCCAAAGAAAGGCAATGCCAAAGAATGTTCAAACTACTGCACAATTGTACTCATCTCACATGCTGGCAAAGTAATGCTCAAAATTCTCCAAGCCAGGCTTCAGCAATACGTGAACCATGAACTTCCAGATGTTCAAGCTCGTTTTAGAAAATGCAGAGGAACCAGAGATCAATCATTCATTTTTGGATTTTGTTTTTTAACCTGATACAACTATCTTTGGCAATCTATGTACATTTAATTTCCTAGGTTTTATTTTTCCTGTAATATTTAGCATTCATATAATTTTGATGGGCTAGTTTAACAATTTAGAAAAGGCAGGAACCAGAGATCAAGGAACCAGAGATCAAATTGCTAACATCA
This sequence comes from Cervus elaphus, assembly GCF_910594005.1. Classification (NCBI taxonomy): domain Eukaryota; kingdom Metazoa; phylum Chordata; class Mammalia; order Artiodactyla; family Cervidae; genus Cervus; species Cervus elaphus. Next base: position 51,368,038 of record NC_057819.1, on the reverse strand, counting down.
GTTGGATCATTGAAAAAGCAAGAGTTCCAGAAAAACATCTACTTCTGCTTTATTGACTATGCCAAAGTCTTTGACTGTGTGAATCACAATAAACTGTGGAAAACTCTGAAAGAGATGGGAATATCAGACCACCTGACCTGCCTCTTGAGAAATCTGTGTGCAGGTCAGGAAGAAACAGTTAGAACTGGACATGGAGCGACAGACTGGTTCCAAATAGGAAAAGGAGTACGTCAAGGCTGCATATTGTCACCCTGCTTATCTAACTTAAATGCAAAGTACATCATGAGAAACGCTGGGCTGGAAGAAGCACAAGCTGGAATCAAGATTGCCGGGAGAAATATCAATATCAATAACTTCACATATGCAGATGACACCACCCTTATGGCAGAAAGTGAAGAACTAAAAAACCTCTTGATTAAAGTGAAAAGGAGTGTGAAAAAGTTGGCTTAAAGCTCAACATTCAGAAAACTAAGATCATGGCACCCAGTCCCATCATTTTATTGCAAATAGATGGGGAAACAGTGGAAACAGTAGCTGACTTCATTTTTGGGGGCTCCAAAATCACTGCAGATAGTGACTGCAGCCATGAAATTAAAAGATGCTTACTCCTTGGAAGGGAAGTTATGACCAACCTAGACATCATATTAAAAAACAGAGACATTACTTTGTCAACAAAGTTCTGTGTAGTCAAGGATATGGTTTTTCCAGTGGTCATGTACGGATGTGAGAGTTGGACTATAAAGAAAGCTGAGTGCTGAAGAATTGATGCTTTTGAACTGTGGTGTTGGAGAAGACAGTTGGACTGCAAGGAGATCCAACCAGTTCATCCTAAAGAAGCTCAGTCCTGGGTGTTCACTGGAAGGACTGATGTTGAAGCTGAAACTCCAATACTTTGTCCACCTGATGTGAAGAGCTGACTTGTCTGAAAAGATCCTGATGCTGGGAAAGATTGAGGACAGGAGCAGAAAGGGATGACAGAGGATGAGATGGTTGGATGGCATCACCGACTCAATGGACATGAGTTTGGGTAAACTCCAGGAGTTGGTGATGGACAGGGAGGCCTGTCATGCTGCAGTCCATGGGGTTTTAAAGAGTCAGACCCAACTGGGTGACTGAACTGAACTGAACCACAGGGCATCTGACTTCATTAAAATTAGCACTAAAACCACATTATACACTGAAAAAAATCAAATACTGCATAAATTTTAAATTTTGTTCTTGTTCTCAATAGATTGCATATTACTTTTGTCATTTCTTTTTTTGGGGACTCAGGTGGTTTCTCTGTCATGTCCCAGTAACAGTACATTGAAAATGGAGAGGAAACCTCTCCTGAGAAGGGCAGTTCCTGGTTTTAGCACTGACAGTTGTCTGACTTTGTAGAAATGTAGAAATTAGACTGACTTATCCTTCCTTCCTTCTTCCCTTTCCCTCCTCTCTCTCCTCCCTTCCCTTTTCTTCCTCTTCCCTCTTCCTCTTCTATTTGTTCACAGGGAAGAGCATTTCCATCAACAGGGAACCCCATCGGCCTGAATCGGGCAGTTCTTTAAATTTGGATCTCTTGATTGCATTTTTGAATGTACACTTGAAAGAATTTGTATTTGGAACTTGAGGTCTTTAGATCAATTTCAGGAGAAGTTGTCCAGCCCAGTACATATATATAGGCTTTGTTTGTTAGCAATACTCCAGTTCTGAGTATTTAGAAATTTACCTAGAAGCCTCAGTTTCTTTACCTACAAATTGTCTTATAACTATACCTGGTTACAGCTATGAGGGTTAACCGTGGTGATATATTTACTATGCCTGTCAAAGAGATAATGTACAGTAAACACTTAATAAATGGGCTTCCCTGGTGGCTCAGATGGCAAAGAATCCACCTGCAATGTAGGAGACCTGGGTTCGATCCCTAGGTTGGGAAGATCCCCTGGAGAAGGGAATGGCAACATTCCAGTCTTCTTGCCTGGAGAATCCCATGGACAGAGGAGCCTGACAGCTCTAGTCCATGAAGTCAAAAAGAATCAGACATGACTGAGAGACTAACCCTTTTCACTTTTCACAAGCACTTAATAAAGAACACCTATTTTTGTCATGATGAGGAGATGTCAAGGGATTTGCCTCAATTTGTAGGTTTACATCATCAGGTTGACAGGAGAATCTGACAAAGCTCAGGTACAGACCATGGGAGCCAGATGTGTAAAGACAATTTCTGACTAATGAATTTCCAAATTGTGTGGTCTGTATTTCAGCATAGCTGGCATTCCATCTGCCCTTGCCTTTGCATGCATGCTCCCCTGACCACATCTAGGCCCTTGTAACCCTTGTTCTTGGAAAGATTTTGTAACTGCACTTCCCTAATTCACTTTTGGGAAGATGACTCTTTTATAAATCCAGATTTGATATTAACACTCCTTTGTTTAAAACCTCCAATGACTTTCCACTATCCATTTAATCTCTGTAAATGGTCATTTGAGGCCGTCAGGGCTCTTCTTTCTGTGGCTTACTGAAGTACACTTGGGCTTTGGTATTAGAAGCTCTTGTTTAAACATGACTCTGGCACAAGTATTTGACCTTGGTCCTTACTTAAATTACCTGAGCCTCTGTTTTCTCATTGGTAAAATGGAGATTATGTTATTTGCCTTGTGGGTTGATACAAGGCTTAGAGATGATGGAAGTATAGTTGTTGGCTCAAGAAGTGACAGCAGTTATTCTGCTAAACTGCTTTAGATCTTCCTTGTTCTTTCTGACCCCAGTGTCTTTTCTCAAATCCACAACACAGATCATTGCTCTTTGCCTCAATTCTATATCTGTACCACCCTTGCCCACCCCATGCCTTTAAAACATCCCTTACTTTAAGAATTGAACATGATCATACTTCACAGATTTTTACCCAGATTGTTATAAGATATAAGCATACATATTAATGAAGTCATCTTCTTGGGTTTTAAAGAACCAACAACTTTTTCACTTTAAAACTTGACTTTAACAGATGTACTTCCCTATGTCAGAGACCCATAGTAGATATAAAAATGAGGACTTAAATACTGAATTTAGGAAAAGCAAACATGGACAGGGTTTCTATGTAGTGATTGCCAAGGAGACAACAGAGAATCCGTTTTTTTTTCTACATCTTGGTGTGACATTTTTTTTTCAGCATACTAGGTATTCCTTCAAGTTAGTAAATATTCACATTTACTGATTCCACTGTACATTTGATCTCCCTCAGAAGCATGTGCAGAATATACCTGAAATGAGTATATTTTTGGCAAGAATGATGAATTACAGAATATCTGAGTCATAACAAATATATCTGAATTTTAAGTTTCAAGTGGTTTATTTTGATAAGTAGAAAAGGCATGCAGTCATTTGGAATTGAACATTTGAACTTTTTCTTACTGTATTTTCAGTTCTTGTGGGACAAAACAGTGTATTAGAGTAAAAGAGTGTAGGTTTAAGCTGTTTCTTCCCAAGAGGTCCAGGCAGGATCAATTTATTGATAATTGGACGGAAGATATATCTATCTCTTTATGAAAAGGGGCCAATAATTAGAGTCTTTCCAACATATAGTGAAGAATTAGGATGAAATGTAATCAAAAGGCATTTAAGAAACCTGTGGACTTTCCTGGTGGTCCAGCGGTTAAGACTTCATCTTCCAATGCAGGGGTACAGGTTCGATCCCTAGTTGGGAAGCTAAGATCCCACATGCCTTGTTGCCAAAACATAAAAAAAGAAATAATATTATTACAGATTAAATAAAGAATTTAAACATGGTCCACATTAAAAAAAAATCTAAAAACAAAAATCCTGAGCGAGCAGATAATTAGTTTCATTTGGCAACTGAACCGTGATGGTTTTACTCCCGCCAACCACCTGTGCTCATCCACAGGCAATGATTGAACCTGAATCTTCCCATATTTCTTAAAACTTTTAGCTCTGCTGCAGGGTCAAGGCCTGTCACACACATAGTGGATTCTGTAGCACTGAAGACCAACATGAAGAAATGAGATTGGTTCTGTTGTTATTCAAAGCTGGAATTTTGTTTGTGAAATAAAACAGGTGTTCATAGGCTCAGATGATAAATTGGCCTCATCATCTAAGTTTCCTCTGTATTTTTCTCCAGTATTCTTGCCTGGAGAATTCCATGGACAGAGGAACCTGGCAGGCTGCAGTCCATGGGATCACAAAGAGTCAGACACAACCGAGCGACTTTCACTTTTCACTTTTTTTCATGAATTCACTTAATGGACAAATCAGTTCATTTTACCATTTTGTTATTCCTTGCACCTAAAGTCAAGATTCTACACTTTATCCCTTTGTCCACTCCTCATTTGTCTTCAGATTCAGACATGCAGGGATCTCATGCCCTGACTCCTACTTTGCCTCTAACCTAGACCACATCCAACTGATGCTACCATTTTATATCCTCCCCTTGGCTTTCATTCCTTATTTGCCCAATTTTATAAACCTTTGCTCATAAAAGAAAGAAAGAAACTATCTATATGAACCATAGGCACTTCCTTTGAATACTTATGCATTTAGTTTTTTTTATGGCACTTCACCCATGCATAGAGCTGAATTTCCTCAAAAGATAATTTCACAAAAATCTTTGAATAAGGTAATTGATGTTTAGTAATCTAGCATGATAAAGCAATGTAATTTGGTTAAATGATAGTTCTGTATGAGAAGAAAGGAGTGGGAAGGAAAATAGAATGAGCTTAAAAAATTATTTTCTCTTCAATTTACCTTTGTAGGAATCTGTCTTCATAAATAGAGCCTTTTATTTGGAATACAGCTTGGAGTCACTGAAGCAAACATTGCTTTATATACACTATGATACCAGATCAATAATGCAGTTGGTGCACTGAGCAAAAGGAGCTCAAGATTATGTTGCTGTTTTCTTTTACTGTTCAGTCAACAGAAAAAGAGCCAAAAGAAAAGAAATAAAATACAAAGAAAGACATTTTCATCTCCTGTTTTCAGAGATTTCATTCTCCTTTAACTCCCAGGGAACTAGTGTACAACATCATGTAATTACCATTTTAAAAGGCAATTACAGAACTTTTTAAAAGAAAAACATCTAGGATATTATGCTTTCACATGTACGGATGAGAAGGGCTTCTTTTTAAAATTTATTGAAGCATAGTTAATTTACAATTCTTTGTTAATTTCTGCTGTACAACAAAATGTTTCAGTTATACATATATATTCTTTTCCATTATGGTTTATTACAGGATGTTGAATATAGTTCCCTGTGATATACAATAGGACCTTATTGTTTATCCATTCTATAATGGAATCTGCTAGTCCCAAAATCCCATTGCATCCCTCCTCGACCCCCTTTGGCAAATACAAGTCTGTTCTTTATGTCTGTGTGTCTGTTTCTATTCTGTTAGATGAGTTCATTTGTGTCATATTTTAGATTCCACATGTAACTGATATCATATGGTGGCTGTCTTTGATATTGTATGGTATTTTTCTTCACTTATGGTAATTTCTAGGTCCATCCATGTTACTGCAAATGGCATTATTTCATTAAAGTTTTTTTTCTTTCCCTCACCGTTCTGTTTTATGGCTGAGTAATATTTCATTGTGTATAGGTACCACATCTTCTTTATCCATTCATCTGTTGATGGACATTTAGGTTGTTTTCATGTCTTGGCTATTGTATGCAGTGCTGCTATAAATGTACGGATACATGTATCTATTTGAATTGTAGTTTTGTTCAGTTAAATGCCCAGGAGTGGGATAGCTGGATGATGAGGCAACTCTATTTTTAGGTTTTTGATGATGCTCCATACTGTTTTCTATAGTGATTGTACCAATTTACCTTCCCTTGTAGGAAGGTTCCCTTTTTTCCACATATCCTCTCCAGCTTTTGTTATTTGTAGACTCTTTAATGATGGCCATTTTTACTAGTGTAAGGTGGTACCTCCTTATAGTTTTGATTTGTACTTCTCTAGTAGTTAGTAATTCATGTAATTAGTAATTGGTAATCATGTAATTATTAATTAGTGATCATGTAATTAATAATTAGAAATCATGTAATTAGTAATTCTAGTAATTAGTAATTCATGGCAAATAGATGGGGAAACAATGGAAACAGTGAGAGACTTTATTTTCTTGGGCTCCAAAATCACTGCAGATGGTGACTGCAGCCATGAAATTAAAAGATGCTCGCTCCTTGGAAGAAAAGCTATGACCAACATAGACAGCATATTAAAAAGTAGAGATATTACTTTGGCAACAAAGGTCCATCTAGTCAAAGCTATGGTTTTTCCAGTAGTCATGTTTGGGTGTGAGAGTTGAGCCATAAAGAAGGCTGTGCGCTGAAGAACTGATGTTTTGGAACTGTGGTGTTGCAGAAGACTCTTGAGAGTCCCTTGGACGGCAAGGAGATCAAACCAGTCAATTCTAAAGGAAATCAGTCCTGAATATTCATTGAACAGACTGATGTTGAAGCTGAAACTCCAATACTTTGGCCACCTGATATGAAGAACTGACTCATTAGAAAAGACCCTGATGCTGGGAAAGATTGAAGGTAGGAGGAGAAGGGGATGACAGAGTATGAGATGGTTGGATGGCATCACTGATTTGATGGACATGAGTTTGAGCAAACTCCAGGAGTTGGTGATGGACAGGAAACCTGGCATGCTGCAATCCATGGGGTTGCAAAGAGTCGGCCACGGCTGAGCGACTGAACAGCAACAATCATTAGTAATAATGAGCATCCTTTCACGTTTCTATAGGTCATCTGTATGCCTTCTTTGGAGAAATGTCAATTTAGGTCTTCTGCTCATTTTTTTGATTGGGTTTTTTTTTGTTGTTGTTGCTATTGAGTTGTATAAGCTGTATATTTTGGAAATTAAGCTTGAGAAGGGTTTTCTAATAAAGTTTCGGTTAGGTGGCTAATAATATTAGTCAACCATTAATACTGTATACATTTTCCCATTCTTTTAACCTGTTTGTGTTCTTATTTTTAAGTGTAGGTTTCTTACAGTAATCATATAGTTGAGTTTTGCTTTTTTTTTTGGTCCAGTCTGAACGATTCGGCTTTTCACTTGGGATGTTTAAGCCACTTACATTTAATATGACTATTGATATAGTTGGCTTACAATCTATATCCTGATATTTATTTTCTGTTTATCCCATATCTTTGTTCTTTTCTGTCTTCTTTTGGATTACTTTTAATTTTTCTGTTTTATCTCTTTTGTCTGCTAGTGTATTCGTCTAACTCTGTTTTGCATTTTTAGTGGTCATTTCACAGTTTATAATATACATCTTTAACTTGTCTTAATCTATGTTCAGAGATAGTATACCACTTAATGTGTGTAATTAAACCTTACATAATAATTCTGTTTCCCATATACTGTACATTGAATTATTATTGTTATACATTTTGCTTCTACATGCATTATAAATGCCACACAACATTATTATTTCTGTTCTAACAAGTTGGCTTTTTAAAGGTATATAAAATTTAAGAACAAAGATTATATTTACTCATGTATTTCCCATTTCTGGCACTCTATTTCTTTTTGTATATCTAGATTTCCATGTAGTTTTCTTTCTACCTGAGTGACTTTCTTGAATGTTTCATGTACAGCAGGACAGCTGGTGACTAATTCTTTAAGATTTTGTATGTCTGAAATGTTTCTAATTTGACTATTTTGGGGTATGGAATTCAAGGTTGACTCTCCCTGCCCTCCTTCCATATTTTTAATATGTTGTTCTGGCTTGCATTGTTTCCAAAGACAAGTTCATTCTCATTCTTATTTTGTTCTGTCCATGATGTTTCTTTTTATTCTGGCTGCTTTTAAGGTATTTTTCTTTTATCATTAGTTTTAAACAATTCTATTATGATGTGTCTTAATTTACTTTTCTCCATGCTTCTAGGCTTGAGGTTCTTGGAACTTCTTGGAGCTCTTTATAAAATTATAAAAAATTTATAATTTTCATCAAATGTGGAGAAAAATTGGCCATTACTTTTCCTCTCCCTTGAATGTAGTTCTTTCACAGATCATTGTTGCTTCATTCATTTTTAAAAAATTTCTTCTTACTTTGTTTCATTCCTGAGTGTCTTTATTGCTGTGGATCCATTTTCACTCATGTTTTATTTCTACAGTGTCTAATCTGCTAGTAAGACAGATATCTTCTGACACTCAAGATATTTCTTTCATCTCAGTCATATTTATTTTTAATTTTTGGAAGCTTGGTTTGATCTTTTAAAGAACTTTTCTTATGTCTTTACTTAACATGTTCAACTTTTCATCTAACTTTTTGAAAATATGGAATAAAGTTACAATAATCATTTTAATATCTTTGTTAATTCTACCAGTTGTGTCATTTCTGGGTGAATTTTGCTTGATTTATTTTTATCCACATTGTGGGTCATATTTTCCTACCTCTTTGCATGCTTGGTAATTTTTGATTAGATGCTAGACGTTGAGATTTTATCTTGTTGAGTGCTGGATATTTTTGAAATCTTTATAAATATCCTAAGCTTTGTTTTGGGATACAGTTGAATAACTTGAATAGTTAGATTTCCTAGGCTTGCTTTTGAGCCTTGTTAGGCAGAACTAAAGCAGCATCTCAGTTCAGTTCAGTTGCTCAGTTGTGTCCGACTCTTTGTGACACCATGAATTGCAGCACGCCAGGCTTCCCTGTCCATCACCAACTCCCGGAGTTTACTCAAACTCATGCCCCTCGAGTCGGTGATGCCATCCAGTCATCTCATCCTCTGTCATCCCCTTCTCCTCCTGCCCCCAATCCCTCCCAGCATCAGGGTCTTTTCCAATGAGTCAACTCTTCGCATGAGGTGGCCAAAGTATTGGAGTTTCAGCTTCAGCATCAGTCCTTCCATGAACACCCAGGACTGATCTCCTTTAGGATGGACTGGTTGGATCTCCTTGCAGTCCAAGGGACTCTCAAGAGTCTTCTCCAACACCACAGTTCAAAAGCATCAATTTTTCAGTGCTCAGCTTTCTTCACTGTCCAACTCTCACATCCATACATGACCACTGGAAAAACCATAACCTTGACCAGACGTATCTTTGTTGGCAAAGTAATGTCTCTGCTTTTTAATATGCTATCTAGGTTGGTCATAACTTTCCTTAAAGCAGCATCAAGCTTACATCTAATATTGTCCCAATACTGAGGCAGTACATTCTGTACACTCTATTTGATATCTCATGAATTTAATGATTTTCCACTTTGACTAGTGGAAACAGACACTATTTCTGATCTATATGAATTCCAGAGATATTTTTTCCTCTGCTTCTTTTGTGTTCCATTTCTTTCATGAGTCACAGGTAGTTTCCTTATACACACGTGCTGACCAGTATTACCTTGAAATTTCTACTGGGATTTTCTGTGATTTCTGTAGTTGTCTCCTTTCTTTCCTCTGCCCTACAAACTCTTGTCCTTCCTGCCCTCTCAACTTTATTCTTTCAACTCAGAGATACTTCCCTGTCTCTCCTGGATTCCTCCTCTATGTGCTACATCTTAGAAATTCTCTCCAGTCAGTTAGCTGAGGTATTATAGGACTTATTTGTTTTTCCCACTCTTAGTAATCACTGTCCTGTGTTGCCTGATGTTCAATGTCCTAAAATTATTTCCCCACCATATATTTTGCCTGTTTTTCAGTTCCTTTAGGTGGGAGGATAAATCATTTCTCACCTCTATTGTGATTGATAGTAGAAATCTCTGTTAATTGTATTTATTTAAAGCTTGTCAACCTATCAAAGTACACTTCCAGAACTGAAAAAGTTTCACCTGCCTTTGAAGGAAATATATTGAATCTGATCAAGTTTTTCTAGTACTTGAGTTGGCATCTGTTAATTTGTCATTTGCTAACAAAAATATAGTAATATCTTCTATATCAGTTTATTAGTTAGTTATTTTATATGCAAAATTGATATAATACTATCAGCTTTTAACTTTCATAGAGGCATATATACCTCTTTCATAATGGTACATAGAAATATTCAATATCAGGCAATGATTGAAAAATCTTTGGAAATGGAACTTTATGAATGCAAGCTATAGCAGTATATATTTCATGGCTAAAACCTGAAGTTATACTAGATCTTTCCATTTCTAGAATTCTCTAATTTGATGATATTCTCAAAGTAGGACAAATTTAGAATTATTGTCTTTAATATTTGCTAATAGAACTCTTAAAAACTAAGTCTACCATGTTCAGCATAAATGGAATATCATAAAATGAAATGAAAGATTTAGGGATATAAATATTTTCTGAATAATTAGCTTTGGGAATAAAAGGTCAAGAGAACTAACAACAAATAAGTTCCTTAATTATGCTCCTCTTGAAGATGCTGTTGATTTTTGTGAGTTCTTTCTCTTTCCCTGTCTACATGCATGTTTATATATATATGTATATCTGTGTTTGTGTGTGCATGTGTGTGTGATTTTATTACAACTGGAAGAACTGTATGCATAATCTGCTACCACTCTGATCACTTAGAGGGACCTTTACCTATGTAATGTTTCTGGCACAGTAGGACTGAATACACATCTCCTAACTCCCAACCCAGCAAAATTCCCTCTCTGCTTGTTTATTTTTCCTTCATTTTTACAATGGAAAGATAAAGGAAAATATCTAGAAAGATTTGATATTATCTTACATCACAACTCATTTTTTTCTCATTGAAATGATTTTTTCCCCCTACCCATTAAAAACAATTTATGTGAGCAACAGGTTATTTGATAGTTGGGCATGGTTATTTTGGCCATAGTTTCATCATATCCTGTATTCAGTGTTGAATGTAAATCAACCATTTTATCTTAGATGTTAGTATCTGTATCATATTTGTTAATTTATCAATTTATAGTAACCATTAAAGATAGAGGGAAGGGTTTCTTATAGTTTTTGGTACTTCTTACCAAAATAATTTACCAGATGGACCCAGCATTTATCAAACATTCCATCTGTCCTGCACTTTCGATCCCTAAAATACAATAGCCCAAGAAACAATTATAAACCACTTTTATGGCACTAATCACTCTTCAGCACTCAGGTCAATAGTGTTAATGAAGTGCAGCCTCTTCTTCAAATAAAAAAGTTTAGTGTTACATGAAGTACAGTTTTACAGAATAGTATCTTTGGTAGATAAAGATGGCCACAAATGCTTTATAATTTCTCCTATCAAGAGGAGGGCTGATGGCCTCACTAGTTGTGTCTGGGGTATCTTGAGACTTACTTTGGTCAATATATTATGGCGGAAGTGGCATAATGTGAGATCTGAGGCGAGGTCTTGCAAGGCTTTGAAGCTTTTGTTTTAGTTCTCCTGGAACCCTGTCTCCTGAGGGTGAGAGAGACCCAGATACCCAGTTATCTTGGCCATTCCTCATCCCGGCTGGGACCCGAGACATATGAGTGAGCCCAACTGAACCACACGGAGCAGAGATGAAATTGTTTCAGCTGAATCCGTTGCAAATCGCTGATGCACATAATTAAAAATAAATTTTTGTTTTAAGGCACTAAGTTTTGGAAATTCTTTGGTGTTCCAGTGGCTGGGACTCTGCTTCCACTTGGGGTGCAGGTTGGTCTCTGACCTTAGAATTAAGATCCTGCAAGCCAAGCCAAAAAAAAGAAAAGAAAAGAAAAGAAAAAAGCTACTGTCTTGTGGTAGTTTCTTACACAGTAAGAGATAAGTGTATACTGTACAGGTGAATTCTCTTCCACCTCTGCCTTCCTTTCACCTTCCTTTTAATCAGCCCGTCTAACCACTTCAATTTCTCTTCTCTAGGCCCTTTAAAAAATCTCTTCTTTGTTATAATATATTCTGTGCAATCCATTTGCTATTAACTATTTATATAATATTTTATATGAATACAATCTTTAAAAAAATCTTAGTTTATTAATTCTAGAATTTTTATGAAATAAACAGACGGCAGCAGTATTCCATTTTATGATGATGAAACAGTGTTTTGAATTAATACTTTTTTTTAGAGAGGCTCACTTTGCTTTGTAGACATGATCTCACCATTCCTTTAATTGTGCAATGAGAAAGATAAAGTGCGATGAGCAAATTTAATATCTTCATGGGATTTCTGGCAGTGCTTAGACCTTGCTACTGTTCCTTTCTTTTGTTGAATTATTATATATGATATAGTAGGTAGTCCATGTGGGAAATAATCACAAAGACATAACAGAATGCTCTACTTTGTTTATTTAAAACCAAAAAATAGGCAAAATTATAGATTTTTGAGCTTATTTGTGGAAGATAAAAAAAATTTACCCTCTTGTATTCCATTGCTAACATTTTCCTTCTTAAATTTTTATACTTTAAGACTTAAAATGATCTAATTTGGCTTTTTTTTTTTTTCTTAACGGAGTCTGTGAATTGGTTATCTCCTAAACTTTGTTTTTTCTTAGAAAGTTTGTAAATGGAATGTTTGTAGACAAGCGTCCTTTGTTTCTTGGTATTGAAAGACCTCCTCATGCTTCAAAAACTCTAGCTGTAGCCACCACCTCATCACAGGACATAGTGCCTTCACATTCCTAAGCTCAAGTAAAGATTTGACCTTAAATTTGTAATGTGGAAACACATTAGTTTATGACGAAAATCTCTATCCTCAGGTCTGTAAAACTACTAAAATGATATGACATGTGTGTGGATGTGCCCTTTTTCTACTACTGGAAAAACCATAGCTTTGACTATCTGGACCTTTGTCAGCAAAGGGATGTCTCTGCTTTTTAATACACTGTCTAGGTTTGTCATAGCTTTTCTTCCAAGGAGCAGCCCAGCCTATAATGTTCTGTTATAGCAATAGTTTTCATCAGCTTTTCAACAAAGCTGTTGCTCCCCAGTATTTGAAGCAATATCCCAAGTGTTCAGATTTTATGACATTTCTCTATTCCTCCTTCAATTCCACCAAGAATTATGGCCCCAAAGCACCATTCATGTAATCCAAATATGTAATTTCCTTCAAAAGAGTAGTCCATTCAAGGACAGATAAAGAGCAACAGTTAGTGTTAGGAAATGAACAATGAAATCATGTCATGGAGGAAATTCTTGTAATGGTGTTATCTTAGTTTGAGCTGCTATAACAGAACATTATAGACTGGGCTGCTCCTTTGAGGAAAAGCTATGACACCCTTAGACAGTGTATTAAAAAGCAGAGACATCACTTTGCCGACAAGGGTTCATATAGTCAAAGCTATGGTTTTTCCAGTAGTCATGTAAGGATATGAGAGTTGGACCATCAAGAAGGCTGAGCACCAAAGAATTAATACTTTCGAATTGTGGTGCTGGAGAAGATTCTTGAGAGTCCCTTGGACAGCAAGGAGATCAAACCAGTCAATCCTAAAGGAAATCAACCATGAATATTCACTGGAAGAACTGATGCTGAAGCTGAAGCTCCAATATTTTTGCCACCTAATGTGAAGAGTCGACTTATTGGAAAAGACCCTGCTGCTGGGAAAGATTGAAGGCCAGAGGAGAAGGGGGTGACAAAAGATCAGATGGTTGGATGCATCATTGACTCAACAGACATGAATCTGAGCAAACTCCAGGAGATAGTGAAGGACAGGGAAGCCTGGTGTGCTGCAGCCCATGGGGTCACAAAAAGTCGGATACAAGTTAGTGACTGAACAACAATAGACTGGGTTGTTTAAACAGCAAGCATTTATTTCCCTGGAGACTGGAAGTTTTGCATTTCTGGAGTCTGGAGGTCTAAGAGTAGGGTGCTAGCACCATTGGCTCCTTGGTTTGTATCTTCATGTGGAAGAGAGGAAAGGAGCTAACTCTTTTATCTGGGCACTGTGCCCATCATAGGGGAGATACTCTTATGACCTAATTAACTCCCAAAGATCCTGCCTCCAAATACCATCACAGTCAGGCTTCAACATATGAATTTTGGGGGACACAAATGTTGTCTAAAAACAAGTATTAAGCACATTATATGTTATTAGAATTATAGTGGAGTGTTTTTCAAAATGTGCTATAGGAAAATCAGAATTACCTGGTCCATCACCAAACAAATGAATAGGAACTTTAAGGAGCAAGGAATTGGAATCTGTATTTAGACAAATTTCTTTGATGATTTTAACATACACTGATATTTTAGACTACCAGTAGGTTCAATCCCTGGGTCAGGAAGATCCCCTGGAGAAGAGAATGGCAACCCATTCTAGTATTCTTCCCTGGAAAATTCCATGGAGAGAGGAGCCTGGTGGGTTACAGTCGTTGGGGTCACAAGGAGTTGGACATGACTGAGTGTACATACACACGTGCATGCACACATACACACACACACACACACACACACACACTAGACAGTATACTGGAAAACTACAATCTGTTTTTCCCTTTTAAAGAAAATGAATTCAAATACACAAAGAATATAGATCTCTTTAAAAACGCAGCAGGAGTTATAATCAGAAGAGTCATGTGATCAACAAAATGTAATTAATTTCATGCTGGATTTAGCTATGGTCATTTTTTAAAAAGTGATATAGTGCCTGCATAGTAAAGGGAAAAGTGACATCCCTTTGTTGAGACTGTTTATGAAATGCTGTCTTTTGAGAGAACACTTAGATGGCACTGTGTCTGTCTGGTGGGAAAAGGTTTTCAGCTCTTGTCTGTTGATCTTGAGGTTTTGTTGCACTAGGGAATGAAACACTCAGTGTGTTATATCCACAGAAGCAGAAAGTACTTTCTTTCCCCTAGCCTCTTCTTCCTAAGATGTCATATCTTGAAGAGAAACAAAACAGAAAAGGAACAAATTTATTCTCAGGGAGCTTGGAGGAGCATGAATTATTTATTCTCAGAAATCCTCTACTATCTTTGCATGAAAGAGAGCCCCATTATTAAAAGTGAATGTTTCTTTTTCTGCATGTCAATAACTGGGAGATCAGAACGGACTGGCTGTTAGATAGCTCCCTCCTTGGAGACCAAGCTCCCCAAGGCAGACTCTGCAGTAGCCAAGTTATTTTTAAGACAATAAAATCTCTGGAACTGATATATTAACACCCAAAATTGATGTGACAGAGGTCTGCCACTGAGGCAGTCTAAAAGGAAGAAAGGGACACTTTCCTCCCAATTACCTTTTCATTATGAATTAACACATTTGCAAAAACCACATCCCAGAGAATTTCTGGTTATGTGCCTGTGTGTATGTGTGTAAATTGCCTAGTTTTATGAGGCTCTTTATTTTTGTTCAGCTAGGTGGGGCAGTAAATTCTCCACAGCCTTCATCCTAGAGCACAGGAAGTCAGTTCTTCTCGCCTGGGGAAAATTTTAAGTTTTCCCTTGATGTCCATAATCTTGTTTTCTTTCCCACAGAGTTGTGCAAATGAAACAATTGTTTTGTATTTCCCAGTTCACACTGGGTTTCTCTAGAACTGAAAGAACATGGTGCTTCTTGATATAATAAATTTTGGTTAGCAAGAGGTAGCTGGGCAGTTTAATCCTGGAGGGATAGAAACTAAAAGGAGAATTACAAATTGGGCTTGTCATTCTGCCCGACAGTGGCTCTGGGAGTCCCAGCCTCTGGTGGCCTGCCTAGCAACCTGGTTCACTTTGCTCTAGGGGAGGTGGTTAAGTTGTTGGCATTTTATTCCTGGAAATAAAATACTAGCTGTTTGGAATCAGCTCCTCTTGTCATGTTCAGAGCTGAGGGAGACCCCAGTATTTGAATTATTGTTAAGCAGACCGCTGTATGACCCATGTATGCATACTGTCCTGCTTCACTAGAAGAAAGGCCACGCTTGTTGACTTTCCTTTGTTAAAATAAGTAACCTTTTAAAGAAAAATGTCAAAGCTGGTGGAGGGCAAAATTCTAAAGAAAATAGTTGATTTGCAATATCACAGTCCCCCAACTCACATCTTAGACATTCCCACCCCACAAACGCTCACAGCCTTTGTGCCACTGACGAGCTCTCCCACTCACATTCCCATGTTTGTTTCCTTTCTGCCTTCCTGTCTTTTTCTTCTTATTATCTAAGAGCTTGATATATTTCTATGAAGCAAAAGATTAGAAACAACCCAAATGCCCATCAATAGAGAGGCCTGGTGAAATAAAGTGTAGCACATCCATTTAATGAAATACAATGGAGCCAAAATAAAGGATGGAGATGCTGTATGTACTGATAAGAAGAGATCTCCAAGATTCATTGTCAAGTGAAAAGTAAAAGGCACAGGACAGTGTGTATATCGTATCTTTGGTGCTATCTTTAGTGCAAAAAAAAGTGGTGGGGGAATAAGGATCTGTATCCTTATTTACTTGTATATACTTGAAAAAAACCTGTCTGGAATGATACATTAAAAAAAGAAATACATCCTAGTAACAGTGGCTAATGTGAGGTGGGAAGTGGTTAGCTGGGGAGAGATATTTCACTGCATACTTTTTGCTTAACATTTATTTATTTATTTTTACATGAAAAAATGGGCTTTTTATTCAAGTACAACATATAGGCAAAAATCACAGAGCCTTAGTCTGCAGCTCAAAGGGCTTATCTGTGTAATCAGCACCCACACCTGGAAAAAGAACATACTACCACTTCAGCAGCCCCCAGGGTGCCAAGAATCCCATTTGCTTTAGGTACCCTTCAGTTATTACCTACTCCTACTATCATGACTTCTTATCCTTATTAAACATGAATCCATAAACAGAAGTAAAATCATGACTCTCATACAAATATGCATATGGGTCAGCAATTTTTTAACTCATTAATTAGTGAGGAAACTGGTAATATATAAAACAACAAAAAACAAAATCCAAAACAGTTCAAAGGGAATCCAAAGGACAGACACACGTATAGCCAATTAGGGATGTTGACCTGAATTAGCTTATAGATGCAAAATTAGCCAGTATCTACAGGGCAGTAGTCAATTACTCTTTACCTGACAAAATTCGTTTGTGTATGTATAGACAAGTAATAAATTGTATTACTATCCATTGTCTACAATTTAAAGAGCTATAAAGTATATCTAGGACAATGCAAGGCACCGACCAGTAGAATCAGATAACTCAGGAGGTTGGTTTGGGCAACTCCTGTTATGTCATTGAAAAGATACCCAGTAATTTTTTTCCCTGTTCAAAGTCTTTCAGTATATTTTTTGACATATCATGCATTAGTTTTGTCTGGTTTTGAACATTGTATAAATAGAAACAAGTCTAATTCTTCAAGATCTATTGCAGCTTGGACCAAATATACCACAAGAGAGTTTGAGTCTTTCTGTGCTAATTCCATATTCATCAAGCACAGTCCCAACTATGAATTCAGTTTCCCAAGATCCTTTGCATGCCAGACACCCCTTATACTTTGCCTCACATCCTTTTGGAGTCACTTCTGGTTTCAACTATAGCTAGAGGAACTGACTGTGGTCTGTGCAGGTTTTGACTCCCATCGTGCTGATGGTATCTTGCCTCAAGCATGCCTCTTGTGGCTTTTACTTTTGGCCCTTGGACTTCTTCAGTGACACAGTCTGTGCGGGACACCAAAGGGATCTGTGAAGTGGGAATGTTGGAGAGTTGGTGTTTCCCAGGGCAAGGCTCAACCAGTGATGGATAAATGCTTCTTCCAAGTAAGAAATCAGTTCCTGAGTCAATCCTAGCCCCTGAACCAATTCCCGGAGGCTTTATCTTAAGCAGCATAAAAATTAGATTCTTTTATCTTTTAACCCTTGCACAAATGTGATGTCTGTGATCCATATTCAGTTGAATAAACTTAAATTCTGGAAAAATCTTGTAAATTCTGTGTGAAGTTTGGACCCCAAGGCCTGGACCAGAGAGGAAAGTTGGCTCCACAGTCCCTCTGAGTATCTCATCTGTGAATAGTGACTGCAGACCCGGTCTAAATTTTGGAAGGTCCTGTGGAAGGTGCTCCCGTTCCCAGCCCACACGTTAGCCCTGTATACCTACTTCTGGCCAGTGGTCATGAAGGTGCCCTAACGGCATGCTAGTGCAGTAACTCAGGTGCTCTGCTTTCTACTTTCAGGGCAGCCAGGCTTTTGACCTCCATGTGACTCCATCTTACATCAGCTATTTCGCAGACCTTCACACAAAGCAAGCTCCTCATACAATTACAGTTTAACTTTCACAGTGCCCCCCTACCACTGATGAACTTTTCTATCACAATAGCTGACCTGACCTTAGTCTCTGCTGCCCTCTGTGTGACGGAACAAGAACTGCTGTAGAGCCACAGCGTGGAAGCCCTGCCCTAGAGAAGAGGGGTCAGATATCCAGGTGGAAGCCAGGGTTGGGCTCTTCTTATGCCATAGACGTGCTATTTGAGCATAAAGCTAGGAAAGCTCCTGTACCCCTATCAAATGTTTCAGGTCATACATACATGAGAAGATATCTCATCTCTTGCTTCCCTCCTTCAGGTGTATATTGGACGACACTCTTTGGACCCTGACTTGTACCCTATACTCAGCATGACCTGCTCAGGGGCTTCAAAGGGTGCAGGATCTGGTGGAATGGGAGGTCTGTGCACTCACAAGGCTGTACCTCAAAGCTCATGTTTGCCCTTAACCATATGACTACTGTGTAAGAAGCCTTTCATGAGGCACATACAGAATCTCTGACCCCATCCTATTAGAAAGCACAGATTCTGTTATATTCTTTGCATCTCTTCTCTGTAGTTCTGAATTTTTTCTTTCTTTAAAAAAATGTCTTCTTTTCTGTTTCCCTCTCTTACTTTTCTCCCTTAGTTGGCAATTACTACTTTAGGCTTTTATTGAATAGAGTTCTGTGTTTTGAATGCTGAGTTTAAACATAATGGGGGGCAGCTTTGATTCCAGTACAACTTGTGGAATTTTTTTTCCCACTGTAAGCAAGTGTGTGTTTCTGGTTATATAAACCAGCCCTGTGATCTCAGGTGAAGCTATTTTCGTTCTGGATCTGGAGCAATTGCATTCAATAGTTGGGTTCTGATCCTATCACTGCTACTCCTGATGCTGTAATGTTGCTCTTCTTAGTGTGACAGATGTGAACTGTTCTATTACAGTGATGTTGTATCAGTCAGAGTCCCAGCAGGAAATAGATGACATACTTGAAACAGGTTAATTGAATAAAAGTTTATTCTCAAAGGCTCTACTTGAAAAGGCACAGCATCAGGCAACCACAGGGGATGGTGTAGTAACCTGGCCTGGCAGAAGTGCAGGTGTTACTACCCTCAGGTCTGTGGAGCTTAGAGAGAGTGGTGTAGCTTTAGCCTCCTAGGGAAGAGCAGTAACCTTGCAGGGGCATAGCCAGCTTGAACAGACCTTGCTGGGAGGGAGCCTCTACTCTTCTTCACAGAACCACCGGAACTTCCCATTCACCGAGCTCAACTGGAAGCCAGAGTATTTTGATGTTATCTGCAAGTTAGCTGCCTGGGAGCAGAGACCAAGATGGAGGAGAGAGGAGAGTAGCTTTGGCGAGCAAATGAGAGCTATCTGGCACAAGGATACAGGCTTTTCCAGTCTATATTCTTCCGAGTCATGATTAAATATTAATATCATTTAAGCCTCACCACTATGGGTGAGGAACCCAATATTATTTATCAACCCTTATTTTGGGTTACATGTAGAGCAACTTCTGCAGTCCTGACAAGATGTCCTTTCGCCATCACTCCTGGCTGCACATAATGCCTCATGGAAGGCTGGTCTTCCACTCTCTCTCTGGAATTGCTACTTAGGGTAATCCAGCTGCAATGTCTGTTGAGTGTTCCTTTTCACAGTTCATAGGTCATTCTCTTGGAAACTGTGTGGCTTCTTCTATTTCCAGTTCCTAATGTTGTTCTAGTTCCAGTCCCTTCAGCTGCACTCAAAACACACAGTCTCCTTCATTTCCCCCTTTTGACAATCTGGCTGAATCTCTTAGTGAACTTAGATCAGCATTGTAACACATTGCTACAGAGGCCAGAGAGGTATAAATCGGTGTTTCAGGGGTAAGTATAGGGTGGAGCTCTGAGTTGAAGAAATGTTTCACATTTCTTTCACTTTACAATCAGGTAAATCACAGGGCAAACATGATGCTAAATGACAGCTTAAGCTTGAATTCAAGAAATACTGGGGCACTGGCTTCTTTGCTTTAGTTGTTTGCTGCCATTTGGGAATATAGGCTCTTTTAAGACACACTGGTAATTCAGATTTACATGTAAAACCTCTCATTTTTAAAATACTGACAATGGGGAACTATGGAAAGTTATAAAGATAGGTACTACAGTGTCAGTTGGAGAGGATTAAGAAATTATCTTTTTTGAGGGGGAGTTTACAAAGCTGAGGGTCAAGAAGAATAGGCATGTAGTCCTCTGTCCTTTCAACACCCCACAGGGGCATGTGCTAGGTCAGGGAACTAGCAACTTCCTTTGGAAGAATTACGCACATCTTCTGCTTCTAATAATGCAACTGTGGAAAGCCATCTGGGTGTAGGGTAAAGAGTTTTGAGCTTAGGCACCAAGCAGTGTGGAGTAAATACAAGCTATGCAGGGAATTTGGAAATGCCAGCTGTCATATGAGAAAGTCATAAGAGGTTGATTTGCCCTCCTGAAAGAAGGAAGCCTTGGTCCCGTGGAAAGTTGGGCCTATCAAGTGCTGGTCAGCTCATTGCTAAGAACTTGAGCTCTATTACTTGTTTCTCTCCACTGCAACTAATTTACAAACTTTTAAACACTGAATACACATCAAACAAACCAAACTGAAAGAAAGAGTGCCTTGGGCCTCCAGTTTCAGAACTCTTCAGCAGACACTGGAAACCAAAATGCCTATTTAGGGATTTATACAAAGGTAAAGACCTGACTTTTATCTCCCTTTCAACCCTCACACCGGTAAAGCATCCTCCTTTCCCCTGAGGTCAAGGAAAACCCAAATATTTGATTTGGGAGGAAAAATTGCATGACTGACTATTCTCCTGGGGAGGAGAGAGATATATTTCATTTAGTTGTGATGAGTCTGTAGCAGATAACAGCAAAATACAAGTAATTTTTCAATACCCTGTTACAGTAGATTCTTAATAAAAGACTTTTCTATACCAGTAGTGTCGAACAATAATCAATATTGAGGTTGCAAAGAACAGAGAGCTTTATTTGGAGTCTTAATTCCAATTCAAGAGGCATAGATTAGATAAAACCCAGAGTGTCCTATGGAAGAGAGTCAGGAGCTTAAAAAGACAAAAAGCCACAAGGTTGTTAAAGTGTCCTGGCAAGAAATATGTTTGACTCTGATGCAAGTTGGGGAACATCTGTCCTTAAGGAATCACTAGTTGCTTCAGGCTAAGTGTCTGATAAGTATCTTGAGCAAGATAATAAGTAGTTGAAAGGTCAGATTCCATGCAGGCTGAGATGTGCATAAGTCATGCTTCCTCAGTGGCCTCCATGCTCCATTTAAGATAGATCTCTTAGCAATATCAACTCCATTTTGATTTTCTTTTCACAGTAGAAAAAACAGAATCTTTAAAGTTGACCAGAGAAAGAGAATGGGAGAAAGTCCTGATGGGAAGTAATGACTGGACTAGAGTATCTTTTCCTTTTCTTCATGAACTCGCTTTTTAAAAATACTTGCTCATGACTGCTGTGCTGCCCACCCTCACTGGCTCAGGGCTGGGGTGTGCAGCAGATGTTACTCCCTTTCCAGGCCAGGTGTAGATTCAGCCCCCCTTTTCTTTGTCTCCATAGCACAGCTAGACAGGGTTGTCCTATTTAAATGAGACTTTTGTGATGACATTAGAAAATATTCATTCACTCATCATTTAACACACAATTATTGATGCTTCCTGTACGTTAGGCGTTGTGCTTCTTGTTCAGTCACTCAGTCGTGTCCAGCTTTTTGCAGCCCCATAGGTTGCAGCACACCAGGCTTCCCTGTCTTTCACTATCACCCAGAGTTTGCTCAAATTCATGACCATTGAGTCAGTGACACATCCAACCATCTCATCCTCTGTCGCCGCCTTCTCCTCCTGCCCTCAGTCTTCCCCAGCATCAGGGTCTTTCCAGTGAGTCAGTTCTTTGCATCAGGTGGCCAAAGTTTTGGAGCTTCAGCTTCAGCACCAATCCCTCCAATGAGTATTCAGCATTGATTTCCTTTAGGATTGACTGATTTGATCTCCTTGCTATCCAAGGAACTCTCAAAAGTCTTCAGCACCACAGTTTGAAAGGAAAAATTCTTCAGCACTCAGCCTTCTTTATGGTTCAACTCTCATATCTGTACATGACTTTTGGAAAAACCATAGCTTTTGCATTGTGCTGTGGTTAGAGGTTCATTGGTGAGCAAAATAGACTGTCCCTGTTTTCCTGGTAATCCTCCAGGGTTCATCAGGGCAGGGTGGTATAAATTGGATAATCTTAATTATAATGCATGTCTTGCTCAATGTCCTATATTCTATTATACAGACCTTTCTTAGCTCCTAGTCTTCTTCCAGGTGATGGGAGCAGTTTTACTTACCCTTGACTACATACATATCTACTCTCTGCAAAATCCAGGCCCAGCAGAAGAAGCACCAGACTTCTTCATTGTCCAGTCTCCATGAATCAGTCTCATCTGGCTTAGTTTCCTTTTTTGAAGACAATTTTCCTTTCCTGGGCAGACTTTCTCTATCTATGAGTGTCCTAGCCTATTTTCAAGGGATAAACATCAGAAGGCAACATAACAACCCCAGATACATAACACAGAAATGGGGTTGTGGTGGGTAGTCACTTCACAATCACATGCTTGAAATTTCCTCCTTTTAAAGAAATGAATAAGAGCTGACATGATATTGCAGAAAAACAATATAGTTAATCAGGTCTGGAAACTGTCCTCTCTGAATATTACTTTTAAAAAGCATATTCCATTTAGTTTTACATTTCAAAATTAAACTTAATAGCTCTTTGATGTTTGGTGTAATTTTCAAGAGCAACTGAGCATTGATTTCCATTGGGTAGAAGAGTATTTGTAAGTGATCTAAAAATTAATTCTCCACTAATTTTGAATTTGACTAGTATCGAACACATGTTTTGTATCAGATACTGTACTGGGTATTGAACGTAACTTATATATAAGAACTGTATTATATATAAATAGTTAATAATTATGAAATTTATAATGTGTGTGTATATGTGTTTGTATATAATATGTGTGGTCTATCAGAATTCATTTGGAAAAGCAGTCACTCTGTGCATTCTGGAATAAAGGATAAATTATAAGAATGAGTCCCTATGCAGCTGTGAGATGAGTTGAGGGGGTGAAGTTACGGAAATGGGAGTCAGATCAGGGAAGAGCCCTTAGTCTGCTGGGAGTCCTGCATGGGTGGACAAGCGAGAGCTCCCACATCCAGCTCTTGCATTGGGAGGGCTGTGCAGAGGCCTTGGGGAAGCTGCTGTCCCTGGGGGTCCACAGTTCAGTGTCTGGTTGTGGGCCTGGGGCCATTGTATGGAAGCTAGCAGCCCAGAAGAAGAACTCAGTGAGGAGCAGAGGATCCAGAAGGCAGACCTTGTCTCTGACATGACCATGTCTGACTGTGCTTACTCTTTTAAATCCACATTCCAAGTTTCTGTGCAAGTTCCTTTATTTTGGTCCACTTTAACCTGGAACCATACAGAGAAGTATATTTTGGGGAAGCATAGTTTGCATCTTTAATCAACTTGACATTGCACAATCCAGAAAAATAATGATATAAAGTAAAGGGTGCTAAAATCTTTGACATAGGATTATTTTGAGCTGAAGGCACTTGGAAAACAGCAGATGCAGGCAGAGGTTTCCTTTGAACTCCCCTTACCTGCCTGAGGACAGATCCTCCCAAAGGGAGTAAATTGTCATCAATCCCCTCCCCCAGAGTTTCAACAACTAGGAAAGATTGACTTTTATTGCAGGAGAGACTGGAAGTCTCACCACTTTGACTCTTTGTCACAAACTGACAAACTTTGTCACAAACTATCATACCTCGCATCTATCCTAGTAAGGGCTCATTCATCTTTCCTAAAAACCATTTATTCTGTGACTTACTCCTTCACTCCCCTTCCCCCATTTAAGTCAGAATATAAACTCTCCAATCTTACCACTGTTTTGGGATGTTCATTGTTCTCCGGTGATGTAATATTAAAAATGAATGAATTTGTATACCTTTTCTCCTGTTAATCTGCATATTGTCAGTTTCTTTAATAGACCCAGTTATTGAATATTGGAGAGTAGAGGAACATCCTCCTTATATAAGGAATCACACACACATCACCTAGGTCTGTTGTGATTTATTACAGAACTTTCCTAAAATTTGAATACATTTACATGGGCACTATGATTTCTAAGATGGTACTCTTTTTTGGTCATAATTTATCTTAAAATGATGCTAAATAGATTTTTTTTTTTAAATGTAACCAAAGAGTCTAACAGATTTTTGTCTCTCTTGGACATACTATATTTGGTGGAAAATCTTCCTCATCATAAGTGCTTAAAATAGTACGTGTAACCCTGTGACAGATACTGTATGGTTTCCTCTGTTTGAGAGCCTTTGTAGATGTTAGCAGACTTCCAATCAGTTAGAAACTCTCATAAATCACAAGTTCTTGTTGTCTTGTTAGGTGTTCAGTTCTTGTTGAGTGAAATCCATTTAGAGAACATACACACCTCTGTTTAACTCTTATGCCCTCCAGAGAACCGGCAACAAATATTGGTGTTCTCAGATGACAAAAGGTTTTACTTGGCAAGGGCTGCAGAATCTGAGGCAAAAGCAATCATCAGGGATTTTCCTTAATGATTGTTGTCAACTCATGATTACAGAATCCTTGAGATTCTTGGGTAAAGACTGCTACAATGAACACATAATTACTACAAAAGGAATGTCAGTCTTTTTTCATCCACAATTCCTTTTCTTGAATGAAAAGAGAAGGCCATCTCTTATATTCTGGAAAGTTTATCCCAATGCTCCTTTCACTTTATTTGATGACAAAACTCTCCAGGTGATGAAGGGGCAGAAACATGAGGGAAAGAACTGGGTTTCTCTATCCACAGTTTTACTTTCTGTGGCTTGAGGCTATTAACCATTATGGGCTTGTTCCCTCTTTTTCTGCCAAATGGGCACCTTAAAGGATTTTTGTGAGGACAAAATGAGATAAGTAATTCAAGTACTTAGCTAATTGTAAGGACCCCATAAATGTTAATTTCTTTACTAGCTACTCAATACAAAGTTATTTTATCATGGTAATAATGCATACTTCTCTCCTAAAGCTATCTTAAGGAGGCTTTTGTGGGCATTGATTTTCCTCATAAAGACAGACTGATGCTTCCTGGATAGGTAACGATACATTTGCCTAAGGCTTCTTACTGCTTTTTGCATTGAGGAGGGACCATAGCTGATACAGGATGTCAGAATAAGAGGCATTAAGGTAAACTGTTAGGCCCAAAATGGAGTCACTCCTGCCTGGGGTGCCATGTGAGCAAGCGGAACTTTCATTTTCCTGTAAATGCTCTGCTTGACCATAAACCAGTATTTCCAGTCAACCAATCTATAAATGCCAAGCAACCCTGGACTTTATGTGTAATTCCTTGATCTTTCTAAGTAAGGTCAGATATGCAGCCCTAGCCAATCAAGCCCTCTTTCTGCCTTGCTGCTTCCAACACTCTGTAAAACTCACTGTTGTCCAAAATCCCCAGGGAAGAGAGCTCCTCTGCTTGGGAGGCACTGTACTCCACTAATCCATGGATTGCTTTTCCTCGAATAAAGGACATCAACTTCATTACTAAATTTTAGTTTTTTCATTTAACAGTGTCTACTGGAAAGATGGGGAAAAAATCTCTAATCGTGTTCTGAAAGATGTTTGATATTTTTAATAGAATGATTAGAAAACTGTTTTGCTTAACAGCAGGAAGAAAGTCTAAAGTTAATCTATTCAATCTCAAACAATCAGCCATTGGATTGAGTCAGTCATGTATAAGTGGAAACAGTTGTTTAAGTTGTTTACTGTTACAGAACACAACCAACCATTGATGGACTAGATTTCCAAACAAGTATTTTTGTGCTTTATTCACTCTAGATGTAGGCTAAAAACACCTTGCTGTTTGCCTCCTATTCTTGATACCCATAGAAATATTTCTTGACTGGAAAATCTCATATTCTTAGTAAAAACAAAGGAGTCTAGGAAAAAAACACAAGTCCTGTAGTACCCCAGATAAAATATTTTCCTTATATTTATGCAAATGAATATAAGTTTCTAGCTAGGATGTTTCATTGTCAGATTATCCTTTACAATCTCAGGGGAACTCAGATGTGAGCCAAATTTCAGATTTACATCATGTCTCCTTAGAAATTATTTTAATAAGACATAACATAATGTACCACTGAGGCTATAATTTACTCTAGTGTTATGTTCTTATTATAAAAGAGTTAAATAGTTTCTGAGTATAGCTTCTGAATTAGAGAACTTGTCTCTATGTATAATCATTAAATTTTATATAAATGTATATGTGAAATTATATTGTAATTACAAATCATGACATTAGCATATCTGATGTATCTATTTTGACTTTTACTGGGTCCAGATGAGTCAGAAGTTCCTTAATTGAGATGGAAGTCTGTATTAAAATTATTTGAACTGTGATTTGGCTAAAAGACCTTTGGACAAGGATTCAGAAGACCTGGGCATGCCATGTCCCCTCTCTGGGTCAAGGTAGCCTTGTCTCTTAAATGAGTGGACTCATCTGATTGGCCTCAGGCGTTTCGACTACAGGAAATCACCTTCAGCACAAGGACTGGATGATATCCTTGCTGATGAGGTTTTCTCAAATAAGAAACACAGTTCTCCCCTTTATATTATTTTAATTGATTTTACGATATAAAATCCTTTCTAAATCTTTTGTCTGGCCTCTTTTCTCCCCACTTAATAATGGTTCACTTGTTAGTCCTTGTGATAGGCACTAGGGCAAAAATAAAAAATCACAAAATAAATGGAGTTGGAAGGGATCGTGACAGATCATCTGGCCCAGCCATCTGCAATTGCAGCATGCTTTAGTGTTCACTCGCTCTATAAATAACCAGAGTATCCAGCCAAATCTGCCTCACGTTAACATGGCCCAGAGTGCTGGTCAAACTTAGGAACTTTCCTTTATTTATCCTTGGAACTCTTTTGCTTGACTTGGCTGAGGTTTCTGGAAAACCATCTGATTCTAGAATGAAGTCTGAGATGAATAAGTTGTAGAAAATTGGGTTCTATAGGTAAGGATGAAGCCAGATAATTTTGCATAAACTGTCTCCATTTCTACCTCTATCTCTGTTTTGAGGGCAGTCCTAGCTCTGCCTTCAAACTTTTGTTTCATCCCCATTTCTTTGGGGCTTAAGAAGAGAATGGGCTTCCCTTGTGGCTCAGTTGGTAAAGAATCTGCCTTCAATGCGGGAGACCTGGGTTCGATCCCTGTGTTGGGAAGATCCTCTGGAGAAGGGAAAGGCTACCCACTCCAGTATTCTGGCCTGGAGAATTCCATAGGCTTGCAGAGTTGGACACGACTGAGTGATTTAAACTTTCTTTAAGGAGAGAATGCATGGAGCTTAGTATAGTGCTAAGCATGGAGTAGAAGCTCCAGAATGGCTTTGCACAACTTCTTCAATCTAAGTTCCTTATGTCTTGTTTCCTGCTATTTTCTGAACACTTAGAATAGTGCTTACATAGGGGGTGCTTGGTAAGTACTTAGTGAACTTACTAACTTGCTTCTGTCTAGTCAGTTGCTTCTCCTTTCTCTGTCTATTTTCCTCTGTCCCTCCACCCTTTCTGAATACCCACTTCTCTCTTCTCTCACTTGAAGAAAGCAAAGTTATTAAGGGGAAAAGGAGATGGGTAGAGAGGCCCTTCTTTCGACACTGGTCATTGACTAGAAAAATGGAAAATTTTGGTGAGTGCATGCACAGGACAGGATGAAGGAGTTTCTGGGAGATTTCTCCAGCTTATTTGTGAACCAGGATTCCCCACAGAAAAGGCTCACATAAGCTAGTTTATCCCAACCACAAATTCCACCTTGAGATGTTTGAGAGAGGAATGACTGAGGGGCTCATATAGAAGCAATCGGAGGTTAGCAGTTAACTCATGTCTCCATGTTTCCCCCAAAGGCCTCAGTTACCTGGCGGGTACATGGTTCTTTATAGAAGAGGCCTGCCTGACTTCTTAGAGCATGGGAACCCTAGTCTTTGTGATGGTTCCCTTTCTTTTCCAAGTTTTTTAAGGTCTATATAACGTCACTGACTCAATGGACTGGACTTTGAGCAAACTCTGGGAGATAGTGAAGGACAGGAAAGTCCCAAGCGCTGCAGTCCTTAGGATCGTAAGGAGTGGGACATGACTTGGTGACTGAACAACAACAAGGTCTATATTTTCCTGTCTTTCATTACAAACTGCCCCAGAGCAGTTGGTAATGTCCAGTGACATACCAGGATCTTGTCAGGGGTGTTCAGGCGGTCTTGTGAAGCGCTCCTTTAAATTGCAGAACAAGCCATAAAGCCCTTGCTATGTAGACGTTCCTTACTCCCCCAGCTTGCTGCTTCTCTGCCCGCAAAGTGCAAACAACACCTGAGCCTTTTTAAACTCCTTGTTCTCCCCAAACCCTTCTTGCTCTCTTGCAATTTCAAAGCCTTTGCAAGTGTCTCATATTCTTCCTGAAATGCCATTCTCTGACCCTTTATGTGGCAGGTCGAAAGTAGACCCCTGAAAGATATCCATGTCCTCATCCTTGAACCCGTGAATGTTACCTTCTGTGGAAAACGAATGTAAAGGATCTTTGGATATGTGATGAAGTTAAGGATCTTAACATGGCAAGATGGTCCTTGATTACCTGCGTGGGCCCTAAGTACTATCAGCTGTATACTTTTACGAAGAAGGCAGAGGGAGATTTGACCCGCACAAAGGAGAAGGCATGGTGAAGATGGAGTTGGAGATTGCAGTGGTGTGGGGAGAAGCCAGGGAATTCCAGCAGCCCCCCCAGCAACTGAAAGAAGCAAGGAACTGTTCTCCTGAGAGCCTCCGAGGAGTCGCGGCCCTGCCACTGTTTGCCCGGGGATACTGACTTCAGCCTTCAGAACCGTGAGTGAAGACATTTCAGTTCTCTTAGCCACCAGGCTTGTGATAATTTGTTTCAGGAAACAGAAGAAATGAATATGTCTTCATTCAAACGAGGCTAGCACCTACTTAATCTCAATAGTTCAAGTGTTACCTCCTCTAAAAAGTTCTCCCGTATCCGCCTTGGGTCCAAGTTATATGAACCTCTTTTATGTTTCCAAGGCATCTTGTGCTCCCTTTTATTAGAGAACTGCACACTTTTTACTGTAAACATCTCATTTATTTCATCCCTCAATCTTGGCAACCTGAGGGGAAGCACTGTGGCTTTCAATGCGGTCTTCTGTGCTGCCGAAGAGGCCACAGGCAGGTTACAGGGTACGTTAGTTGTAAATGTTGATTGACATGTGACTTCTGTCATTCTTTTAGCCGTGTGCAATTCTGGTCAGAATGCGATATTTACCGTATCACACTTTATTTTCAACTTCTGATTGGGGAGATTAATCATACTCTGTTGTCAGGATTCTCAGGCAAGCTTACCAAGGCGGGTGTGGGGCACTGTAGCCTGCAGCTTTCAGCTGAGGCTGCTGTGATGTCCTGGCTTGCGTGGCAGGCTCTGCACAACACAACATTTCCCCTCCAAACACACATACAGCTTCACACTCCTCTCAGAGGAGTCTGATCTAGCTTGTCTTCTGGCTGGTATCACTGGGTCAAGACAGGTTAAATCGAGTCCTTGTCTCTTCTCTGGTGAAGGGCTCAGCCCAGGTTTTTGCTTAATTCCTTCATGTTCTTTAAAATCTGTGTTTTTTCTGCTTTTGGACCCTGGCATTGTTATTGCTGATCCAGGATGTGAAATTTTGTGCCAATGCAGATGATTTGTGTGGGTGAAACAGCCCTATGATAAAGTCTTGTTTTGTGAAGATGAACCTCATGGTGTCATTCAGGTCATGTGATGGGGAGAATGACTGGGTTTCCAGGTTCTAGTCGGAAGGTTGTTGCAGGAATTTGGATATCGAGCTATGAGGATCTGGATTAGGGTGATGATGGTGCAAAGAATAAAGTGGGAAGGGATTAAATGAAAACATAGCTGTTATTGCTTGCATTTCCAGCCCATGCTGAAACCACCCAATTCAGACTGGAACTTGAACCCATGTGCAGGGACTTGAACCCATGGTCTTTTAATTGAAATCACACACCTGGTCTCAGGACTTAATGAAGCTCAGGTTCTTAATGGCTTGTCACAGAGAGAGTTCAATGAGAGATAAAGTGATAGGTAAGAAGTCGATTTATTTAGAGAGAGATTTACATTTTGTTGATAGAATGAAGTCCATCTCAAAAGGCAAGAATGATATTGGGAGAAATACACTAAACAGACAAGAGTATGGACCATCTCAGAAGGTGAGAGGCCCCCAAATATTGCGTGGATAGTTTTTATGGGCTTGGTAATTTCATAGGCTAATGAGTGGGAGGATTACTGTTACAGGATTATTATTCATAGTTGTAGTATTATAATACAACTATTTCAGGAAAGGGGTGGGAATTTCCAGGAATGAGGCCACTGCCCACTTTGGGGCCTTTCATGGTTAGCCCCTAAACTGTTATGACACCTGTGGGTGTGTCATTTAGCATGTTAATACATTACGATGAGCACAGAATGAAGCTCAAGGTCCACTGGAGGTCCGATCTTCCACCATCTTGGATCTAATTGGTTTTAGCCAGTTTTTGTCACAGCATATGGCTATGTAATTCTTTTAAAGAGTTCTCTGTCCCCTTCCCTCCTGTTTCAATACCAGTCTGAATTTTCTATCTGAGCATAAATAGTCATTGATATTGAGTTTGCAACTGCTGTGAATTTTTTTTAGGATATTAGCATCTCTCGTGGTCCTACGTTAAATGTTTTCTTTCAGAAGTCATGTCTTAGTGGAACTTCTCCAGGATCCTACCAAACAGCCCTACCAGGGCCTCAGTCTATTACCTCCTGAAGCTTCAGTCTACTCATACAGCCTGGAGCCTGGTCCTGTTTTTTCTTTCATTATTCCCAATTAGGTTAGAACCTTTACTACACAGTTCAGTTCAGTTTCTCAGTCATGTCCTATTCTTTGCAACCCCATGGACTGCAGCATGCCAGGCTTCCCTGTCCTTCACCAACTCCCAGATCTTGCTCAAACTCATGTCCATTGAGTCTGTGATGCCATCCAACCATCTCATCCTCTGATGTCACCTTCTCCTCCTGCCTTCAATCTTTCTTAGCATACGGGTCTTTTCCAATGAGTCAGTGTTTTGCATCAGGTGGCCAAAGTATTGGAGCTTCAGCATCAGTCCTGCCAATGAATATTCAGGACTAACTTACTTTAGGATTGACTGGTTTGATCTCCTTGCAGTCCAAGGGACTCTCAAAAGTCCTCTCTAGCACCACAGTTCAAAAGCATCAGTTCTTTAGCATTCAGCTTTCTTTATAGTCCAACTCTCACATCCATACATGACTATTGGAAAAAGCCATAGCTTGGACTAGATGGACCTTTATCGACAACTAATGTCTCTGCTTTTTAATACGCTGTCTAGGTTTGTCATAGCTTTTCTTCCAAGGAGCAAGTGGCTTTTAATTTCATGGCTGCAGTCACCATCTGCAGTGATTTTGAAGCCCAAGAAAATAAAGTTTCTCACTGTTTCCATTGTTTCCCCATCTATTTGCCATGAAGTGATGGGACTGGATGCTGTGATCTTTGTTTTTTGAATGTTGAGTTTTAAGCCAACTTTTTCACTCTCCTCTTTCACTTTCATCAATAGGCTCTTTAGTTCTTCTTTGCTTTCTGCCATAAGTGTGGTGTCATCTACATATCTGAGGTTGTTGATGTTGCTCCTGGCAGTTTTAATTCTAGCTTGTGCTTCATCCATCTGGCATTTCACATGATGTACTTTGCATATAAGTTAAATTAGCAGGGTGACAATATACAGCCTTGATGTACTCCTTTCCCAATTTGGAACCAGTCCGTTGTACCATGACTGGTTCTAGCTGTTGCTTCCTGACCTGCATATAGATTTCTCAGGAGGCAGGTAAGGTGGCCTGGTGTATTCCCATCTCTTGAAGAATTTTCCACAGTTTGTTGTAATCGACACAGAATTGATAACAAATTCTGCATTAAGTAAGATTTTACTGACAGTTCAGGGATAATGGTGGGAAACACCTTGGGTATAAATCTCCAACCAGCTATGAGACTTGCATGCTCTTCAACATCTCACAGTCCTAATTGGTCTCTGGCTGGAACCCCCCAAAAGCCCCACCCCATACCTCCCCTCTCCCTCTTCTAGAGCTCTGAGTAGCTGCTTTGAACCCTAAGCCCAATTACCATATGGCTCAGAGAGGGAGAGGAACTCCTAGACATTTTCTGGTTTAAGATGATTGCCTATGGGAATGTCCTTGCCCTTCAGGAGAAACCACTCAAGATCTTGCAGGGCAGTGCCCAGGAGACAAACATCTGGGCATTCTGGCTTTGCTGCCTTTTGAAAACCCACAGCATGAGTGCTAACCACCGCCCAGGCCAGCTCCATTTCACAACCTCTCCTCCAATGTGAATCGAAGACAAAGTCTGTAAGTTTTTCTGGCCATCTTTTCAGTGTCAGATCTCTGTTTACTATAAAAGGCAGTGAAACACCAACAACAGTAACATAAATCACACAAAACCCCCTCCACAATCACAGCGAGTAATTTGAAATACTGCATCAGTGGTACTGAACCCAAACTCACATCCTCTACCCACACCCCACTCTCTTCTCTCCTATCCAGACAAGGGCAGCTCCTAAACAGAGTCCTATTTGCTTATCACAACAACACACTCAACCTGTCTAAAACAACTTTTCTGAAACTTGAAACAGGCTGATGGTGACTTCAAAGTTTCCTTCAGGATCAATGGATCAATCCTTTACATTTGTGTAATTAAAGGACCCGTTCTGCTGACTTCCTCCAGAGAAAGTATGTTCCACAGGTGGGGGCATTTCTGCTGCCACCTCTCAGGAGGCTTACTTAAGACCTCCAGGCTTTGAAATGATAGTTTCCGGGGCTTCTGCTCATTAAGGCTTCAAAAGCCCTGGTATCCAGGCTTTGGTAATAAAATTAACCCTTTCCCAGATGTAAGTTCTGGCAGAACACGTGGCTCTCTGATACAATAGTTACAGTGGAGAAAGATTAAGGTTTTCAAACCTGGGTATGTGTGTGCTATTGATAGACTTGAGGTGCTAAGAAGAAAGAGTGGTTTGGGATGATAAGATAAAACTTAGGGTCCAGGTATAGTGACTTTTTTGGGGTCAACTCCAATTCCCAGATGTGGGATTAGGGTGAAGCTCTAGCTGTGATTGTTTCCAAAACCAGGAGCAGATGTGGAGAGTCATGCCATCTTTTCTTGTCGTTAGAATATAATGAAATAGTTTTATTTTAGGCTATGGAGGTAAGAAATTCAGTGGTTTTTTTTGCAGTTCAGAGTTCCCCTAAAAATAGGACTTATTCTCTAAGGCTATTGTTTAGAGTAGAATTTTCATCTGAAATGGGATTTTTCAGAATTTACAGTTTTCACAATAGTCCGGTTTAGGTAAATTAGCAGATGGTTTCAGTGAAATGTTAAAAACTATATTAATTCCATTAATACAAGGTGAAGACACCTGTTAAAAATCATTATCTTTATTGCCCATTGTTTCTCTAGAATTTGATAATACATAGTAAGGTCTCACCAATAACACTTAATTCTGTTCTCATCATGCATAGTTATGTTACTACTTTATCTGCATACATACAGAATCTAATTAATTGTAATTATAATTAATTGTAATTATAATTTTATTTTAATTGTAATTGTAATTTAATTGTAAATTGTAATAATTTATTTTAATTGTAATTATTTGTAATTACTTTTAATAATTTGTAATAAATTAATTGTAATTATAATTTTATTTTAATTACTAAAGTGTTGTATTTTTGAAACTACCCTAGAGGGTAATTTCATTTTCTCAGGTAGTAAGCAAATAGCCATTTCTCACCCTTATTAAAATAACATGTTTTTTCTTTTCAATGTAAAAAAATTAGTAATAGTGATAATTGTCCTTGGTATTTAATACATTGCATGTTTGGTTTTGTTAATGAGACATTTTTATTTTTCCTGTTTTTTCTTGTTTCTAGACCTTTCTCTTATTTAGAGGCAAACACATACTTAGCTGATTAACGGTACCCTTTAATCTTTCTGCAATGTATTTCTTGATGTCTGTGTTAATCTTTAAATAAGCTTCTCTTTCAATTTCAATATACTGGAAACAAGTCCATTTAGCTTATTAATGACTTATTTATTGACACCTATTTTCTTGTTGAATTAAAAAAATAATTATATTGACATATGTTTGATAAACTTCTTAGTAAATCACTTCAGTGTTCTTATCTTTCTGTCTTCAATTTAAGATAATGAAAATCAATTTTCTGTAGGTACACTAAAATGTAACTTTTTCCTACTGAATCTTAATAACCTTCCTGCATCTGTTACCTAGAATGCAATAATTCTTGTTTCAGAAGAAGTTGGTAATGTCTATATTCATTGTCTCCTAAAGCATCCCCAATTTTTCAACATCTTTATTCAATCTCATTTGAATTTGTGAGAACTTTAGCTTTTCTTTGAAATACTTTTTTGGAAATTAATGAGTACTGGGAGAAAATACTTGGAAGTCATATATCTGTAAAAGAACTGATATCTAGGATATAGACATAACCCTCAAAACGTAAGAGTAAAGAAACAAGCAATTCAATTAGAAAATGGGCAGAAGACATGGACAGAACATTTCACCAAAGAGAAAATATGGAGGGAAAATAAGCACAGATACCCCAAATTGTTCAACAATATAATTATCAGGGAAATGCAAATTAAAACCATGGGGTGAGGGTGGGGGGAAGCCACAGGGAAAGCTCACTACATACATACATCAGAACAGCTAGAATTCAAAATGGTGACAACATCAAATACTGGCAAGGATGTGGAGAAACTGGGTTACTCATATATTACTGGTAAATATAAATTGGTACAAGCATTCTGGATAATAGTCTAATTTTTTTTTTTTTTATACAACTAAATATGCACTTAGCATAAGCCCCAGGAATTACACCCATGGCATTAAGTCCAGAGAAATAAAAATCTCTATTCAAATGAAAACTTGTACCTCAACTTGTACAACAGCATTATCTGTAATCACCCCAGACTGGAAACAACCCAAATGACACTCGGTAGATGAGTGGTTAAACAGACCTTGGTACATCCACACAATGAAATACTATTCAGCAACGAAAAGGAATAAACTATTGATAATACAGCTTGGATGGATCTGAAGGGCATTTTGCTCAATGGGGGGATAATCAATCTCAAAAGGTATACATACTATATGATTAATTTAGATAAGATTCCTGAAATGATAAAACTGTAGAGACAGAACAATGATGGCTGGAGGACAGAAATAGCATTGAGAGGAAGTGGGTATAAATATAAACCAACTATTTAATAGTATCAGTGAGTCCTCCTGTGGTGATGGAACAGGTCAGGAACACAAATTTTACATGGAATCAAATTGCATAGAAATGTGCACACACACATGCAGAGGGAAGCATACAAACACTAATGAAAGCTCAGTAAGTTCTGTTGTCTAGCAGGTAGTGTTGTCCCAATATAAATTTCCTGGTTTGATAAGGTAGAATGGTTATACAACATACAAACATTAGAGAAGCCAGGGGAAGGTATTAAAGAATTCTATATACTGTTTCTATACACTGTTTTTGTAACTTCTCATGAATCTACAATAATTTTTAGGTACAAATTAAAATAATGGATACTAGAGAACTTAAACCTACTAGGTAGCCATTCCATTCATGAAATATAATTATTTTTATTGTGTCTGCAAATCACAGTGCGGGATTACTTATGAATTTATTATGGCTTACTGTGATAAAATGAAACTAGCAATAAAAAAATACTAGACTCATAGCATATTTGCCTTGTCACATGGAGCAGAATCATATTTTCAGTGTCTGCCCTCTTGGGAGGAAGGGTAAAGGAGTTAGGATCAAGGTTTAATATGAAGAGAAGTTGTTACTTGATCTGTAAATTAGGAAGTTTATCGAGTTTTCTGGAAAACAGGGAGTCCATGCATCACAGTAATTAGTGCTGCCTGCTGCAACAAGCAAATTCATGAAATATCAGTGGCTTACCGTGGTGAAGGTGGCATCCTGTAGGATATTTATAAAAGCCAGGCCTAGAAGTAGCTTTCATCACTTTGCTAACATGCCCTGGGCCACAACCTTGTCGCCTGGCAACCTGACTTCAAGAGAGGCTGCAATATATGAAGGGACACATGAATATTCTTTGAGCACTAATGGTCTCTGCCACAAAGAGGATGACCTTTGATTTGTGATAGGAATAATGAGGTAGTCACTGAAGTTATCTTGATTATACTTAAAAGTATGTTATTCTAAAAGAAAAACTTGAATGTTATGTTATTGAGTAAGTATATGGTCAATATTATTGTCTCAAGTTTTCTTTCTGCTGCTAATCCTTCCCTTGTAAACTGAGATTCTCATTGAGGGAATAATTTGTGCCACAGGTTCTTTAAAGTGTATACAATTTTAAAGCATAACCCATAGCATTCTGTAGTAAGTAGTCACCTTGTTACTGTCTCCTGATGCTCCTTGCTTATGATGAATAAATTTGAATGGAAATTTAAAGTTAGAAAGAACTTCAAATTGACCTAGACCAAAACTGAAAGTGAAAGTCGTTCAGTCATGCCTGACTCTTTGCAACCCCATGGACTATACAGTCCATTGAATTCTCCAGACCTAGATCAAACTCCCCAGTTACTTTTTAGCAATTTGCCTAATGTAAGACACCAGAAGCTAGTTTTGCTGTATCTAAATCTAGCACTCTTTCCCTTTTACACATAGCTCTTGAAAACAACATAATGGCAAGTGGGTGACTGCAAGAATATAATTCTACACTCTCCTCTGAAAGCCGTGGGACATAAACAGCTAACCTTGGGGCTTGAATAGCCTTGAGTAGGCTCAGAGGTTTTCCTCAAGGCCACCATCCCCCTTAAGAGTCTCCTTTGTGTCTACACTGGTGCTGGAAATTCGGGGGGACTTCTTAGGGATGAGGAATTGTGGGGTGCTGTATGGAACTACAGGAACTAAGAAGAGCCTGGATGATGTCCCTGTTCTCTTTCTGTTGCCGTTCTTTGTGTTACTGCTATCCCAAAAATGAGGGACCAGTAAACAAAGGGAATTAGTAATGCACTAAGGATATACAGCGGCTAGGTAGAGAAAGGACATGCAGCATTGACCATAATCTTCCACAAACTTCCCCCCACCCCCCGTTTTCCATTTTAGTAAAAAGCAGGCATGAGCTGCTAAATGTTTGGCAATTGCTTTTCTTAAAAAAAAAAAAAAATTACACACTTTGTCATGCATTTTACCGATAGCCAATTGATTCTTACAGAACGCTTTTGTTGACATTTAACAAACACATATCTATGGTTGCAACTGATGAACAATTATAATCCCAACATGAATGCTAGTTATTTTTGTTTAATGACTGAGATGGACATGAAGCAACAGCGGTGTGTGTTGGAACTTCACTTATTTATCGGTGACACAGTGACTTCTTTGTTGAGTCACATAAAGGGTTTTGACTACAAGAAAAATATTTCCCCAACATGTTGTGCTTTTACAATGTAAAACCACATTGTAAAAGCACAGAACCACAAACTTGTGTGTTCGAATGATACATATTCTCTATCACTTAAGTCTAGACAAGCAACAGAAAGATACACCAAGCTCTGATTCTTTAGCATTTTCCAGTTTCTGTGGTGTGAATAATCCTGTTATGGCTGATTTCAGGCTACTAATGTGACATCACTAAATGCACAGTTAGGAAGAGGACAGCACACCATCATGTAATAGTCACATCGTACAGATATCATAAATGTAAATAACTTCGAGAATATCCTTAATGATGAAATACAGTAATCAGTGCTGAATATTGTGTTTTTGTTTTTAATATAAATTATTTAGTTGCAAGTTTGTGTAATTTAACTTTAATGTTTATGTTTAACAACCAGCTCACCAAATCCCTGGGCCAGTATGAGCCAGCTCCAGCACGCCACTAGATAGGGCAAATCCATCCTTCACATTGTTCATGCCAAAAAACTTGGAGTCATCCTTTTCTCACTCTCTCTTTTTTTTTGTATAGTCCACACTCTGTCTTTTTTTGTGTAGTCCACACCCTGTCCATCAGCAATTTCTATTGATTCAGTGCCTTATTTTCCTACACTACAGAGAAAATGAAGGAAATTAGAGGCAACCTTACATACATTCCAGTGGCCACATTAACTTACATCCATATCTGTAATCATGTTCTCTTCTGTCCTTCCTGTGACAGAACAGTTCATGCTATCTAAAGCTAGCCAACACCTTCACTGTGGAATAAATCAAATTCCTACTCAAGGGCATAGCTCCAGCAGTTCTTCCCATTTCCTAAGTCTACTGAATTATTCCCTTTAACATGCCAATGTGCTGTTATTTTTAACCTCTTAAACACTCATTTTATCTATTCCCTTGCCAGCTTTGACCCATTTTCTTTCTTCCATTTTGAAGAGATAATTCTTAGGAGAATTATCTATATTGAAATGTCTCCTATTCCTTTTCTCCCATTGTTTTGTGACTCTACTTCCTACTTCATGCTTGCTGTCTCTCCATCTTCTTGGATGGTTTTTTCTCTTCTTCTCAGTCCTTTAATGTTGGAGTACCCTCAGGACTTAGTGGTAGGTCATTTTCCCTAACTATGCTCATCCTCTTGATCACCTCATAGAGTCTCAGCACTTTAAATAACATCAATATTCCAATGACTCTATGTTTATATCTCCAGCACAGACCTCTTGAAAAAACTCTACCCCATCTCCACTTGGAGGTCTTAAGAGACATTCCAAAGTCAAGTCTAAATCTGGACTTGAGGTCTTCTTCTCCAGACTTTCTCCTTTTTATCCCCCCACTCTCTTAGCATATCCATTCTTTCATTGTCTTGGGACCAAAACTTGGGAGTCATTCTCGACTCTTCCATCTCACATGCCACATCCATCCCTTGGGAGGTTCTGTTGGCTTCACCTGCAACGTATATCTAAAATGTCACCACTTTTTACCACCCCTTCTGCTATGACCTGATCTGAACTACCATCACTTCTTATCTGGGTTATTGTAATAGTTTTCCAACTGGTTAGATTATCCTTGCCTTCCTACAGCTGATTCTCTAAAACAGCAGTGATCCTATCAAACATAGTCAAGAGTAGCTCCTGTGATCAAATCCCTTCAGTAGCTCTGATTTCTTTTTTTTTTTTTTTTGCTCTGATTTCTTTCAGTAAGTGTCAGAGCTTCAGTGGCGTACAAGGCCTTGTAGTATCTGCCTTTCAGCGTGGTTCCTCTTTATCTCCTCCTTTCTCCTTTGCTTCTGCTTCTCCTGGGACAGAGTTGGCACACTGCCATCACAGGGTCTTCACTAACAGCTCCTAGGGAGCCTTATTTCCCAGATATTATCTTCATTAACTTCCTTACGTCCTTTAAGTATCTTTAGACACCTCACTATCTCAATGAGGCCTATTTTGACCACCTCACTTAATCATATGCTCTATGCTTTCCCCCAA
Organism: Cervus elaphus; assembly: GCF_910594005.1. NCBI lineage: Eukaryota > Metazoa > Chordata > Mammalia > Artiodactyla > Cervidae > Cervus > Cervus elaphus. The sequence goes on along the minus strand of NC_057819.1, from coordinate 51,328,380 downwards.
GTCCCTTTACCAGCTTCTACTTTTTTCTCCATAGCACAAATAAACTGTTAACATGCTAATTAATTGGTTTATGTTGATTGCCCATTATCTGTTTCATCCTTGTAAGATCGGACAGTTATATTTTTGCTTTTTTCCCTCTGATGCAATGTCAGATCCTCTAGTAATAAATGCTAAATAAATATTTATGTTATTTGGTTACATTTATTTGTGGATCCAGTGAAAGTGAAAATTCAGGTCCCCTCTTACAAAAATTATTGTGAATTTCAGGATGACCATGTCAGAGCATTAAACCAAGTATGGGATCCTTCTAAATATGGGCCTCAGCACTCTTGCATGGGTTGAATGGTCAAGAAGTTGGCTGTGAATGAATGAATGAACAGGTGGCTTTACTTTCAAAACACAAGCAGAATCTGACCACTGCTCACCACTTCTACTGCTACCAGCATGGTACACACTATAGTTATTTCTTGCCCAAATAATGTGGTGACTTTCTAACTAGACTCTTTTTGTCCATGCTTTTTTTTTTTTTTTTAATACTACAGAGGTTCTCATTTATATAGACTCTGGTGTAAATATTTCCCCTAGACTTGTGCAAGGTGGTGACCCTGAGACAGGCTTCTGTAATCTGGCTCCTGCTACCTTTTCTGATTGTAGTGCCTTCTCACACCCTCTTTACTTGCACCCTCTTCACTTGCTCTGCCGTAACCACCCTCACCTTGAGTTTTCCCTACCTGGCATGTTCATCTCCCAAAGCTTGCACCTCCTAGAAGTCTTTGTTCTATCTGCTTTTATTTATTTTATTTATTGACTATATAAAAATGCAGTCTATCCTGAATTTCTTAAGTCTTTTCCCTACCTTGTATCCTCTAAGTCATTTGATCACTCTGACATTGTGCATTTCATTTGTTTTTTCACCTCTATGAGGGCAGGGGCTGACTTCTGTCTTTTCCATCCGTAAAAGTGTCTTATGCATAGTAGGCATACAACATGTTTGTTAAATAGATCAATGGATGACTAAATGAAAGTATACCCAGAACAAGGGGAGGAGCCAAGATGGCGGAGGAGGAGGACAGGGAGACCACTTTATCTGCTACAGATTCATCAAAAGAACAACTGAACGCAGAGCAAACTTCACAAAACAACTTCTGATCGATAGCTGAGGTCATCAGGCGCCCAGAAAAGCAGCCCATTGTCTTCGAAAGGAGGTAGGACAAAATATAAAGGATAAAAAGTGAGACAAAAGAGCTAAGGACGGAGATCCGTCCCGGGAAGGGAGTCTCAATAGAGGACGTTTCCAGACACCGGGAAACCCTCGCACTGGCGGGCCTGGGGGAAGTGTTTGAATCTCGGAGGGCAACCTGACTGGGAGGAAAACAATAAATAAAACCCACAGATTAGGAGCCTAAAAGCAACTCCCAGCAGAAAAGTACCCTAGACACCCGCATCCGCCACCAGCAAGTGGGGGCGGAATGGAGAGGAGCGGGCGGCATTGCTTGGGGTAGGGTCGGGCCTGAGTGCCCTGAGGACAATCATAGGGAGCTTTTGTGAGTTGCCAACTTAAACTGTGGGACAGCAAAAGAGAGAGAGAAAATTAACCGGCCCGGACACACTGCCGACCGTTCGCAGAACAAAGGGACCAAGAAAGTCCAGAGAAGAAATCGCAGGCTGTGGGCCGGCCCAGCCCCGCCGGAGGCAGGAGGCAGGGGGGAGGGGAAAGGGACCGCATCCCCTGCCGCACTGCAAACAGGCCTCCACTTTCTAATCAAAGACCTCCTGAGATTCTGGATGGTCGACATCCGCCGGGAGGGTCGCGCGAGACACAGGGCGCAGGCACCCGACCGGCGCGGGTGGGGACTGGGGCTGGGGACACGGAGGGCAGAAGGCGCACGCACCCGACTGGCGCCGGCGGAAACTGAGACTGGGACCGCGGAAGTGAGTGGGCGCGCCACACCCGGGGAGAGTGCACCTGTCGAGCCCCTGGCCGCCTGGACTGCTCTGATGGGGAAGGCACAAAGAGCAGGCGCAGCTTTCTGTTCCTCGCTTTTGTGGAACACCCGAGGGCTGGAACCGCACGCAGTGCGGGGCGCTCTCCATATGGAGCAGCCGGGAGCCTGAGCAGCGCAGAGGCAGAAAGCAGCGCCAGCCCCTCCCCCGCAGCGCGACGGAACTAGCTATCTGAATAAGAGTCCACCTCCGCCCGCCTGTGTCAGGGCGGAAATGAGGCTCTGAAGAGACTGGCAAACAGAAGCCAAATAAACAAAGGGAACCGCTTCAGAAGGGACTGGTGCAACAGATTAAAATCCCTGTAGAAAACACCGACTACACCAGAAGGGGCCTGTAGATACCGAGAAGTGTAAGCTGGAAGGAGGAGCTATCTGAAACTGAGCCGAACCCACACTGACCACAACAGCTCCAGAGAAATTCCTAGATATATTTTTACTTTTTTTTTTTTCAGTAGGAAAAAAATTTTTTTTATTTTTTATTTTTTCTCTTTTATTTTCCTTTAAAATTCCCTATTACTCCCAAATTACTCCTTAACTTTCATTTTCATAGATTTTTACGATTTTTTTAATTAGGAAAAAAATTTTTTTTTCTTTTTTTTCTTCTTTTTTTTCTTTTTCTCTTCTATTTTCTATTTTTCTTTTTCTCTTATTTCTTTTAAAGTCCTCTAGTACTCCTCTACTACTCCTTAATTTTCATTTTCAATACACTATAACCTTACAAAAAAAAAAAAAAAAAGAAGCCCTATTCCAGACACAGCAATCTAAACAAGATGAAAAGGCAAAGAAATACCCAACAGGTAAAGGAACATGAAAAATGCCCGCCAAGTCAAACAAAAGAGGAGGAGATAGGGAATCTACCTGAAAAAGAATAATGATAATAAAAATGATCCAAAATCTTGAAAGCAAAATGGAGTTACAGATAAATACCCTGGAGACAAAGATTGAAAAGATGCAAGAAATGTTTAATAAAGACCTAGAAGAAATAAAAAAGTCAATTAAAAATGAATAATGCAATGAATGAGATCAAAAACACTCTGGAGGGAACCAAGAGTAGAATAACAGAGACAGAAGATAGGATAAGTGAGGTAGAAGATAAAATGGTGGAAATAAATGAAGCAGGGAGGAAAAAAGAAAAAAGGATCAAAAGAAATGAGGACAACCTCAGGAACCTCTGGGACAATGTGAAACGCCCCAACATTCAAATCATAGGAGTCCCAGAAGAAGAAGACAAAAAGAAAGGCCATGAGAAAATACTCAAGGAGATAATAGCTGAAAACTTCCCTAAAATGGGGAAGGAAATAGCCACCCAAGTCCAAGAAACCCAGAGAGTCCCAAACAGGATAAACCCAAGGCGAAACACCCCAAGACACATATTAATCAAATTAACAAAGATCAAACACAAAGAACAAATACTAAAAGCAGCAAGGGAGAAACAACAAATAACACACAAAGGGATTCCCATAAGGATAACAGCTGATCTATCAATAGAAACCCTCCAGTCCAGAAGGGAATGGCAGGACATACTTAAAGTAATGAAAGAGAATAACCTACAACCTAGATTACTGTACCCAGCAAGGATCTCATTCAGATATGAAGGAGAATTCAAAAGCTTTACAGACAAGCAAAAGCTGAGAGAATTCAGCACCACCAAACCAGGTCTTCAACAAATGCTAAAGGATCTTCTCTAGACAGGAAATGCAGAAAGGTTGTATAAACGTGAACCCAAAACAACAAAGTAAATGGCAACGGGACCATACCTATCAATAATTACCTTAAATGTAAATGGGTCGAATGCCCCAACCAAAAGACAAAGACTGGCTGAATGGATACAAAAACAAGACCCCTATATATGCTGTCTACAAGAGACCCACCTCAAAACAAGAGACACATACAGACTAAAAGTGAAGGGCTGGAAAAAAATATTTCACGCAAACAGAGACCAAAAGAAAGCAGGAGTCGCAATACTCATATCAGATAAAATAGACTTTCAAATAAAGGATGTGAAAAGAGACAAAGAAGGACACTACATAATGATCAAAGGATCAATCCAAGAAGAAGATATAACAATTATAAATATATATGCACCCAACATAGGAGCACCGCAATATGTACGGCAAACGCTAACAAGTATGAAAGAGGAAATTAATAGTAACACAATAATAGTGGGAGACTTTAATACCCCACTCACAACTATGGATAGATCAACTAAACAGAAAATTAACAAGGAAACACAAACCTTAAATAACACAATGGACCAGCTAGACCTAATTGATATCTATAGGACATTTCACCCCAAAACAATCAACTTCACCTTTTTCTCAAGTGCACACGGAACCTTCTCCAGAATAGATCACATCCTGGGCCATAAATCTAGTCTTGGAAAATTCAAAAAAATTGAAATCATCCCAGTCATCTTTTCTGACCACAGTGCAGTAAGATTAGATCTCAATTACAGGAGAAAAATTGTTAAAAATTCAAACATATGGAGGCTAAATAACACGCTTCTGAATAACCAACAAATCATAGAAGAAATAAAAAAAGAAATCAAAATATGTATAGAAATGAATGAAAATGAAAACACAACAACCCAAAACCTATGGGACACTGTAAAAGCAGTGCTAAGGGGAAGGTTCATAGCATTACAGGCTTACCTCAAGAAACAAGAAAAAAGTCAAATAAATAACCTAACTCTACACCTAAAGCAACTAGAGAAGGAAGAAATGAAGAACCCCAGGGTTAGCAGAGGAAAGAAATCTTAAAAATCAGGGCAGAAATAAATGCAAAAGAAACTAAAGAGACCATAGCAAAAATCAACAAAGCTAAAAGCTGGTTTTTTGAAAAAATAAATTGACAAACCATTAACAAGACTCATTAAGAAACAGAGAGAAAACCAAATTAACAAAATTAGAAATGAAAATGGAGAGATCACAACAGACAACACTGAAATACAAAGGATCATAAGAGACTACTACCAGCAGCTCTATGTCAATAAAATGGACAACTTGGATGAAATGGACAAATTCTTAGAAAAGTTTAACTTTCCAAAACTGAACCAGGAAGAAATAGAAGATCTTAACAGACCCATCACAAGCAAGGAAATCGAAACTGTAATCAAAAATCTTCCAGCAAACAAAAGCCCAGGACCAGATGGCTTCACAGCTGAATTCTACCAAAAATTTAGAGAAGAGCTAACACCTATCTTACTGAAACTCTTCCAGAAAATTGCAGATGAAGGTAAACTTCCAAACTCATTCTATGAAGCCACCATCACCCTAATTCCAAAACCAGACAAAGATGCCACAAAAAAAGAAAACTACAGGCCAATATCACTGATGAACATAGATGCAAAAATCCTTAACAAAATTCTAGCAAACAGAATCCAACAACATATTAAAAAAATCATACACCATGACCAAGTGGGCTTTATCCCAGGAATGCAAGGATTCTTTAATATCTGCAAATCAGTCAATGTAATACACCACATTAACAAATTGAAAGATAAAAACCATGATTATCTCAATAGATGCAGAGAAAGCCTTTGATAAAATTCAACACTCATTTATGATTAAAACTCTCCAGAAAGCAGGCATAGAAGGAACATACCTCAACATAATAAAAGCTATATATGACAAACCCACAGCAAGCATCACCCTCAATGGTGAAACATGGAAAGCATTTCCCCTGAAATCAGGAACAAGACAAGGGTGCCCACTCTCACCACTACTATTCAACATAGTTTTGGAAGTTTTGGCCACAGCAATCAGAGCAGAAAAAGAAGTGAAAGGAATCCAGATAGGAAAAGAAGAAGTGAAACTCTCACTGTTTGCAGATGACATGATCCTCTACATAGAAAACCCTAAAGACTCTTCCAGAAAATTACTAGAGCTAATCAATGAATATAGTCAAGTTGCAGGATATAAAATTAACACACAGAAATCTCTTGCATTCCTATATACTAACAATGAAAAAACAGAGAAATTAAGGAAACAATACCATTCATCATTGCAACAAAAAGAATAAAATACTTAGGAGTATATCTACCTAAAGAAACAAAAGACCTCTACGTAGAAAACTATAAAACACTGATGAAAGAAATCAAAGAGGACACAAACAGATGGAGAAACATACCGTGTTCATGGATTGGAAGAATCAATATTGTCAAAATGGCTATTCTACCCAAAGCAATCTATAGATTCAATGCAATCCCTATCAAGCTACCAACGGTATTTTTCACAGAACTAGAACAAATAATTTCACAATTTGTATGGAAATACAAAAAACCTTGAATAGCCAAACTAATCTTGAGAAAGAAGAATGGAACTGGAGGAATCAACCTGCCTGACTTCAGACTCTACTACAAAGCCACAGTCATCAAGACAGTATGGTACTGGCAGAAAGACAGAAATATAGATCAATGGAACAGAATAGAAAGCCCAGAGATAAATCCACGAACCTATGGACACCTTATCTTTGACAAAGGAGGCAAGGATACAATGGAAAAAAGACAACCTTTTTAACAAGTGGTGCGTGGAAAACTGGTCAACCACTTGTAAAAGAATGAAACTAGAACACTTTCTAACACCATACACAAAAATAAACTCAAAATGGATTAAAGATCTAAATGAAAGACCAGAAACTATAAAACTCCTAGAGGAGAACATAGGCAAAACACTCTCCGACATAAATCACAGCAGGATCCTCTATGACCCACCTCCCAGAATATTGGAAATAAAAGCAAAACTAAACAAATGGGACCTAATGAAACTTAAAAGCTTTTGCACAACAAAGGAAACTATAAGTAAGGTGAAAAGACAGCCCTCAGATTGGGAGAAAATAATAGCAAATGAAGCAACAGACAAAGGATTAATCTCAAAAATATACAAGCAACTCCTGAAGCTCAATTCCAGAAAAATAAATGACCCAATCTAAAAATGGGCCAAAGAACTAAACAGACATTTCTCCAGAGAAGACATACAGATGGCTAACAAACACATGAAAAGATGCTCAACATCACTCATTATCAGAGAAATGCAAATCCAAACCACAATGAGGTACCATTACACGCCAGTCAGGATGGCTGCTATCCAAAAGTCTACAAGCAATAAATGCTGGAGAGGGTGTGGAGAAAAGGGAACCCTCTTCCACTGTTGGTGGGAATGCAAACTAGTACAGCCACTATGGAAAACAGTGTGGAGATTTCTTAAAAAAACTGGAAATAGAACTGCCATATGACCCAGCAATCCCACCTCTGGGCATACACACTGAGGATAGCAGATCTGAAAGAGACACGTGCACCCCAGTGTTCATCGCAGCACTGTTTATAATAGCCAGGACATGGAAGCAACCTAGATGCCCATCCACAGACGAATGGATAAGGAAGCTGTGGTATATATACACCATGGAATATTACTCAGCCATTAAAAAGAATTCATTTGAATCAGTTCTAATGAGATGGATGAAACTGGAGCCCATTATACAGAGTGAAGTAAGCCAGAAAGATAAAGACCATTACAGTATACTAACACATATATATGAAATTTAGAAAGATGGTAATGATAACCCTATATGCAAAACAGAAAAAGAGACACAGATGTACAGAACAGACTTTTGGACTCTGTGGGAGAAGGTGAGGTGGGATGTTTCGAAAGAACAGCATGTATATTATCTATGGTGAAACAGATCACCAGCCCAGGTGGAATGCATGAGACAAGTGCTCGGGCCTGGTGCACTGGGAAGACCCAGAGGAATCGGGTGGAGAGGGAGGTGGAAGGGGGGATCGGGATGGGGAATGCGTGTAAAAAAAAAAAAAAGTATACCCAGAACAAAAATTTTCCAGTGAATCAGAACTGCAGAGGAAACAGATAATGTCATAAGCTAAAAAGTACTGGAGCATGAGGAAGATTCAGTAACTGAATAGAGAGACACATTTTATCTAAGACAAGCAAATAAATAATGATTTCTCAACTTAAAATTTGGCAGATAAATTGAGAGGGAAATTAGTGAGATCAGAACTGGAGGCCTAGAAGTTCAAATGGTAGAAATAATGTGAAACCCACGGTAAAAATAAAAAGAACTAGAAACTCTGGGGGAAAATATAACAGACTTGGTTGACATATTTGTATTTCCCAACAAACAAATGATAGGATTTCAGAGGGAGGGAAAAAACACAACACAACAGATGGAAGGGAGGTAAACAAGAAATTAAAAATATTTGCCTGATCAGAAAAAACTCTGCAGTTTAAAGGAGCTCACAAAGTTAAACATAAAATCATATGCAATCTCCTGGAAATATTCCTGAACCCTGGGAATAATAAGAATAGTTTCTAATCTTCTGGGCAGAAAGAACAAATTACTCTGAAAATAAGAAGGAATCAGGCTGGTATCAGACTTTTCATCTTCAACCTGGAAGCTAGAAAACATGAGGTGCCCCAGGGAAAAGTGCAGATAATCATCTCTCAGGACACAAGAAGTCTTTAAATATGTAGATGGTTGTCTCTTCTAAGAAAAAGACTACAGGGAAAGCACTAGTCAGACAACAAGTAAATACACGAGACACTAATACAGGGGAAGATGAAGAGGCAGCGGTGGTCAATGAAGCTTGCAGTGCCTATGTATTTAAATTTACAGACACTGTTTGGAGATACTGCAAGTTTGGTTCCACACCACTGCAAAAAAGCAAATATGCCAATAGCTACAGACACAAGTTTTTTGATTTCCCAGTGCATATGAAAGTTATGCTTATACCATACTGAAGTCTATTAAGCATGCAAAAGAATTATGTCTAAAAAAATACATACCTTAATTTAAAAATACTTTATTGCTTAGAAGTACTAGCCTTAGGCAAGTTGTAATCTTTCATGGTGGTGGTTACTGAAGGTTGGCGTAGCAGTGGAAATTTCTTAAAATTAAGAAAATATGAAGTTTGCTACATGAATCCTTTGTTGTCATTTCTGCCATCTTCACAGTATCTTTAACCAGGAGTAGATTCAATTTCAGAAAACTGCTTTCTTTGCTCATCCATAAGAAGCAACTCCTTATCCATTCTAGTTTGATCATGAGATTACAGAATTCAGTCATCATTATCTTTAGGCTCCACAGAATTCTGGTTCTCAAGCTATTTCCACCACACTTGCAGTTACTTCTTCCACTGAATCTTGAATGCTTTAAAGTCATCCATGAGGGCTGAAGTCAACTTCTTCCAAATTCCTGTATATGTTTTATATTTTGACTTCTTCCCATGAATCACAAATGTTCTTAATGGCATTTAGATTGTTGAATTCTTTCCATAAAGTGTTTAATTTTCTTTGCTCAGATCCATCAGAAGAATCACTATTTATGGCACTTAATTATAGCCTAACAAAACATATTTCTTTTCAGACTTTAAAGTTGAAATTACTCCTTGATCCACAGGCTGCAGAATGATATTATGTTAGCAGGCATGAACATAGCATTAATATTGTTGTACATCTCCATCAGAGCTCTTGATTGATTAGGTGCATTGCCAAATGAAAGGAATGATAGTTCTCATTGCCAATGAAAAATAATTTCTATTTTAAATGAGCAATAGGTTTCAACAGTGGACTTAAAATATTGAGTAAACCATTTTGTAAACAGATGTGCTGTCATTCAGGCTTTGTTGTTGCATTTATACAGCACAGGCAGAGTAGATTTAGCATAATTCTTAAGAGCCTTAGGATTTTCAAAGTGCAAAGAAGTATTGGTTTTAATTTAAAGTCACCAGCTGTATTAGCCCCTAACAATAGTCATCCTGTTCTTTGAAGCCAGGCATTGACTTCTCCTCTCCAGCTATGAAAGTCCTCCCAGTGGCTCAGAGAGCAAATAATTTGCCTGCAATGCAGGAGATCCAGATTCAATCCCTGGGTTAGGAAGATCCCCTGGAGAAGGGCATGGCAACCCTCTCCAGTATTCTTGCCTGGAAAATCCCATGGACAGAGGAACCTGGTGGGCCCATGGGGTTGCAAAGAGCCAGATACGACTGAATGACTAACACTTTCAGATGGCATCTTCTTCCGTTAGAAGACTGTGTTTGTTGAAAATCTGTTGTTGTGAAGCCACTTTCCTTAATTATCTTAACTTGATCTTGTGGGCAACTTGCTGCAACTTCTATGGTATTACTTGCTACTTCACCTTGTACTTTTATGTTATGAAGATGATTTCTTTCCTTAAACCTCATGAAACAACCTCTGCTATCTTCATCCTTTTCTTCTGCAGTTTCCTCATTTTCTCACTTTTCATAGAACTGACGAGAGCGAGGGGGCTTCCCTTGTGGCTCAGTGGTAAAGGATCTGCCTCAATGTGGGAGATCTGGGCTTTATCCCTAGGTCAGGAAGATCCCCTGGAGAAGGGAATAGCAACCCACTCCAGTATTCTTCTCTGAAGAATTCTATGGATAGAGGAGCCTGGTGGGCTGCAGTCCACCGGGTCACAAAGAGTTGGACACATATTCACAGGGCCTTCCTCTGGATTAGGCTTTGACTTAAGGGAATGTTGTAACTGGTTGATCATCTATCCAGTACACTATAAAAGTTGCTTTATATCAGCAATAATGCTGTTTTGCTTTCTTACCACTTTTGTGTTCACTGGCTTAGCACTTTAAATTTCTTTCAAGAACTTTTCCTTTGTATTTACAAGTTGGCTGACTGGCACAAGAGGCCAGGCTTTTGGTCTAAGCTGACTTTTAAAATACCTTCCTCACTAAGCTTAATCATTTCTGGGTGTTGATTTAGAGCAAGAGATGGTAACTCTTCCTTTCACTTAATCACTTAGAGGCCATTATAGAGTTATTAATTGGCCTAATTTCAATACTGTGTCTTAGGGAATAGGGAGGCCTGAAGAGAGAGGGAGAGAAATGAGGGAGCAGCTAGTCAGTGGAGCAGACAGAACGCACATAACATTTGTCAATTAAGTTCACTGTCTTACATGATTATAATAGTGACATCAAAAATCACTGATCACAGGTCATTATAAAAAATATAGTAATAATGAAAAGTTTGAAATATTGTGAGAATCACCAGACTGTGACAGAGAGAAACAAAATGAATAAATGCTTTTGGAAAAATGGCACTGATAGACTTGTTCAATGTAGAGTTGCTGCAAACCTTTAGTAGGTAAAAAGCACAGTATCTGTGAAGCACAGGAAGACAAAGCTCAATAAAAAAGGGTTATGCCTGTTGTAGGAGAGAATACCCAAAAATTAGAAAATAAAAATTGTTGAAAGAAAAGAGCTGCTTCAGTGGAGAAGGAAATGGCAACCCACTCCAGTATTCTTATCTGGGAAATCCCATGGACAGAGCTTGGCAGGCTCCAGTCCACAGGGTTGCAAGAGTCAGACCTGACTTAATGATCAAACCACCACCACCAGCACGTTTCAATGGAATTAATAATAGTCTAAAATCACAGTACTAAATTAAACCAAGCTTAGGAATTTGTTAGGTATGATGAAAGAGGTGAAATAAAATCAATCTAAATCATTTGGTTTAGAATAGACCTTCAGAATACTTTGCCCTCTCTAATCTAATTGAGTTAGGCAGAAAGCAACTGGAACATAGAACATCTTATTGGGGAAAATAATTGGCATATTTTGAGTTTCAGGGATGAAATTTGCACTAGTGGAAGTAAAGAGTTCAGTAAAATGTCCTTATAAAAAGAAAAGCTAATCAACGAATACCAATATCGTTTGGTTCAGTTCAGATGCTCAGTCATGTCTGACTCTCTGCGACCTCATGGACTGCAGCACTCTAGGCCTCCCTGTCCATCACCAACTCCCGGAGTTTATGCAAACTCATGTCCATTGAGTTGGTGATGCCATCCAACCATCTCATCCTCTGTCATCCCCCTCTCCTCCCGCCTTCAATCTTTCCCCAGCATCAGGGTCTTTTCAAATGAGTCAGTTCTTTGCATCAGGTGGCCAAAGTATTGGAGTTTCAGCTTCAGCATCAGGAAGCAGGTGAGGTGGTCTGGTATTCCCATCTCTTTCAGGATTTTCCACAGTTTATTATGATACACAGTCAAAGGCTTTGGCATAGTCAACAAAGCAGAAGTAGATGTTTTTCTTGGAGAAGGCAATGGCACCCCACTCCAGTACTCTTGCCTGGAAAATCCCATGGACGGAGGAGCCTGGTAGGATGCAGTCCATGGGGTCGCTAAGAGTCAGGCACGACTGAGCGACTTCACTTTCACTTTTCACTTTCATGCATTGGAGAAGGAAATGGCAACCCACTCCAGTGTTCTTGCATGGAAAATCCCAGGGACGGGGGAACCTGGTGGGCTGCCGTCTATGGGGTCACACAGAGTCGGACACAACTGAAGTGACTTAGCAGCAGCAGCATCAGATGTTTTTCTGGAACTCTCTTGCTTTTTCGATGATTCAACTGATGTTAGCAATTTGATCTCTGGTTCCTTGATCTCTGGTTCCTACCTTTTCTAAATTGTTAAACTAACCCATCAAAATTATATGAATGCTAAATATTACAGGAAAAATATAACCTAGGAAATTAAATGTACATAGACTGCCAAAGATAGTTGCATCAGGTTAAAAAACAAAATCCAAAAATGAATGATTTATAAGAAACACTTAAAGCAGAATAATGGAAAAGATATTTGAAATATAAATTTGGTTAAGAAAAAAGCACACAGAAAACATAAAGTCAATGTTAATGTTAGACCATAATTAATCAAAGTAAAGTTAAAAACACTAAACAAGATCAAAAGCATTAACAGTATAAATAGGGATATTATGCAATTATGGAAGGCAAAATTTATGAGTAAATTATAAACCTGTATGAACATTAAAATAAATGAAGCAAAAACTGTTAAAAATACAAGGATAATCTGATAAATATACAAGTATAATGGGAAATTTCCATATATGTTATCCAAATGGTTTGAATCTAGCAGGCCCAAAGTAAGGAAGAAAATAGAAAATAGAAATAATATATATAACCAATAAATTTGATGTTACCTTTTACCCTATCTCTCTGTATTAGAGAGCTAGGGCTGTGATAACAAAATACCATTGGTTGGCTGAAAAGAGCAGAATTTAATTTTGTCACAGTTCTGAAGGCTGGGAGTACAAGATTAACATGGCAGTAGGTTTACTTTTTCCAAAGGCCTCTCCCCTTGTTGGGCTTCCCTGGTAGCTCAGCTGGTAAAGAATCAGCCTGCAATGCAGGAGACCCTGGTTCAATTACTGGGTTGGGAAGTTCCCCTGGAGAAGGGATAGGCTACCCACTCTAGTATTCTTGGGCTTCCCTGGTGGCTCAGCTGGTAAAGAATCCGCCTGCAATGCGGGAGACCTGGGTTCGATCCCTGGGTTGGGAAGATCCCCTGGAGAAGGGAAAGGCTACCCACTCCAATATCCTGGTCTGGAGAATACAGTCCATGGGATTGCAGGGAGTCGGACTCGATTGAGCAGCTTTCACTTTCTCCCCTTGTTGCAGACAGCTGCTTTCTTGCTGTATCCTCAGGTGGGCTTTTCTTTGTTCACATGTGCTCCTGGTATCTCTTCCTATTCTCATATGGATATATGGGCACTAGTTCTATTGGATTAGGTTCTCATCCTTATGACCTCATTAAACCTTAACTATCTCTCCAAATACAGTCACATTGGGGGTTAGGGCTTAAACGTATGGATTTTTTTGTTTGTTTGCCAGGGGCACAAAATTCTGTTCATTACACTTTCAAACTTTACATCTGCATATGGAATATCTACACTTTTATTTTCATGGAACATTTATAAAAAATCATTTTGTATTTGACCACCACACACAGACACATGAACACACACAAAACCTTTAACAAATTAAAAAGCAAAAAACATGAAGGATCAAAATGTTAATGATAGTTCAACTAAAAAAAAAGGTAACCCAAAAGTGTCAACTACTTGAAAATTAAGGTATACTCCCACAATTAACTCTGAAATCACAAAAGAAATTCAAACTGATACTATAAACTGTCTTGAAATAAAAATATTGCTTCATATAAAAATCTGTATTTATAAAGTTATATTAAGAGGAAAACATGACATTGATTGCTATAATTATTAAAGAACATTAAAGATAAAGGAATATGATACTTTAGAAATTAGAAAAAGGAGAAAAAATTAACCAAAAGGTATTGAGAAGAAACAAATAAATATAGAAGTTGAAATTAATGTAGAAACAACAGTGAAAGGAGTGGAGAGTAAAATAAATCCAAGGACGACTTCTTTAGAAAGACTAACAATTTAAATGAAACCCTCCACACATCTGAAAAGTAAGAGAGACAATATGAGGAGGGTAAAACACAAATGAAGTAGGGCTTTTAAAATTAAAAATAAAACTTAATGATACTCTTTGATAATAAGCTTGAAAATCTAGACAAAGTGGGTGCTTTTGATATAAAGATATGTTATGCTGAGAAAAAAAATGTTTGGACACATGAAGAGACTGAAAGGGCTATTAAAGATCTCATATTAAAACCCTGGTCCAGATGGTTTTACAGCTGAGTTTTCAGCCAACCTTTAAAGAACAGATGATTACAGTGTTATTTTAACTATTCCAGACTTCAGAATCAGAAAATTCCTCAATTAATTTTACGTAAACTGATTGACATTAATAGAAAAACCTAATCAATACAATACCAAAACAACCCTCCAACTAAAGACTATTATCACTGAATATAGATGTGAATATTTAAATACAATAAACACATTCAATTCAATAGTACATTAAAAAATATACCCTCTGACCAAGTAGGATTTATTCCAGTTTAAATAGTCAGATATCATGAAATCTATCAACACAATGACATCACAGAATGTAAACTCCCGCAGATGTTAAGCCGAGTGAGAGAAAGAATTTTGCATGTTTTTTTTCACTGCTGTATCTCCAGTATCCAAAACAACACCTGTTATATGGTGTCTGCTCAATGAATATCTGTTGATTGAATGGATTATGTAAATTAAAGGAGAAAGAATATATAATCATACTCAATGGTATCTATCGTAAATATTTAAAAACCAACTCTCAAAAAAGAAAGAAAAAAAAGCCCTGATTTGTTGAATTTGCTGATTTCCATGGTGCAAATACTTCCCTTATGGCCCTTCAACAACAGTTCAACTGTTAGTTGACATGATAGCACTGAATGGAGCTGAGAAGGGATTTGCATGATTGGGTCTCCCCCAACCAGGGTGAACCGGCTCAGACATACACTGGTGATATGGATGGATGCTGAAAAGGCATTTGGAAAGTCAGCAATCACCCTTAAACAAGTATTACTTAAATGTGGAAAATTATATATTCTGAAACTTGCAAATAAATTCACTTTAAAATATGGAATCACTTAAACTATTTTAACTATTAATAAAATCAAGAGCTAACAGAAATTGTTACCATATTATAAAACAGTGTTGGAGAGACTTGCAAATGTAAAAAAATAATACTAAGAAAATTAGTATAAATTGGGAAAGAAAAGACATCTCCATGGGTGAATGATTTATCTAGAGAAATCAAGGTACTCTCTTAGAGCAGATAAAAATGGAAACAAAGTAGAAACTGTACAATAATAATAAGATGAAATAAAGCAAAACCAAACAAAAACTTCTAGAATTAATAAGAGAATTTGGAGTGATTGGATGAAAAATGAAAAATAAGTATTTTTTCTATATTAGTAATGCATAACTAGAAATAGAAATGGCAAAAGTAGCCCATTAGTAAAGACCTTTTTTTCCATTATTGACCATATCCACACTCTGGAAATAGTGGTGGTGTAACCTGAGCTAGTCAAAAGGAAACATATGAAGGATGATGTGGAGGTCAAGGATATGTAACTAGGATGAGGCAGACAAGCATGACATATGGCATAAGAGTGTTCATGGCACTCATTACTTAGCAATATAAAAAAATTGAATTTTAATGTTTGTTTTAAGGTCAAGGCAGGAGTAATTTATTTGTCTTTCCTGCTATTGCCAAATATTATGTTTACACCTATTTTTTCATACAGAGACTCTCTTTTTAATAGTTGTTATGGCCCTTTACGTTTCTGAGTAGCATGGGGAAGTCAAAGTCTGGCTTAAGAGAGTTTGTTGCCCTCATGACAGCTGGTGCACCAAGCCAATAAAATAAATCGTGATCCAGGCTTTTCTTGAAGGAAACATTCACCAAGATGTCACAGATGTTAATATTTCAATATCTTTTCTGACATTCTCCTCTTCTACTTTGTCTCATCATTACTGTTCAGTCATTAAGCCCTGTATGACTCTCTGTGAACTGCAGCACGCCAGGCTTCCCTGTCCTTAACTATCTCCCTGAGTTTGCTCAAACTCATGTCCATTGAATGAGTGATGCCATCCAACCATCTCATCCTCTGTCTCCCTGTTCTCCTCCTGCCCTCAAATTTTCCCAGCATCAGGCTCTTTTCCAATAAGTCAGCTCTTCCCATCAGGTAGCCAAAATATTGGAGCTTCAGCTTCAGCACCAGTACTTCCAGTGAATATTCAGGATTGATTTCCTTTAGGATTGACTGGTTTGATTTCCTTGTTGTCCAAGGGACTCTCAAGAATCTTTCCAGCATCACAGTTTGAAAGCATCAATTCTTTGGCCCTCAGCATTCTTTATGGTCCAACTGTCACATCCATACACGATCACTGGAAAAACCACGGCTTTGACTAGATGGACTTTTGTTGGCAAAGTGATTTCTCTGCTTTTTAATACACTGTCTAGATTTGTCATACCTATTCTTTCAAGGAGCAAGAGTTTTTTTAATTTTGTGGCTGCAGTCACCATCTGCAGTGATTTTGGAGCCCGAGAAAATGAAATCTGACATTGTTTCCACATTTTCCCCATCTATTTGCCATGAAATGATAGGACTGGATGCCGTGATCTTCACTGTTTGAATGTTGAGTTTTAAGCCAGCTTTTTTACTCTCCTCTTTTACTTTCATCAAGAGGCTCTTTAGTTCCTCTTCACTTTCTGCCCTAAGAGTAGTATCTATCACCTGCACATCTGAGGTGGTTGATTTTTCTCCTGACAATCTTGATTCCAGCTTGTGCTTCATCCCGTCTGGCATTTCATGTGTCTGGATGTAAGTTAAATCAGCAGGGTGACAACATACAGCCTTAACGTACTTGTTTCCCAACTTTGAACCAGTTCATTGTTCTATGTAAGGTTCTAAATGTTGCTTCTTGGCCTGCATACAGGTTTCTCAGGAGGCAGGTAATATGGTCTGATATTCCTATCTCTTTAAGAATATTCCACAGTTTGTTGTGATCCACATAGTTAAAGGCTTTAGCATAGTCAGTGAAACAGAAGTAGATGGGTTGGTTTTGTTTTTTTTTTTTTTGGCAATTCCCTTGGTTTTTCTATGACCCACATATATTGGCAATTTGATCTCTGGTTCCTGTGCCTTTTCTAAATCTAGTTTGTACATCTGGAAGTTCTTGGTATGTACTGTTGAAGCCTAGCTTTAAGGATTTTGCACACAATCTTGTTGGCATGTGAAATGAGTGCAATTGTATGGTAATCTGAACATTCTTTGGCATTGCCTTTCTTTGGGATTGAAAGGAAAACTGACCTTTTCCATTTCAGTGGCCACTGCTGAGTTTTCCAAATTTGCTATCATAATATCTGCTGCACTTTATCAGCATCATCTTTGAGGATTTGAAATAGCTCAACTGGAATTCCATCACCTGTACTAGCTTTGTTCATAGTAATGCTTCTTAAGGCCCACTTGACTTCATACTCCAGTGTGTCTGGCTCTAGGTGAGTGAACACACCATTGTGGTTATCTGGGTCATTAAGAGCTTTTTCGTATAGTTCCTCTGTATATTCTTGCCACGTTTTCTAAATCTCTTTTGCTTCTGTTAGATCCTTGCCATTTTTGTCCTTTATCGTGCCCATCTTTGCATGAAATGTTCCCTTGGTATCTCCAATTTTCTTGAAGAGATTTCTAGTCTTTCCCATTCTATTGTTTTCCTCTATTTCTTTGCATTGTTCACTTATGGCTTTCTTATCTCTCCTTGCTATTCTCTGGAACTCTGCATTCAGTTGGATATATTTTTCCCCTTCTCCTTTGCCTTTTGCTTCTGTTATTTCTCAGCTATTTGTAAGGCCTCCTCAGACAACCACTTTGCCTTCTTGCATTTCTTCTTGGGGATGGTTTTGATCACCACCACCTGTGCAATGTTATGAATCTCTATCCACAGTTCTTCAGGCACTTTGTACCAGATCTAGTCCCATGAATCTATTCATCACCTCCACTGTATAATTATAAGGGATTTGATTAAGATCATACCTGAATGGTCTAGTGGTTTTCCCTACTTTCTTCAATCTGAGGCTGAATTTTGCAATAAGGAGCTGATGAGCTGATCCACAATCAGCTCCAGTCCTTGTTTTTGCTGACTGTTTAGAGCATCTTTGGCTGCAGAGAATATAATTAGTCTGATTTTGGTACTGATCATCTGGTGTTGTCCATGTGTAGAGCCGTCTCATGTTGTTGGAAGAGAATGTTTGCTGTTACCAGCGTGTTCTCTTGAACACGCTAACAGAAAACTCTGTTAGCCTTTGGCCTGCTTCATTCTGTACTCCAAGGCCAAACTTGCCTGTTACTCTAGGTGTCTCTTGACTTCCTACTATTGTATTCCAGTGCCCTATAATGAGAAGGACATATTTTTGGGGTGTTGGTTCCAGGAGGTCTTATAGATCTTCATAGAACCATTCAACTTCAGCTTCTTTGGCCTTAATGGTTAAGGCATAGACTTGGTTATTCTGATATTGAATGGTTTGCCTTGGAAGCAAACAGATCACTCTGTCATTTTTGAGATTGTAACCAAGTACTGCATTTCGAACTCTTGTTGACTGAGGGCTACTGCCTCCATTCCTTCTAAGGGATTCTTGCCCATGTTAGTCAATTTCATGGTCATTTGAGTTAAATTCACCCATTCCTGTCCATTTTAGTTCACTGATTGCTAAAATGTCAATGTTCACTCTTGCCATCTCCTGTTTGACTACATTGAATTTACCTTAATTCCTGGACCTAATATTCCCGGTTCCTATGCAATATTGTTCTTTACAGCATCAGACTTTACTTTCACCACCAGATTCAACCACAACTAGGCATCGTTTTCACTTTGGCTCAGCCTCTTTGTTCTTTCTATAGCTATTTCTCCACTCTTCCCCAGTAGTAATTTGGACACCTACTGCCCTGGTGGGTTCATCTTTTCAGTGTCATATCTTTTTGCCTTTTCATTCTATTCATGGGTTCTCAAGGCAAGAATACCGAAGTGGTTTGCCATTCCCTTCTTCAGTGGACCACATTTTGTAAGGCCCTAACTAGCAGGAACATGTGCTTCAGCTGCTCAATGTAGCGGGATGATGTGCCTGGTGCCCTGGCTCTCCCACTGCTGTCCTCATTGAGTGTTTAAATCTACAGTGGCCACTGGGTGTTGGTCAACGTGTGCCCAGGGTTTGAGGCAAAGGCCCTGTTGGAGTGGCTGGGAAGGGAGTCTGGGAAGGCTGGAGCCGATGTTGGAGGACACCCAGGAGCAGAGGGCACACCACCTCACCTCTGCTGCTTGCTGCCCTGGAGCTCATCTGCTGCCCAGGAGTCACTGTCTACTGTGGCTTATCAGCGATCCATTATAACCTCCCATATATCAAGGTGTTTGGGGAATGGGGAGACACTTCAATGATTATATTGCTAGATCGTTACATTTTTTGATGATCTTTGTCTATATTACCTGATTTTCAGATCTCCTGGTAAACTTACAATATATCATCTCTCATTTGTATATAAAAAGTTCTGCGTTTCATAGATTTCCTGTAATAAACACGGGAAATCTTTATCCAGGGAGCCATAAAAGTTGTTGGGGGCTGGAATTGGGTGGTACAGGGAAATTGTTCTAAAGCACTTGTTTCTGTACTTGGTTGTGTTTTTAATCTCTTGTGGAAGTATGTATAGAATTTAAATGAGGTTTGGGCACTAAAAGGATTAAGCTTTAGCAGTTTGGAAGATTTCCTTATATAGGATGGTTGATGCAAAGTGTATTTACATACTGAAATAAATCACCAAGTTCTCAAGACTGATGTTGTAACAGTGTTGGGTAACAGTCAGTGTGAAATAAAGAGGTGATTTTATAGTTGGTGGGCATGCATCATGGACCCTAGACAAATCTTAGTAGTTCTAAATGTGAGCGTCATGAAGTGTATCTTCATGGAAGAAAAGATTTGGAAATGTTTCTATATAAGACTTTACCAATATGCCTTTGTGCAGAGAATATCAATTGTGGAGAGAAAGGAATATATGGCTCTGAGAATGCCCTTGGCTCCTGGCTGTTTCCTATGCTGCTCTAGTTTTTATGACTTCAAGTATTTGGCTTAGTTTTACTTGACATGCCCTTAAAAGAATACTTTATAATTAAAAACATCTTAATATATATGCAGGAAATATTAGAATGAAAATAATATTAAAAATGGAAAGCATATCTGGACTGATGGGGATGTAGCCTAATGCTGTGTTCTGGTGAGTTATCTGGTAGTAGTTAGAACATTTACACACTGCTCCTTGGTGTTGGTCATGAAGGTTCCCACATAGGTCCATTGGTCGATTGATCACACAACCTGGTTTGCCTAAGCAAGTCTGGTAATCATAACCCCCATTCACTCTCAGAAGGGACCTGGTTTGGACAATATGGTCATCTAACCCTTAAGAATACGTTATGAGTATACTCATTGCTGTGGTAGAGAGGCTTCTTCATGGGGAGAGAAAGGGAAGGGAAATATGATAGAAAGAACATACAAACTCTAAGCAGCAGTCAGAATATAAAGAAGTAGATGCTCTTAACATAGGTCAAACTTAAAAAACATGTTGCTGAGTCAAAAAGCAAATACCCAACAAGTATACCACTTTATAAAATGCAAAAGAGAACAACATGCCTGTTGCAAGAGCACTTCTAAACAGATGCATGTCAAACACATTACAACCATTGGCTTAAGGGAGAGAGGAATGTGAGTGGACTTGTAGAATTAAAAGGGAGTGAAATAAAACAAGGCGATGCCTTGTATGGACCAGTGCTAATAATACGCTGTGAACTGAACTGGATGATTAAGACAACATTCTGTACCTGATGTTCCAAAAAAGTATCCTGTAGTCTATAATTATATTATACATGATACAAATATAAAGAATGTATCTTTAAAAATATCTTTTACAAGCTGAAATAAAATAGTATGTGTAAGTAATCCTGGTATGAGCAATTGGACTTAACATGAATATTAATGAAACTTTGCCAAAATAGAGGCTTCTGTTTTAAGACTCTAATTTGAGAATTTGTAAAGCTATGGATAGGGGCTGGGAGTGAGGGTGGCTGAAGGAATTAGATAACTTCTGGATAGAAAAACTCAGTTTTTCATCCACCCTCACAGCCAGTCTCTGAACAGCCATAATTTTCCACAACCTGTGTAATTATGAATGTAGCCTTTCATTTTCAGTACTTGGGCACTCACACCTAAGTTCTTTTAAGAAAATAAATGCCTTAAGTTTGAATGTCTCCTCTGGAGCCTTAATGATACACTTGGAGGATTTCACAAAGAAAGAGAAGCTGTATTGATCTTCCCTGTGGACTTTCTGGGATTCTCCAGCAGGAGGTCTTGGCTGACAATTCTAGCTTTATTCGGGAATGACCTAGGCTTGACAATTGTCACCCACAATGGTTGATGAAACTTAATAGGGGGGCATCCCCCCAGCCCTGTGTCCATCTGGTTCTGAATGCTTGGCAGGAGAATGTGGCTCTTTTGACAAAGAAGGCCCAGTTTTCACTACAAAGAATAGATGTCCCTGAACTTCCAACTGGAAACTGGAACAAATTCTCAATTTTCATTGACTCAAGCACGCATGTTACTAGAAAAATGGTCCCTTTTATGCTATCAATAATTTTTCTTCAGGAGAAAATTTGGGATGTCATGGGTATGCTACAGGAGACCTACTTTTTTTTTTTTTCTTTGTATTTTTTTAAACACAAGGGAATAACCTAATTATTTAGTAACTGTTTTAGAAAACTACAGTTCCATTATCCTCCTGGCCCTACAAAACAATCATAGTAGTAATAATAATAACACAATAGCATAATTCCTGATTGCTTATTGTTAATAGGCACTGTTTTAAGATTTTATTGTGCCTTCCTTCATTTAACCCTCTCAACAACTCTGTGAGATACCATATAATCTCTGTTTAACAAATGACGAAGCAGAGGCATAGTGACATGCAGAGGCATAGTGACATAGCAACTCTTTGTGGTCACAGAGCTAGCATCTGGCAGAGGAGGGCTGGGACCTTGGGTAGTCGGGTGGTAGGGATGATTGTTTGGGTTAAAGCAACCTGGGATTCATCCTAGGCTGTGCTGATGCTCTAATGTCTAAAAACTTCAAGGAAGGATGGAAAGAATCCTACATATTTTGGAATCGAACTGACTTAGTAAGATTCCAAGATTTGGCTACTTTCCTTTTGTGTAAGTCTGGGACAAGTCATTTGATCTCTGAACTTCAGCATTCTCTTTAATAAAATGTGAATAATTATCAAATCTTACAAATGAGAATTTTGTTTTTCTAAACTAACATTAAATCTCAATGTGCTAATAATTCAGTTCAGTTCAGTCGCTTAGTCATGTCTGATTCTTTGTGACCCCATGAATCATAGCACGCCAGGCTTCCCTGTCCATCGCCAACTCCCGGAGTCTACTCAAACTCATGTCCATCTAGTTGGTGATGCCATCCAGCCATCTCATCCTCTGTCATCCCCTTCTCCTCCTGCCCCCAATCCCTCCCAGCATCAGGGTCTTTTCCAATGAGTCAACTCTTCGCATGAGGTGGCCAAAGTATTGGAGTTTCAGCTTCAGCATCAGTCCTTCTAATGAACACCCACGACTGATCTCCTTTAGGATAGACTGGTTGGATCTCCTTGCAGTCCAAGGGACTCTCAAGAGTCTTCTCCAACACCACAGTTCAAAAGCATCAATTCCTTGGTGCTCAGCTTTCTTCACAGTCCAACTCTCACATCCATACATGACCACTGGAAACACCATAGCCTTGACTAGATGGACCTTTGTTGGCAAAGTAATGTCTCTGCTTTTTAATATGCTATCTAGGTTGGTCATAACTTTCCTTCCAAGGAGTAAGCATCTTTTAATTTCATGGCTGCAATCACCACATGCAATGATTTTGGAGCCCCCAAAAATAAAGTCTGACACTGTTTCCACTGTTTCCCCATCTATTTGCCATGAAATGATGGGACCAGATGCCATGATCTTAGTTTTCTGAATGTTGAGATTTAAGCCAACTTTTCCACTCTCCTCTTTCACTTTCATCAAGAGATTCTTTAGTTCCCCTTTGTGTTCTGCCATAAGGGTAGTGTCATCTGCATATCTGAGGTTATTGATATTTCTCCTGGCAATCTTGATTCCAGCTTGTGCTTCTTCCAGCCCAGCATTTCTCATGATGTACTCTGCACATAAGTTAAATAAGCAGGGTGACAATATGCAGCCTTGACGTACTCCTTTTCCTATTTGAAACCAGTCTGTTGTTCCATGTCCAGTTCTAACTGTTGCTTCCTGACCTGCATATAGGTTTCTCAAGAGGCAGGTCAGGTGGTCTGATATTCCCATCTCTTGAAGAATTTTCCACAGTTTATTGTGATCCACACAGTCAAAGGCTTTGGCATAGTCAATAAAGCAGAAATAGATGTTTTTCTGGAACTCTCTTGCTTTTTCAATGATTTAGTGGATGTTGGCAATTTGATCTCTGGTTCGTCTGCCTTTTCTAAAACCAGCTTGAACATCTGGATGTTCATGGTTCACATATTCCTGAAACCTGGCTTGGAGAATTTTGAGTATTACTTTACTAGCGTGTGAGATGAGTGCAATTGTGCGGTAGTTTGAGTATACTTTGGGATTGCCTTTCTTAGGGATTGGAATGAAAACTGACCTTTTCCATTCCTGTGGCCACTGCTGAGCTTTCCAAATTTGCTGGCATATTGAGTGCAGCACTTTCACAGTGTCATCTTTCAGGATTTGAAATAGCTTAACTGGAATTCCATCACTTCCATTAGCTTTGTTCATCGTGATGCTTTCTAAGGTCCACTTGACTTCACATTCCAGAATGTCTGGCTCTAGGTGAGTTATTACACCATCATGATTATCTGGGTCATGAAGATCTTTTTTGTACAGTCCTTCTGTGTATTCTTGCCACCTCTGCTTAATATCTTCTGCTTCTGTTAGGTCCATACCATTTTTGTCTTTTATCGAACTTATCTTTGCATGAAATGTTCCCTTGGTATCTCTAATTTTCTTGAAGAGATCTCTAGTCTTTCCCATTCTGTTGTTTTCCTTTATTTCTTTGCACTGATTGCTGAGGAAGGCTTTCTTATCTCTCCTTGCTATTCTTAATTACTGACCTTTAATTGCTACTTATTTATTTATTTGTTGGAAGTAGAGTTGATTTACAGTTGGCCTTTTAAAGATTGAAATGTGGCAGATTATTGTTTGATTTTTAAGTGAGAATTTAACATTCAGAAACTTCTTAGAATTAATGTTAACCAGGTATTCTTGATATTAAGACAAAATTCAGACTAAGTAAT
The DNA here is from genome assembly GCF_910594005.1 of Cervus elaphus. Classification (NCBI taxonomy): domain Eukaryota; kingdom Metazoa; phylum Chordata; class Mammalia; order Artiodactyla; family Cervidae; genus Cervus; species Cervus elaphus. The sequence continues at coordinate 51,303,754 of NC_057819.1, read as the reverse complement.
ACATATGCATACAGAAGAGTTGATCATATTACTGCCGTTTTGGCGTGAAGAAAACCACCTGGTTTTAGACTTCTCATCAAATAGCAAGACAGACATTAGTATACTGAAGTTTTGCTTTAAAGAACTTTGGCAAATTATACAATGAATGGCAACATCTACTGAACACTATGTGCCAGGCAGTATATAAATGAATTATACTGTGTTATCACATGTGGTTCTTGTAAGAACCTCACATAGTATGATTAAGTATTACAATGTTCGCTTTATGAAGAAGGAAACTGAGGCAGAGAGAAGTAAGATCATGCAACCTGTAGGCTGCTGAACCAGACATCAGTCCAAATCCTGTCTCCAACCCCTGTGCTCTGAATTCTAATGACTGTCTGTAAACCAAATCCAATAATAAAAATGATTCTTAAAGGTGTAAATTAGCCAGAAGAAAAACCACAAATTTAGAAATTTTCTTTAAAAATAAAAGCATTTTTGAAAAATAATTTATTAGGTATGTATCATTATGAAATCTAACTTAAGTTTAACATTAGTCAACCCACTTAGAGTTGAGTTATGTCTTTACATTTAGACTGTTTATCAAAAAACATGCCTAGGGTCAAAAAGGTATTAGAGGGACTTCCTTGGTGGTCCTGTGCAGGGGGCCCAGGTTTGACTCCTGGTTAGGGGACTAGATCCCATATGCCATAGCTAAGACCCAGTGCACGCCAAATAAATAATGAATAAATTTTAAAAAAATATTAGAAATTCATACTATAGAGATCAAACTGTGAGTTAAACCAAATAGTGCATTATCTTTCAATGACATAAGCAATTTGAAATAATGCAATGAATATTTTATTTTTTATTACATTTACCTCCGGTATCTAAATGATGAGAGTTTCTGAAAAAAAATTTCTGTCCAAATTAATGGTGAATCACCTCTCTTCCAGGGTTCCCCTAAATTTTGCTTGATTTTTGATGATGACTATAGTGAAATTAATGATATTTCTAGTATTCTAAAATGTGCTACAAATAATCTTATATTAATTATGATTTAAATATTTAGAATGTTTAAATTTAAACTAAATTTAAATATTTAGTTTAGCGGAGTAGCATTTATTTACTTTGTAAATAAATTAACTCATACTCTGGATTATCTCTATAAATTCATGTGACTTGTATTCTAATATGCTTCTCTGAGTGGAAGAGGACTAAGTTGTGTTATAAATAGCCGCCAAAGTGGAGTAGATCTCTGGCGACACTCTGTTATCTTAGTGTACTGAGCTGAAAATTATTGGAAGACTCCTTCAATTGTCTACTTATGTGTGAGCAAAGGGGTAAAAAATGTTGACTGTCTTTGTTTTAAAGGACTAGTGTTTATAAACCTATTGTGTGTGTGTATGTGCACACACACACACATGCATGCATGTACATCTGTGTATATATCTGTGTCCGTTTGTATTTGTGTCTGAATGGACTCTTAGGTAACGGAGTTATGTAGAAGACATTTTAAATTTCATGTTTTATATGGATTGTAACCAAAAATTAGGATAAACTGTGGACAAACCGCATTTCCCATGGTTTTGGTGCTTGTGTATATATTCATGGTTGTTTCATACCATGTAAAGGTTAAACTGTGTCTTGGCACACTGTGCAAATGGAGATTATTCATAGTTCAAATACAGAAAAGCTGGACAAGTATTATAATGTGGCACATTTCTCTAGAGGTATGCAAAATTCAAAAGCATCTGTGCCATAGAAGTTAGTGATATATTATGATTTGGGATGAATGTATTGCCTGAGTCCCACCTTTGTTCACACCATTTTACAGTCGTTATTAGAAGTTAAGTGTACTAGTGTGTGTGTGTGTGTATGAGTGTTTGTGTATGTGTGTGTAACTTTCTTCTCCTGGTTCCTGCTATAATTGGATTTGATGCCAATTTCAATTCAGATTTTAATAATGCCACAGGTCTAATCTTATAATCAAGGAAACAAGATAGCTTTATAGAAATATCAAGAGAAATCTTTTGTCTTATTTGCTGATTTGTAGAAATGTGCAATCTGATTATCCTGAAATGGGACACAAAATTTGAGGTTATTAATAACCTCTTTGGAAAAATAACTATTTAAAAGTCATTTTCCACATTATTGTCATTGAAGTTAAATTGTAGTTACAATAAATGAGAACTAGACCTGAAATTTATCTTTCTCATTAAATTTGCTATTCAGTTTCAACAAAACAATATCATTTGTCATTTGGAATTAATGTAATTTTTATATTATATAAGAACAGTAAGTATATGTTTATACATTTTACTCATATTTGATTTTTAGTGATGTCCATTGCTTTCGGAATAAAATAAATTTAAGTTCATGTTGTGAGTCTGTGAGAACCTTTTCCTTTGAAAGAAACATTTACTAACTGAAGAATATGCCCTTTCAAGTATTTTATTATTATTCAAACAATAAATATGTAAGCATTCTTAGCTGAAGAACTTAGCCATATAATTATATAAGTCATTCAAACTCATTTGTATAAAATATCCTGAGGGACGATGTTTGCAGAAGTGTATTTTTAGCCTTTCACTAAACATCTGCATCCTATATTCATGCTTTAGTGCTTATTTGTATATGGGGAGCTAAGAAACTTGTACATTTTTGAGAGTTTTACCTAGCTAAAATCTGAAAGCAATCATAGTGTAAAATCCTTAGTGCCTTTGAGTCTCCATAGCATTTTAGTTGGAGTTTAACCCCAATATTATTTTCTCTGATGAGGACTGCTCATGATCTGCTATTTCCTAAAAAGGAGCTCTTGGAACCCATTTCCAGTCATGCTGTGATTTTTTTCATTTTAAATCTAGACTACCTTTTGACTTCTATAAAGGCATGAGAGGAGAGTGATGGACATAGGGTTTCAATGGTGATTATACATAATTCTTTGCTTAATCTGCTTTGCAACTTTAAACTACTCGGCAGCTTTGAGGTATTGTCTCCTCTTCTATAGGTATATATCTAATCTGGGGATAAAAATTGAGAAATAAATGAGGTAAAAATAAAGCATTGTTCAACATCGCTTTTTTCTTTTCTTTTTTTTTACTGCCTTAGAGTTGGGAATGATTGCTTTCTACATTGGCATTTGAGAGAAAAAATTTGGCTATTATGGTTTTTCTTGTTATTTTTATTAAGCCAATGAAAAAGGATGGTAGCAGTTCAGCCACTGAGGTGTTGGAACAGAAAATTGAGGGGCCCCCAAGGACCTTGATACCCATTTTTGAAGTTCAATTCCAGTCACTGAGATTAGAGCAGCCCTTCCAAAATGAGGGTCACAAATGCATTTGTGATTTAGACTATTTGTCTGGATGCTGTCAGGGAAACAATTGGCTATTATTGAACAGAACTGCTGATTTTCTCTTTGTACCACTTTTTTTTCTTTTGTTTTGGTTGTCTCTGAATGGTAAAGTCTGACAGCAAGTAAAAAAAAAAAATACTAGTTATGTGGAAGAGAGGAATATGGAAACAGAAAGGGAAAAACAAAAAGAGATGAAGAAGGAAAAAGAGGCAGCTTTTCACTTTCATATGGCATTGATTTTAGTCTTGAGTGATGTAGTTTAAAAATATATTTATTGAGCATGTACTATGTAATAGGCATTATTAATTGATGGGAGGGGTACAAGTTACACCAAATGAAGATCTATGTCATCAAGGAGCTCATTCTCCAGTGTGGGGGAGCAATGTAATCACCATTTTCCTAGAGTTTGCCTCATCTGCAGCCTCTCCAAGGGTTAGCCCTCACTGTGCCCCTGGGACCCCTCCCTGGTCATAGCTGGTCGGTGGGGAATAGACACAGCCCAGAGGAAGCCAGTCCATGCTGACCAAGCTGGGACTCAAGATTCCTCTGGCCGAGTCTTGAATGAGTGTGCCTATTATCAGAATCTCTCCAATCTATCAGCAAAGCTTTCCAGTTTCTCTCAAAAAGTTACATGTCAAATCTGCTCCCTTCCCTCCGCTTCCCTCCTACCTAGTGGTAGAATGTTACCGTGGTCTCTCACTTGGTTTCTCCATTTGCAGCTTCTTACCTGTTAAGTCTATTCTCCAGTTAGACCTGGTGCTCAGTCGCGACTAACTCTTTGCAGCCCCATAGACTATAGCCCACCAGGCTCCTCTGCCCATGGAATTTTCTAGGCAAGAATACTGGAGTGGGTTGCTATTTCTTACTCCAGGGGCATCTTCCCGACCCAGGGATTGAACCCATGTCTCTTGGGTCTCCTGTGTTGGTAGGCCGATTCTTTACTGTACCACCTGGGAAGCCCAGTTAGACCGAGTCGGCTTTAAAACCAGTATCGGATCAGGTCATTCTTTTACTTAAAGACTCTCAGTTGGTTTCCCTTTGCATTGAGAACAACTCCACAACTTGACCCCTCCCATGTTCAGGTCCCGGGTTTCTTCCTCCTCACTCTCTTGTCCCTTCCCTATATCCAGCCACTCTGGCCTTGTTTCAATTCCTCCAGTATGGTAAGGTGATTTCTACATCCCAGCCTCTGTGTGGGTTGCTATTCTGTTCACCCTTCACATACTGCCTCCCCTGAATATTTTCAGGCTCAGCTTAAATGTTAGCTTTAGCAGATGCCTTTGCACAGTATACCCACTATGGTAGGTTCCACTTCTGACTCTCACTACAACCTGGGATTTTCTTCCCAACACTTACACACACACACACACACACACACACACACACACACACACACACACACACACACACACACACACACACACACACACACACACACACACACACACACACACACACACACACACACACACACACACACACACACACACACACACACACACACACACACACACTCTTACTTAGGTACTTTCTGATGGTCTCACTAGATTGCAAGGAGCATTGTTGTCTACTGTAGATCTTGTACCTTACACAGTACTTAGATCTGTATAAGAAAAATCATGAAAACATTCAGTGAATAAGCAAACTTAAGACAGAGGAATTGTCTGTCAGTGGGGAATCTGGAAGTTAAGCATCTTGAGTCCTGAGTAAGCTTAGCAGTGTTGTGTGGAGGTTGACTATGGCAGTTTGTTTTGGAGTCAAAGATATCTGGGTTCATACTGTTGCTCCACCACTTACTAGCAGTGTTACCTTAGGCAAATTAACCTCTGTGAATTCCCTTTCTTAATATGTGATGTGGAGGTAATACCTTTTTACAAGATTCTTGTAAGGATATATAATCATGTATTCAAGGTAATTGGCATGAATAACAACAACATTTATTTAATACTTCATGCCAAGCCCTTCAGGCTAAGAACTTTACAGAGCCATTTCACTTGCTCTGTATCAGTCCTGCAAGATACAAACCGTCGTTCTCATTTTATATATGAGGAGCTTGGAAAAGGATAAATTTAAGGTCAAGTAGCCAGTAAGTGGCAGAATTGGGATGAACTCAGGACTTTTAATTACAAAATCTAATCTTACAAGCTCTAAGCCTATACTTCCAAATAGAAGTAAGTAGTTATTGTTTATGAAGTTAGTGTAGTATTTATTATATAAGTGGATAAAAGTAATCTTTAAAATATCAAGGTAACATGTGACTCCTAACAGAGACAATGTTGCCTTTGTTTTGGTTTCTTCCATGAGGTCCAATTGAACTCTCTACCTTCTCCTTCCAATATTTGTCAGATTCTTCTACTATCTGTAACTTTTGATGAACTACTCTTGTGTTTGTCGCATCTTCTCTGGGTCATGGTGGATTGTTTTTTCTTGAGGTTTATAATTTTTTACTGTAAAATTGTCTTCTATGGGTGTTGTTTCATTTTGGGAACTTTCCCTGGGCATTGAGCTGTGGAAGGGTCCTCACCAAATAGATTTCCATTTGCTTCTGCCTGGAGTTTATGGATTAAGCAATGTAGACCATTTTTTAGTTTGAGGTCTCTTTATAACAGAGGTAATGCCTGGGCTTCTGGTTTTGACTTCTGATTGAGATCTTTCTGCCCACATTCCTCCGTCCCAACAAGCTCAGTAAAATAGCAGTTTTCCTTGCAGTTTTCTCTGGGTTAATGGTCAAAATTTTTGTAGTCTCATTTTCAGAGATGGGCCAGATCTTTGAGGCAGTTGAATTTTTTTTCAGGGTTTTAGATTGGTTCCCCCCCCACCCCACCCCCTCATTTTTAAAATAGGACAATGGCTACTTATTTTCTCCACATACATATGTTAGAACCTCTGCCCCACCACCCCCACCCTGACCCCACCACCTCAGTTCCTATCTGGAGCTAAAACCCTATTGGCATCACCCTCTGCTTATTGTAATGGCTTTCCCATCACTCATTGTTTCCTCAACCTAGATCCTACTCTTATTTATTTTGAGGTAGCTGTGTATTTGATTTTTTTGGACATGTTTTATTTTATTTAGAATTTTCATGCATTTATTGTGAGAGCTGAGCTTAAGTACATCATCTCAGTCCATCATATTTCCAGAAGTCCAAAAGCACAGAAGCTGAAGTAAATGATTTCTTGTATGTGGATGAAATATTTTATGTAAAGCGATAGGGAAAGCTGTGCTGTGTTAAGTCACTTAGTCATGTCTGACTCTTTGTGACCCTATGGATTGTAGCCCACCAGGCTCCTCTGTCCCTGGGATTTTCCCGGCAAGAATACTGGAGTGGATTGCTGTGCCCTCCTCCAGGTGATCTTCCCAAACCAGGGATTGAACCTGTGTCTCTAAAGTCTCCTGCATTGGCAAGATTACATGGATAGAAGTGTCGAGTGGAGCTGCAAAAGCCATGCAAAAGGATGGGCTTTATTCTGTAGACCATGGGGAGTCAAGGAAGACTTTTGCATAAGTGCATAGTATATTAAATTCTATCTTCTTAACAAACTAAGTCGATAGTACCATAAAGAATGAATGAAAAACTGAGAGATCAGTGACATAGAAACAAATTAGAATGCCCCTGGAAATGTTGAAGGCAAAGATAGTTGAGTGACTGGCCCAAGCATTGGAAACAGAAGGAAGAGGACAGACCCGAGAGAAAAGGAAAAGATACACTTTGCAGCATTGGAGACTTATTGCATAGGAGAGAAAAGGGAGAGGGAATCAATGATAACTCTTAGGCTTCTGGCCTGGATGATTAGAAGGATATTTGGTTAGATTTATAATATGTTCTTAGACAGATAGGTTATCACTGATAACAGGCATGACATTGCCCTATTCCCATGCTGTAAATACGTCAATTTATGGTGGCATCCAGGAGGACCAAATATTGTGGTGTGACTGGGTAAGTAGGCAGTGTAATGGGCTGGTAGACTGACAGTAGTCCTGTTTAGCGGATTATATTAAGTGTAGCTAAACTAGGTAGAAGTCTTCTAATGTTGTGAGTTCCATATGTAAACTGTCAGGAAGTGGGATTTGATTCCTTTAGCTCCATAACTGCATCCTCTGGTTTCCCAGTTTTTTATATGGTAGAAGGATAGTGGATTTCAAAGGTGAGTTGTTTTTTCTTTTCTCTGTCTGGGAATGAAATATTTGGTCTGTAGGTGGAGAGAAGTAAAATTAAATGAAACCATACAAAATGACTGAAAAAAAAAAAAACAAACCCGCTGTACGTTAGCAGTTTATAAACATTTTGTGCTGACAAAACTCGGCAAGTCTGGACAGAAACTCTTGCACAAATATGATTATAAGGCTTCCTTCACTGCAGCAAGAACTAGCTCAGCAAAGGGACTCAAAAGAATAACCTTTTATAATTTATCCTTTTCCTTTTTCTTTAAAGCAGAGATGCTTGGTAGGAAATACACAGAGATTTCCCCATGTAGTACCAGTGCAAACCCATAGGATTTCTTTGTTTTAAAGAACTGCTGCTGCATTCTAGAGATGGGGAAGGGGCGATGCTGCAGTCAAGCTCATTGAGACTTCTTCAGAAATTATCTCCACCAACAAAGACACTTTACCTGCTTCCCGCAATTTTTTCTTCTACCTGCTTTTATTTCCTTTAGGGTTGAAACCCATAAACTCCAGAAAGCATTAAGAGAGTTGACTTTTTGACTTGAAAAGGATGATTACAAGCCAGTATCTGTGTTTTCAAAGACCAGGTCTCCAGTTTAGCCTGTGCTCCGAGGGCGGTCACAGCGGCATTGCCCAGCACCGTGGGAAGCTTTAAGGTCAAACGGAATGGCATTTTAAGTTGAGAAAGCTTTGAAGATCAAGATTTTTTTTAAAAAAACAATCCCACTGAGAGTCAACCGTTTATGAATTGTGCTCGGAGAACGCTGAACTGGGAGTCAGGAGAGCTAGATTCTGGTCTTCTTTCTGCCACTACCCATTGTTGTGACCTTAAGTAAGACCCTTAACCTCTTGGGGCCTCCGTTTCTTTGTTTGTAAAATGAGGGCCACAGAATAGATTAGTGGGTCCCAGATGCTGTTCATTGATGAGACACTTTCAAACCCCTGAAAACTTTGAAATCTTTCCAGGCAGAACTCTGAGATTTTGATTTGTAAGACTGGGGTGTATGTCAGGAATCTGTCCTTTGTGAAGTTCCCTTGGTGATTTAGATATGCAGCTAAGATTGGAAACCATGGTCCAAGTGATTTTTATTTTGTTTTATTCTATAAGTTATTTTGAAAAAACCCTCAAAGTTCCTGAGGAGTACAAGGGGTTCCCTTGTATTCTTCACCTAGTCTTACCAATTGTTAACATTGTCACACACATGCTCTGTGTGTGCAGATACATACCTTTTTATTATTAATATTTTTCTAAACCATTTGAGAGTAAATTCTAGACATCGTGATACTTAACATCAAAATACTTTAGCATTCGTCTTCTTAGAACCAGCACATTCTTTTATTATCATGGCACAAGTATCACATTCAGGAAATTTAACTGATCAGATAACTGATTCAGTTATCTAGTATACGATGCTTTCAAAGTTTACTGATTTTTTCCTGTACTCTTTATATCTAGTTGATTTTTTAAAAAATCTATATTGAAGTATAGTTGATTCACAATGTTAATTTATGCTTTACAGCAAAGTGATATATATATGTGTATATATATATTCATTCATCTTCTTTTCTATTATGATTTATCACAGGATAGTGAATATAATTCCTTGTGCTATAGAGTAGGACCTTGTTGTTTATCCATCCTGTATATCTAGTTGATTTTTAAATACATTTAAAATTTTTGAAATCATCACATAACTTAAAGAAAAACAGAAAGTACAGTACAAAGAATTTTATTCCTGAACTGTTTAAAGGTAAGTTGCCACGCCACGTTCTCTCAATACTCCAGTGTGTATTTCCAATAAAGACTATCTTGTATGTAACCACAGAGTAATCATCAAATGGAGGAAGTTAATATTTATACATTATTATCTAGCCCTCAGTTTTGTGAATTATCTCAATTATATCTTTGATAGAAAATATCCAGTTCAGAGTCATGTGTTACATCTAGTTGTCATATCTCTTTAGTCTCTCTTACTGTGAAGCAGTTTCAGATTTCCTTGACTTTTATGACCTTGATATTTTTAAAGATTGCAGGCCATTTATTTTGTAGAATGCTCTTCAATATGGGTTTGTTTGTTACTTTGTGATTCAGATTATGCATGTTTCAGGGATACTGCAGGTGTGATTCTGTACTCTTTTCACTGTATCTTGGTGGCATACAATTTTGACATATCTTAATACTGAGAATCTTCACTTGGATTGTTTGATAAAGGTGGCACCTTCCAGGCTTCTCCACTGCAAAATTACTTTCTCCCTTCATAATTAATGACTGTTTTTAGGAGAGCTACTTTGAAACTAAATGTCTCATTCATCATCAGACATTTAATTTATTCATTCATGGATTTATAGTTTCCTATTATACTCAATGAGTGAAAATCCATCACCATCGTTATTTTGATACTTAAGTTTTCCTGATTTGGCAGTAGAAGCTGCTTTACACTTTGACATATATCCCTGTCGTTCTTTGAGTACTTCCTGGTTCTTTGCTCTAAACAGATGTTCCAGGATCATCTTACATTTCTTCTCCCCAGACCTGGATTCAGGTTGTTCTTCAAGCAGCCCTGCTTCTTCTTCCTGGAGGATGGTATTCAGGAGCCCAGATATGGGCAATGAGTGTGCTAACTGCTGTCGTCATATTGATGGTATTAGTCATAGGGAAAATGTGTATCCGTGTGTGTGTGTATACTCACATGTGTGTATATATATACACGCACATATGGGCTTCTCTTAGGGTCTTCCCTGGTGGTTGAGATGGTAAAGAACATGCCTACAATGCAGGATCCACGGGTTTGATCCTTGGGTAAAGCAGATCCCCTGGAGATGGAAATGGCAACTCACTCCAGTATTCTTGCCTGGAAAATGCCATGAACAGAGGAGCCTGATGGTCTACAGTCCATGGGGTCACAAAGAGTTGGACGTGACTTAGTGACTAAACAACAACACTATATAATATATCTACACATATATGTATGTACCTGATACACACAAATACACAATACCAGTTCACCAACATCCCACACACATATTTAAACAACTATTTATGTCTATCTGTCCACCTATTGAATAATACAAGTTTACACCATACCTCCAATTCTTACTCAATATAACAATATCACAGGGCCATTCTACTTTACTTACTTTCTGCATTTGTAACCTACTTTGTCAGAAGTGGGAAACCCACACCCACTCTCCTCATCTATTTATTCTTTGCTCTCCCCCTGTAATGGCCGATTTCCTGTCGCCACCGTCATTTCCTCTCCCACACTGAGACCCTCCTCCCCTGCTTGGGCTCCAGCACCTCACGTCACATTTCTCCCCCCACTGCCCCATCCCAAGGCAGTCCTTGTTACCCTGCTCACATCTGATACCTGTCCCAGGCCATCCCTGTGTGGACGTCTCCTCTCCTCGCTGTGGTGGTTCAGATGCTTCTCATGGGTGGGGCCATCTCCCAGTGGGGACACTGTCTACACGTCTCAGGCTCTTCCTCACCATCCAGCCCATCTTCACACTTCTTAGCTCTAACACCCCATACGGGTTGCCCCAATGTGGGGGAAACTTGCGGCTCTGGTCAGGCTCTGACATCTTCTCTCTGGGCCCTGGGGGCTGCTCCTACCCTGATACAGGTTCCAGCTTGTTTGCCCCCAAAGGAAAAAGTGCCCCCTTTCTGCTCCTTGTAGTATGACAACAAAGAAGGTTAACTAGATAGGACAGACTTTATTCACCCAAATCCACGGAGACTGAGGAGGGGGAGAGCATTAAATAAAGCCTGTTTAAAAAATGAATCATAAAATATCAAATGACCTGGAGAAATAATAATTTCTTAGATTCACAGACTTGGAGAACAAACTTATGGTTACTAGTGGGGATGGAGTGGGGATAGTTAGGGAATTTAGGAGTGACAGGTACACACTGCTATATTTAAACTGGATAACTAACAAGGACCTATTGTATACAGCACAGGGAACTCTGCTTAATACTATGTAACAACCTAAATGGGAAAAGAATTTGAAAAGGAATAGATACAGGTTTATATAACTGAGTCACTTTGCCTTACACCTGAAACTAATACAACATTGTTAATCAACTATACTCCAGTATAAAATAAAAAGTTTAAAAAATGAAAAAGCAAAATTTGGTATGGGTTGACTAGCCAGTGCTGATGGACAAAATTTCATCATACTTTAGCAGTATTTCTAACTTTATCATAACTTTGAAAGGCTGAATCTGATTTAGGATTATAGATACAGAAAACATGGCCATGTGGTGGTGCTGGAAATTCTTATTTGGGGCAGGAGCTATTTCATAATACCAGATTTCTTTAAGGAGGACTTACAGTTTGGAATTATGAACTACTTATGCTGACAAGAAGAACTCTCCTTACCTCTCAAGGTTTCACTGTCAAAATGCCTTTAGTGGTAAAAGGATGGATTTTTGTTATGAACAGGAAGAAATTGTGACCTTAAGAACTGTGACTTATTGGAATGGGTAACCATGGAATGTGAAGATATCCTATGGAGATTTTTGACAAGAGATAGGACTTGGGGGATAAACTGGAGGCCTAAGGAACCCTCTGGTATTTTGTACCACTTAAGTCAATACCAGTTTGGTGCTTGTAAATAAAAGCATAGTTTATTTTTAAATTTTTTTAATTTTTAAAGTTGAAGTTTAATTAATTTACAGTGTTGTTAGTTTCTGGCATACAGCAAGGTGATTCAGTTATATATATTTTTTGTATTTTTTCTATTACAGTTTATTACAAGATATTGAATGTAGTTCCCTATGCTATATAGTAGGTGCTTTTTGTTTATTTTATAGTAAAATAAATATAGATACAGTAGTTTGTATATGTTAATCCCAAAGTTCTAAATTATCTCCCCCCACTTCCTTTTGGGTAACCATAAGTTTGTTCCCTGTGTCTATGAGTTTGTTTCTATTTTGTAAATAAGTGCATTTGTATATATTTTTTAGATTCCACATATAAGTGATATCATATATTTGTCTTTTTCTGTCTGACTTCACTTACATGATAGCCTCTAGGTCCATGTTGCTGCAAATGACATAATTTCATTCCTTTTTATGGTTCAATAGTGTTCCCTTTTATAAATATACTTGTGTATTTTATATATAAATATACACTTATCTATTGATGGACATTTAGTTTGCTTCCATATCTTCGCTGTTGTAAATAGCGTTGCTGTGAACGTTAGGGTGCATGTATCTTTTTGAATTATAGTTTCTTCTGGATATATGCCAAGGAGTGGGTTTGCTGGATGAAGAGATGGTTTCTTAAGCGTTGCATGCCTCGTGTATGTTATCCATTAGATTATTTGTTGTATAGATAAGTGATAGATTTTGATAAAGCCAATAATTATAAAATCATAATTAAATAGTTGTAAGCTATCTGTTCTTTAAGGCATGATATTTTGTCAGTTGGGGCATTATCAAATTAATCAAAGTGAATGTTTTGATTATAAAGAATTTCTGGGAACGTTGCCTTGGTTTCAGTTACTGGGCCCGGAGCTGCCACTTGTGGTCTCATGGACTGTGTCCTGGATAATCCCTGGGGACACTGCTAACACAGACTGTGATGTGAAAAGTGCCCCTGGGGGTGAGTGGTGAAGCCTCACTGAAAGGGCTGCATAATGTGCCGTCACTCACCCGCTTCTCTCATACTTCGGCATCAGAGAAAAAGGACTTGGAACCAGGAAAGGGGGAGAGATTATTGACATGGGCTGTACATTGAGCCTATTAACAGGCTCCTTTTCTGGTCTAGAGTCCCCGTCCACAGCCCCTGGAGTACATGTGGACATTCCCACCGAGTCAGTGTGCGGACACCCTGGCATTTAAATAGTTTAAAATTGCAGGGACTTTGCGTGTCAGTGAGAGTATTTAGAAAGAAAGCAGCTCTTTGCTGTGTAATTATGTTTTATTGAATTAGCAGAGTGGCATGACCTTCAAGCTAGTCTGTGGGATGCCAAGAGAATTGTCTTTGCTAGTCAACCTACCTGCCCTGCTGATGGCAACATCATAGAACTCCGGGGAGTCCATTTTGAACGTGTAAAGAAAGACGACTGAGCATTGAAGAACTGATGCTTTTGAACTGTGGTGCTGGAGAAGACTCTTGAGAGTTCCTGATACAGCAAGGAGATCAAAATCAATCCTAAAGGAAATCAACCCTGAATATTCACTGGAGGGACTGATGCTGAAGCTCCAGTACTTTGGCCACCTGATGTGAGGAGCCAGCTCATTGGAAAAGACCCTGATACTGGGAACGATCGAGGGCAGAAGAAGGGGATGACACAGGATAAGATGGTTGGATGACATCATTGACTCAATGGACATCAATCTGAGCAAACTCTGGGAGATAGTGGAGGTCTGGGAAGCCTGGTGTGCTGCAGTCCATGGGGGTCACAAAGAGTCAGACACGGCTTAGCAACTGAACAACAAGGAACTCTGCGAGATTAAATCCCTTTTTCCATTAACAGAAAAGGGAACACTTGATGTATAGCCAGTCTTAACCAGAAGAGGGATTAGAAACATTTGGCAAGATCATATCTGAAACATGGGCTGAGTTCTTGAGTCTTGCTCGGTTGAGGCCATAGCTAGCCATAGACCATGGCCCCCTGAGCCATGCACAAGGGCTATTTTAAAGAGTCCCTTTTAGTGGGACTATTTCAAATGGCTTTCTTCACTTTGATGCATTTTCAACGTGGATTAAGAGGATTAAGTAATGAACATGCTGATCTGTTTGTGACAAACGGATATTGATAGTATGGCAGAGATAACAGTCAGCAGTTTCTGATGCTAATGATCACGGACCATGTGTTGCTCTGGGGCTCACTCTCTGCTTTTTCTCATGTCTGCTCCCCGAGATAGTTCATCATATCTTCAGTGTTGAAATCACAAGATAGGAGACCTTCAGGTAAATCATGAATCTCCACCTTCTGGATAACAACAATAAATGAAAGAAATTCCTTACCCAGAAGAGTAAAGAAGGAAGACTTGCCTGGTTCCTCTGCACTGGTGGAGGGAGGGTAGCTCCTGTCAGGAGCCTCTCCGACAGAACTTTACTTCTGTTTAGTCCAGCAGCAATTGTAAGATAGCTTCTTATTTCAGAAAGGTTAAAATGTGAAAACTTTTATCTCCCAGTGAAAACATGGTCTGTTTTTTAATCAGTTTCATTTTATAGATTAATAAAATGAGGCAGAGAAGTGAAACTATCAATATGTATCCAAATTTATTCAAGTAGGAGAGCTGGGATATGGAGCCTGAACTCTTGACCTTTGAACTTGACCCCTTCCAGAGGATTATATCAGTCCAGTATATAGATAACTTGTGTGAGGAAAATGGTTATGTACATTAGGTATGTCAGGGAGGAAACTTCTCTAAGGATAGAAAATCTGAGTGGATTTTTTATGTAAAAAAAAAATAGGAATGTCTAAAACTCAGCATTCTGTGTTGGGCCCTTCTCGTCATGCTTTTGCCAGAAATATTTTCAAATGTTCTAGAATCATATTTTGGAGAAGGAAATGGCAACCCATTCCAGTATTCTTGCCTAGAGAATGCAGTGGACAGAGGAGCCTGGTGGGCTGCCGTCCATAGGGTCACACAAAGTTGGACACGACTGAAGCGACTTAGCTTGCAGGCATGCATTGGAGAAGAAAATGGCAACCCACTCCAGTGTTCTTGCCTGGAGAATCCCAGGGACGGGGGAGCCTGGTGGGCTGCTGTCTACGGGGTCGCACAGGGTCGGACACGGCTGAAGCGACTTAGCAGCAGCAGAATCATTTTTTCCCTGAAAAGGAGGGCTTTTTCTCTGATGCTCTTGTGGCTATTTACTTAGAAGTTAAAGCACATAAGAGAGGAATAGTTTCCTTCACCTTTCTTTATCCCTGTTTAGCAAAGGACATGTCATGTATTTCTTTGAAAATATTTTCTCTAATGTCTACTACGACCATGTTAAGAAAATGCTTCATTCTCAACACACATAGCTAGATAACATGGCGTGGATTTTTCTCAGAAAAAATATTTGAAATTAATATAAAGAATGGTGGTTTTCAAAGATAAACTTTTATCTCCTCAAGGTGTTTTCCTAGGTTCTAATTTTATTTCCTTTTATTTATTTATTACTTCATTGTTGAATTGAAAGCTAATACAAGTATATCACTTGTGGCTTGCTTTGGCATGTTCTCATATTAGTATTTAAATAGCATTTTCAACACAATAATATGGTTATGGAACCATATGATGAAATTGGTCCCTATAAAGATCAGGAAGTTTCTCAGTCATTCAGATTAATGGGATTATTGCTTCAGTTTAGATAAACAGAATTAATTAACTCCTGCTGAATGGGAGCAATTTCTGTGGTTCTCTTTTTAAACTCTGCAGGAGAGTGAGTCCTGGTTTCATACATTTGTGTTTCATCACATTATATTTTTGCATTTACTTTATCCATGTTTTTTTTTTTTTTTCCCCAAAATAGGGAGGCTCTTGCATGTTTCCTAAAAATCTCTTTAATTTGGGGCATTAAAACCTATTAACTGCTCTCTGTTTTCTTATTTCCACCAAGTCAAGTCAGCTGGCCATGGGATACATAAGGTGCCATCCTTGGTCTGAAATAGTGTACATTCTAGGGTTGAGACATTACAAACTCACTGTAAGTGTGATATGCTATAAAATAGGGTTTGTATGAAGTTATCGTTTGCAGGATAGAAAATAACCTGCAGTTCAGGGAGGGTTGAAGGAGAGGTTATTTGAACAAGGAACAAGGCCGTTACAGATGAACAGGCCATTAGCAAGTAGAATGGAGGACACAATCGTACAAAACGAGTGTGCCTTCACCGTGGTGCAGGCTGTGGGGGGGTGCAGCATGTTTTTGGGGTAGGGCGCTGTGGATGGTAAAGCCTCCTGGTGAGTCTGCAAGGCAGCTGGGATCACATTAGCAGGAGTTTCATATCTGATACCAAAATGATAGCAATGGTCATCTCAGGAAACCTTTCCAGCCTTTTGGGCACCATTTTCATCTTTTTGTGCCTTATCTCAGATTTGTGAGCTTTTATGTTCGCACTGGTGCTCCTGCTTTGTGATAGGAAAACCACAGAGAGAGGAATTTTCTAGTGAAGGGTTTGTTGTAGGGCCAGCTGGGGTGGGCAAATCTCATTAAGTTCAGGTTTTGAAAGCACACACATGGTTTAATAGTTAGGAAATATGCCCAGGGACTTGAAGTACTCAAACACACTGAGGAATGGTTGTTTGAGTTTTCTGTCTGTGCTCCCAGGACGTTTGCTGTGCTGGGAAATGGTGAAAAAAGTGATGAGGGATGCCAGCTGAACCCTCTGATTCAGGCTGTCATCCTGGGGAAGGTCTGGGGAGTGTAAGGAGGCGAACCATCAAGTTGCTGTAGTCTGAAAAGGTTAAAGAAGCTTCATGGATCACTATTTGTACTTCTTGAGTACTGGAATGTCATGCCAATAGTAAGCAATATGCAATCCGCAGACATAGAAGCAACTAGTCCTCTGCATTTGTGAAAGGCTGCCCAGCTTAGAATGAATGGTGAAGTCTGTGAATTCTTTTCCTTTGAGGTTGAACTGAGTCACAAAGACTCAAGCCAGTGGTGAGTGAATCTTGTCAGTCTGTCAGCAACATTTACAAAATTCTCACCATTCACATGTCATATAGTTAGGCTTAAACAAGCCCTCAAAAGTTTAGAATACAAACCCTATGATGTCAGTGAGCAGCTTTGACTTAGTAGCCCAACCAAACTCTACTGTTTTTGTGGAGGTTTAGATCTGGGCTAGACCATAAATTCCACAAGCAAAGGTTTGACTTGGACAAAGCAAGGAAACTATAAGGGGAGGTGATCTCATGTCATCCTACCAAGAAGCTTGGTTCAAGATGTTGAAATGGTTCTACATTTCATCTGTGATTTTGGTGCTCTTTACATTCCATTTGCAATATATTAGTCAACACCTCTTCTATGTCAGGCACTGCCTTCTGCGCTGGAGCTCTCAGCTATAATAGCTTGTTTGAAAATAATTGTCTTTCCAGAATTTGACCTTCTGTGTGGTCTACCCTAGGCAGAGTGGTAAATGAGACCCTAGGACTCATCCCATCAGGAAAAACACAGAAGAAATATCTACAGCATGTCTTCCACCCAATCCTTCCAGGGAAGTCTCATAGGACATGGCAGAATCAGAATCCTATGAGCGTGTGAGCTAGATGGGCATGTAAAACACCCTCCCTGGTGATTCTGATTTCCTCCCTGCCCAGATTCCTTGCCTGTGTAAGAACTTCTGCTTCTCAAATTTTGAATTATAGACTATTAAAAAATAATGGAAGAAGACAATTGAGGTGATAGAAACAAACTAACACTTCATAAAGCAGGCAATCTCCATCCAGAGAGTATAGCAAAATGGGGCAGAAGACAGGACAGGAAGGTTTCTTAGGATAAAGAATGAAGAACAAGAGGAGAGCAATAGAAAATATCTAACTGGCTGGAGCCATATAGTCAACCTTGTTGTGGGTAAGAAGGAATAAGCAAGTAGGTACACAGCCCAGGGCTGGCTTGATGTTTGGTTATTGACTGACAGAATATCCTGCATGTCTGGCAAAGCAGAATATTTATGGGGACAGGAAGTTAGCTATGTTTAGGTTTATTGACTAAAGTCCCCCAGGTGGGAATAGCTCCATCTTGAGCTTAGGAAGTGATTCCGACAATATGAACCACCTTGGGATCTTGTTAAAGTGGAGTTTTAGATTTTGTAGGTCTGGATAGGCGTAGAGGTTTGCATTTCTTCAAGGTGATACTGGGGCTTCTATTGTAGATCAGTTGGTAAAGAATCTGCCTGCAAAGCCGGAGACCCAAGTTTGATCCCTGGGTCGGGAAGACCCCCTGGAGAAGGAAATGGCTACCCACTCCAGTATTCTTGCCTGGAGAATCCCATGGACAGAGGAGCCTGGCGGGCTACAGTCCATGGGGTTGCAAGAGTTAGGCACGACTTAGCAACTAAACCACCAAGATGATGCTGATGGTTCTGACTGCAGACCACACTCAAAGAGCTTCTGTTGCATGAAAATATCCTTAGACAAACACTTGATATGCACCGCTTTATATCTATACACCACTTTAAACCAGTTCTCTTTCAGGGGCTGTTGGTTTTCATTGATAAGATATCATGTGGTAAAATAAACAAGGAAAATACATCAAGGCAAGGTAGAAAGAGTTTCAGAAATATATAAATATGGTGCAAAACTCAGTTTTCTGAGGAGATGAATCTTGAGTTGGAAACCACATGAAAGAGGCAAGTAATAGGCTGAATCAACATTGAAATGTGAATGTGATGTAGCATGTGGCCTGGAAATGAGAGTGGATAAGCAGTGTTTTTCACTCTGGGAATGTGAGTTATCTTCCAGATCAGCCAACTTCATTGCTTTCCTGTGTTTCTGGTTTACATGACTTACTGAAAGGGGAGGGTAGTACTTGAAAGCTTTTAAAAGGTGACAGAAATCATGAGAGTTGTAAACTATTTTCTAATGTTTGTGCTCCTCAGTAAGTTGATTATTTGATTCACCCATCACAAGTTGACACCCTTGGTAGGCGGGTGGGGAGAGTTTTTGCAGACATTAAGTCTCCTAAAGATTTTTAAAAAGGGATTTTCCTTTTGGGAATGTGAGGCCTGATTGTAAATAAACCTGTGCTGCATTCACATCAGCAGTCCTGGATTAGTGAAGGGCTTCACTTGTGTGCGCCAAAACACATTTTGTTTTTTTTCCAAAAATGGCTAAAACTATGTCATCAGCAACTTGGAGTTTTGACAGAAAATGACACAGAAATCAGGACCCATTTCTCTTTGTCTTGCACCCTGTATTCAACTGAATGTGACTCTCATAATGAAGTATTTATTGTATCTTCTCAGCATTTCCAGATTGTTACTATGCTTGCACTTAGTACTCTAGATGTATTTTGCTCTTTCTCATAAATTTCTTTTTAAAAAATTTTTTCATCAAAGATCAATACTTCTAGTTCCCATGATTCTTTTTTTTCCCTTAGAAGTTATAGCAGTTATTCTCATGAAAATGAAGTACAAAGAAACTTTTAATACTGTTTGAATGAAATCTGGAACTGACTAAAAATGTCCTTGTACAATGATTTCAACTTGTCTGACTATAACACCAGTGTCTACTGAGGGTTGGTTCTTTTAGAATAGAATATAAACTCAACTCCCCAAAGACATCTGAGAAAGGTCTCAAACCAGTGCTGCTTTAAAATATAGGACATATCTTGTAGTTGTGTTGTTATACATTTTTAAAATATTTTGTTAGGAGGAGATGTCAGTGAATACCAGAAAATGGAATAACAAAGAAGTTAAAATACTCTTCAGTTACTTAGGGCAAACAGGTCGTTGAAAAAAATCTCAATAGAGAACACTTGTCTAAAAAATTACTATTCTCTGATTCTTCCACTTATCAGAAGGGTAAGAACCTGTTTTTGTAAATCAATGCAATATATATCATTATTTCACTCAACTGTGG
The DNA here is from genome assembly GCF_910594005.1 of Cervus elaphus. NCBI lineage: Eukaryota > Metazoa > Chordata > Mammalia > Artiodactyla > Cervidae > Cervus > Cervus elaphus. The sequence continues at coordinate 51,283,721 of NC_057819.1, read as the reverse complement.
TGTTTCCCAAAGTGTATATCACTCACAGAGGATATTTATTAAAACTGCAGATTCCTGGGCCTGACCTCAGATCTTCTGAATGAGACTCATTGAATTTTGCATCTTTGTTGGGCATTCCTAATTAAGTATTATGCAGTTGAAGTTTGAAAACTACTAGGAAATTTAAAATGAATATTATTTTTATTTTTTGTGACAATGTGGAGAGTTTTTTTTTTATTTAATTTTATATTGGAGTATAGTTGATTTATAATGTTGTGTTAGTTTCAGATGTACAGCAAAGTGATTTAGTTATACATATGTGTATGTACATGCTAAGTCTCTTCAGTCGTGTCCAACTCCTTGAAACCCCATGGACTGTAGCCCTCTAGGTTCCTCTTCCATGGGATTTTCCAGGCAGAGATACTGGAGTTGTTGACCATTTCATCCTCCAGGGGATCTTCCTGACCCAGGGATAGAACCTGTGTCCTCCTGTGTCTCCTGAATTGACAGGTGGGTTCTTCACCACTGGCACCACCTGGGAAGCCCAGTTATGCATACACATACATCTGTTCTTTTTCAGATTCTTTTCCATTTAGGTTATTACAGAGTATTGAGTAGAGTTACTTGTGCTGTACAGTAGTTGCTTGTTGATTATCTATTTTATATGTAGTGAAAACTACTAGCAGATTAAGTTGAAAGGGGAAGTCTGCTGGAAGCTTTCCCTGTGATTAGTAAAGATACTCTTTCAAGAGTGGTAGGTAAAAATGAGTTTAAAGTGTTATCTATCCTTCCCACTCTTAATTCCAAGAAACTTTTTCCCTTCAGGTATCACATGTAGTTTTGCATCTAAATATATCAGTTTAAGGAAGTAATTAAAAGTGCTGACACTTCTTTTCATGCTTTAGTTATAACTGACTTAAACAGAGCTCATAAACATCCCAAGGATCTGAAAATTTTTCAATATTTGTAAGTACAGAAGTGGTGAAAAACTAAATGAGTAAACTAACTTTGTCTTTCTTTAAAACTAAAAAGAAGGATCTAGGTTTAGGAAAAGAATAGATGCCATTTAAAAATTTAGTGAGTAAAATAACTTTCTTTGTGCCTACGTGTTAGTATTTCTTCAAGTATTGGTTTCTTTTGAATCTTAGATCCTGAAAAAGTAGTGGAACTTAGTTAAATAATGCTGTCCTTTTAATGAAGGTATGTATTTTTAAATAATATTTATTAAACTAGTTTTCAAAGTTTTACTTATCTATTTTTCAGTTGTAAAAGTATTTAAAAGCAATATCTCACATGGAAACTCAGTAGGCAAGAGAGACAAGAATAAAGCTTTCTTGTGTGTGTGTTTGCGGGGGCGGGGGAGACATGTGCAAAGCCTACTCACTCAGTTCCCATTTTATTCTCCCAGAGTAAGGGTCAGCAACTTTTGGCCCAGTGGCCAAATCCCACCACTTCCTATCTTTGCAAGCCAAGTTTTATTGACCACAGCCATTTCCATTCCTTTATGTATTATCCGTGACTGATTTTGTGCTCCAACACTAGAGTTGAATAGTTGAGACAGACACTTACTTAGGCAAAATGTCAATAAAATATTTACTATCTGGCCCTCTGCAGTTTGCCAGTCACTGTTCTAGAGGGAACAATGCTTGAGACGCACCTCTCCTTGGCCTTGAGGTGTGCCTCTCAATCCCTGCAGCTCACCTCTGTCCACAATGGATATTTACTACAGTATGCTTTGGGCTTCCCTGGTGGCTCAGATGGTAAAGAATCTTCCTGCAATGCAGGAGACCCCTGTTTGATCCCTGGGTTGGGAAGATCCTCTGGAGAAGGGAATGGCTACCCACTCCAGTATTCTTGCCAGAGAATTCCATGGACAGAGGATCCTGGTGGACTACAGTCCATGGGGTTGCAAACAGTCGGATACAACTGAGTGACTAACACTTCCACTTCCACCTCACAGTATGCTTTGCGATGATGATGGTTATAATGATAATAGTGTTCTAGCTGTTCCGTATGCCACGAAAAGGTAAGCAGCTGCTATAGAACTGGCTTTGTATTTCCTAATATACTGACAGTGAATGACACATTTCCTTAGCAAATATTAGGGAACATTTCTTAATATTTTTTTTCTCCATGTTGTTTGGGTTTATCTTTTCCCTTGTAAGGTTCATTTTGATGCTATTTATTCTTTAATTTTAATTTTATTGCAGTCTAGTTGATTTACATTGTTGTGTTAGTTTCAGGTATATAGCATAGTGTTTAGTTATATTGAGTTGGCCAGAAAATTTGTTCAAGTTCTTTCATAACATCCTATGGAAAAACCTGAATCAACATTTTGGCCAACCCAATACATGTAGTTACTCTATTTCAGATTCTTTTTTGATATAAGTTATTATAGAATGTTGAATACTGTTCCCTGTGCTATACAGTAGGTCCTTATTGGTTATCTATTTAATTTATAGTAGTGTATATATGTTAGTCCCAAGCTCCTAATTTATGCCCCTCCCCACCAGGTTTTCCCTTTGGTAACCATAAATTTGTTTTTTTAAATCTGTGAGTCTGTTTGTTTTGTAAATAAGTTTATTTACATCTGTTAAAAATTAGATTGCACATATGAATAACATCATATGATACCTGTCTTTCTGTCTGACTTCACTTAGTATGATGATGTCTAGGTCCAACTATGTTGCTGCAAATGGCATTATTCCATTCTTTCTTATGGCTGAATAAGAATATTTTGAAACTCTTTAAAACAGTATTAATTCTTTCCTTTTTTCTCTGACCTTTGAGCTGGAGGTGGATTTCTCTAAACAATGACGAGAGCCATCTGAGTTTTTGAGAGCAGAGTGGTAGATGACTGTTCCCTCTTACATGTCTATTTTTATCTGTTAAGAACAGCAGACAAAATATGTAAAATATCTCATCAGTAATAGGTCCAAGTGACAGTAAGTTAAAACATAGTCAGTGCTATCTTGAAAGACTGACTTAAACCTATTTGAGGGCTTCCCTGATAGCTCAGTTGGTAAAGAATCCGTCTGCAATGCAGGAGACCCTGGTTTGATTCCTGGGCCAGGAAGATCCCCTGGAGAAGGGATAGACTACCCACTCCGGTATTCTCCGTCTTCCTTTGTGGCTCAGCTGGTAAAAAATCTGCCTGCAATGCAGGAGACCTGGGTTCAATCCCTAGGTTGGGAAGATCCCCTGGAGAAGAGAAAGCCTACCCACTCCAGTATTCTGGGCTGGAGAATTCCATGGACTCTACAGTCTGTGGAATTGCAGAGTCAGACATGACTGAGCGACTTTCACCATCTAGCCATGCTTCTTTAGTACCTATGAAATATATTTGTTTAATCAATGATGTTATATGACTTAGCTGTGATTCTCTACTTGGTCTTAGTATAAGGGGGTAACCCAACTTTGAAAAGTTGTTCCCCAAACATAACAGTTTTGATCACCCCTGTCATAGATGGAGGGCAAAGCGTTTTTTCCCCCTAATTAGGTACCTCATTCAGTTGAAACAAAGTCACACAGATAGGATCATATGGGAGAGATACACTAAATTGCTAAATTTCTAGTCTTTGCAAGAAGTTAATTCCATTTCATTTAATTTTATTTAGCAAGTGCTTTTGAATTGCCAAGTAGAGGACACTAAGCTTCATGATGTAAGGATAATAAAGTCATATATGGCTATTATTGAAAGTCTTAAATTGCATTGCAGAATAAGAGAGGTGGTCTCTGGCTGATAGTGCATGAGGCTTGTATAAAAATCTCTCCGAAAGTTGAAGTATGATGCTTTTAACAAAGCCCAGTGCCAGGCTGAACTTTAAGTCCTGTATACTACTATGCTGTGCTGAGTTGCTCAGGCGTGTCTGATTCTGCGACCCCATAGCCTGCCAGGCTCCTCTGTCCATGGGGATTCTCTGGGCAAGAATACTGGAGTGGGTTGCCATGCCCTCCTCCAGGGGGATCTTCCTGACCCAGGGATCGAACACAGGTCTCCTGCATTGCAGGCAGATTCTTTCATACTGAGGCACCAGGAAAGCCCTATATACTACTTCTAGTGTCCTGAATGTCACAGGTTGTTGCTGTTCATAATTGTGTTTGATGGAATTTAAGATGGCACTATAGTTTCCTCCTTGGGACTTACATCACAGTTCAACTCCTAGGTCTCATTCTGGACTCATAAAGAAGGCCCATGTTAGCAGAGAAATAGCTTGTTGTAATGTCCTACCTATCAGGAGAGAAAATAGAATTCTTTACTCCTTTAGTTAATAGCACTCAGACTTTTAAAGCAGAAGCCCATATTTTGAGTATGTGGTGAACTACGATTGAAGTTGAGGTACCAACCACTCATTTCCTTAGCAGCCACCTGGAGGCCCAAGATAAGTTCACTGTCCAGGTGTCCCCCTCTGACTGAGACTGGCGGGTAGTGGGCACCATATTGCTTCTGCCTCCTGGACTGCAGCTTGTCTACTGCTGGGCTCTCATCCAAAAGCCATGGAGTTTAACTGATTTTTAAAGCATCCTCCAAAAGAAGCTGAGTGTGCGCTCTAGCCAGAAATGAGTTCTGGTCCTCTTTCAATGGTTTCCCAGTTGCTCAGGCGTCAGGAAGAGAACCTGATCTTGGCTAATCCTCCTCTCTCAAGGTGGCCACATCAAAAAGGGCTCACTCCTAACTGACTTATTCCTTCCACCTGAGAATGTTCTAGAAGCAAAGGCACTTTTTGTTGGATACTTTGTCTTTCCCAGCAAGTAAAAATGGATAATTCAAATACAAAGAGAAAAGATCTCTTGCCATTAATTTCCTTCTAATAAAAGAGAATAACACATAATAAAAAAAATCTAAATATTTTTTTAAAAATTGCTTTTTTCTAAGGTGAGATAATCAAAACACTATACTTAAAGAAAGCCCCTTGTTCCCTAATACTTTATGCTCTGTGATGGCAGAGGTTGGGTGAATGGAGCTGTCAGCAAGGGGCAAGGATTCTGTGACTGGACAGCTCCTCTTACACGGGGATCGAGATGCTTCTTTTTCCCCAGAGATGCACTTTGGGGTCCCTCAGTGGGCATGGGACACTAGGTGGGGTTAAAAACATACCAAAATACTTATTAATTCCCATAGTTCATCCAAATGGAATTTCATTAGGAAATGATAAACAAGAAGGAAAAATGTAATTTTACCAGGTTTTTATCCAAATAAAAAGTAAGTTTCTTTTCAATAAGAAAACTCCTGGCTCTCCTACTTTTCATAACACATGTCATCCCCTCATTGATGAATTTACTTCTTCAGTGTTTATATTGCTTGTGTAGCAGTTTATGCAAGAAAGACTTTCATAACTAGAGCCTTTTTTTTTGATTAAAAATATCCTATGGCATTGAAGTCAGAGCTTCTTTCCCATCTCTCCCTGCAAACCTTTCTCCATCCTTGATCATAACAGCCTAATTGCACCCATTCTTTATTTATCCCTCTGTGTCTTCTGAGCAGTTCCCCAGGTGGTTAGAAATGTTATTTGAAAGACACAGATACAGATGCGTGTTATGCAATTAATAGGCCTTCACTAAGCAGAACCAATAGACCATTAAAATGAATCCGTGCTGTCCAAGCTCTCTCTGTCTCTCTCTCTCCAGCAGTAACCTGACCCAAAGGCTCAAGTGATATGAAAATCTGTCTCTTCAATTCCACCTCTGTTTTAAGTGCCAGAGAAGAACAGGGCACTGATAATGATTTTCTGCTCTCAACAACAAATGTGCAAATCCTTCCATCCCAAGTCTGCCTCCTACTGAGGCTGCTGAATCAGGAGTTGCACCATTTACAATAGAAAATGGAATAATTTGCCTATTCCAAGCTGGAGAGAGGTAGTATCTTGCAATAAATGGCCTGGCTGTATAAATAATAAAGTAAAAATGGGCCTGAAGCTGTCAGGATTTTTGTTTGCAGGAAATAGGATAACACTAAGCAATTTCTGGCAGTGTTTCCCAGCTAGAGTCCAAGGGCTATTTAGTTAGTAACAGCAATAATGGAAACGGCTTCGTGTCAAGATGGAGCCACAAGTGCCAGGCAGAAAGAGAGCAACAAATATTAGAAGATATCAACCGCCAGCACGCGTTGATTGCAACTAGTGGCTCTGGGAAAATGGAGCGTGCCAGGAGCTTTCGCAGTGAGAGAACCAGCTACCGGAAGACCTCAGTGGCCAGTAACAGCTCACATCCCCTGCATCCCTGAGCTACCTGCCCCGAAAGGTGAGAAAGAATAATTTATGAGCACTGGAGGCCTGGTCTGTTAACACATTATTATCTTTGCCAGCTAGAGTAATTACTGACCTGACCATATTATGGATATGTATTCAGAGTAACACACATTCCTGGGGTGATTACAGAAAGTACAGTCAGGTTTCAGGTTGCCAAAGTGACCAGTCCACTCTTGCACATGACCTGGGGGCAGAAAGGAAGGCATGCTGTACTTTCTGGCTGAGATATTAAGATGCAGGGGAGTTATGCTTCACTGGGGGTTTCTCCACAAATGAGGCAGTAGTCAATCTTCAGACTTCCCCAGTATCAGATTCTGTTCTCAAGGTAGCATTACTAGCAGTTTCCACTTAATGAGCACTTACTACGTACGTTTGCCAAAAGATTTACATGCTTCATCTCATGCAATGCTCACAGTGACCTTCCAAGGTAGGCAAGTGGATAAGTGAAAAGTGAGGCTCAAGAGACCAAGTAACTGGCAAAGCAAGTTGGTAAATGTGGAATCAAGAGTTAGACCCAGTGTTGCCTGATTCCAGAACTTGAACTTAAACCACTATGCCCTATTGTCTCAAGTAATAATAATAAAACAACAAATAACAGTTGTAGCATCCTCAGCTAATATTTATTGGGGGTACTTGCTATGTGCTAAACATTGGGGGAAATGTTGGAATAAATCAGGATAGAATAATTACTGTAACAGAAAACCCCCAAATCTTTAGTATCTTAACAGAATTAAATCCCCCCCCCACAGTATATCACAATGCGGTGGGGTAAACTGAGGGTAGGTATGTGTTAGAGCCAAGGGGCTGTGCCCCATGTGGTCATTCAGGAAGCCTGGCTTCTTCCCAGTGAATGTTCAGCATATGGATTTCAAAGTTACCATGAAAGAAAGAGAGATCTTGAGAAAAGCTTAATACCTGCTCTTAAGTCCCTTAATCCAGAACTGACACCATCATTGGGTTCACATTCTAGTGTCAAACATGGCCCACCTAGGGCTGTATAAGGTTGCTGCAAAATGTATTTCTGACGGAGGGGTAATCCGTTTGGTGAGCATCTAAATAGTTTATCTTTGATATAGTATTTTACTTGTATTAGCTCAGTCTTTTCACCAACTTCAGGGAGGTTTTATTTGTGATACAAATGAGGAAACAGATCCAGGAAGGTTCTACTTTTTCAGGATGACACAGCCATAAGGTGTTAGATGAAGGTGGAATTTTGGGAGGAAAATGATTGATTTTGTTATGCAATGAAAGTCAAAGTTTGTTTAAAAGAAAGGGAAGAAACCTTTATCTTACCTTTGCTGATAGGAATCATCACCAGCGTTTTCCTCAGCAGTTACTCCCTGTCTCCAATAGCTTGTTCTCCAGTTCCACCCACTTACTGTAGTTCCCTGATGAGCTTTGTTCTTTCTCATTGCTGGGTATTTGCATGAGCTGCTGTTCTTTTCTCTTGATTTGGGTGCCTCTGACATACCCTTCACATCCACACGTCTACTCAACAGAGAAAGACAAATACTGTATGATGTCACTTATATGTGGAGTCTAAAATACAACAAACTAGTGAATATAACAAAAAATAAACAAATTTGCAGATATATGGGAAGGGGGAGGAGGGGCAGTATAGGGTTAAGGGATTAAGAGGTACAAACTACTACGTATAAATAAGCTATAAGAATATATTGTGTAACACAAGGAATGTAACCAATATTTTATATTAACTAAAAGCAGAGTATAACCTTTAAAATTTGTGAATCACTATATTGTACACCTGTAACTTATATTGTATATCAACTGTACTTGGGCTTCCCAGGTGGCGCTAGTGGTAAAGAATCTGCCTGTCACTACAGGAGATGCAAGAGATGTGGGTTTGATCCCTGGGTTGGAAAGATCCCCTGAAGTAGGAAATGGTACCCCACTCCAGTATTCTTGCCTGGAAAATTCCATGGACAGAGGAGCCTGGCAGGCTACAGTCCATGGGGCCACGAAACAGTTGGACACAACTGAGCAACTGAGTACATCAATTATACTTAAATGTAAACAACAAAAAATATTTAGATAGACACAAGAAGTTCATCCAATGCATAATGGATTGCATGGGATAAAGCAGGAGGATATAAAAATTCCCTTTTTGAATAATACAAGAAGACAACCAAATAGGCAAATGGTTTGAGTGGATATTTTATGAAAAGGATATAAGAATGGCCAATGATACATGAAAATACTTGACATCATAAAACATGAGGAAAATGCAAATTAAAATGACAGAATACTTCTATGTGCCCACTTGAATAGTTAAGTTGAAAGACTTAAAACACCAAATTCTGGTTGGCAAAATAGTGGAGTAACCAGAACCTTCAAACAGTGCTGGTAGGAACATACAATGGTCTAACCATCTTGGAAAACAGCTTGGAAATTTCTTTTAGGATCAGACATATTGTTTCTATAAGACCCAGAGATTCCAATTCTAGATATTTACCCAAGATAAATGAAAACATATAACATGGCAAGGATTTATATTCTTATTTTCCTAGCAGAGTTATTCATTATAGCCAAACCCCTCAAATAACTCAAATGTCCCTCAGTAGAAAAATGAATAAATAATAGTATATCCATTTAATGAAATATTCCTCAGGAATGAAAATAAACTACTCATATACCAAATAGCATGGATGAATCTCAAAAGCATTATTCTGAGTGAAACAAGCCAGACACAAAGATTCATGCTATATGATTACCCTTACATAACATTTTAGAATGGGCAAAACCAATCCATAGTGACAGAAAGTAGACCATGGTTGCCTGAGGCCAGAGGTTGAGAGTGAATGGCTGTAAATGGGCTTGAGTGAGAATTTTGGAGGGATGGAAATACTCCATTTCTTGATTGTGATAATAGTTTAATGATTACATGGCTGCATGTGTCTGTTGCAACATCGAAGTGTATTTTGGGTAGCAGAAACAGCAGAAGTTCATTACACAGATTCTTCTTGACTCACGCAAACAGGGTCATTTGTTGATTCCAAAACACCATGTATTTTCCTGTGTTAAGGCCTTTCATAATGCGGTTCCCTATGCCAGGAATGTCCAATCTTATTTCTTTGGATGAAGTTCTACCAACCTTACATTGCATCTTTTCAATGATGCCTATTTAATTTGATCTTGAGTTGTCTTGTTCTGAACCTTCTAATCAATTTTTCCTCTCAGGCCTTTTTCTCCACCTGCCTTATGTTACAGATATTTGTGCCCCTTATCTTATTCTCTAATGATCTGTAAACTCCCCAAGGGCAAGGACCCTTGTACCTCCAAGAGTATATTGCCCAAGAATGCGTCTGAGTGTGTTTGCTATCAGCTTGCTGACATAAATTAATTGCTTTTAATTAATTGTTTTATAATTCTGAGATAACTGTCACTTGTTTTCACATGAAGATTCATTTGAAAGAGATCCAGTATTTTCCACTGTTGTTAGTACCAGGTGTTCACAATGGAATCAGGAGGATTTGCCCTTGGATTAGGTTTTAAAATAGAAACTGTTACACGTGAGTCGAGCCCAGAAGGATATATGACAACTTTATAGAGACATGTGGCAGTTGGTTCACGAAATGAAAGGGTTGCCAGTGTAAAACTGTTACTTGTTCTGGGGAACTTCTAAAGCAAGGGAAATTTCGCTTTTGTAAAAACATGAGAGCTGATAGATGGTATATTTTCTGCTTGGCTGCAATTATGAGCTCATCACATAATATAGTATATTAATGATTGTGCTATGTTAATTGGAGAAACAGGTATGTTAAGAATACCTATGAGATTTTAATACTGGTAATGTATGTGAATCCTTAACTTTATGGAAAATGGTGTGAAACATTATCAATGCCATGGCTTTTATCTTCAAAGCACAAGAATTTGAGTAGTGTATTTATAGCCTTATCAACACAGAGAATCAACTAATTAATAGTGTTTTACACAACCTGTTCCAAGAAATGTAAACCATGAGATTGAAAAGATGCAAATGCTGTAACCTGTGGTTACAGAGCACAGAAAACTAACCCTATTGCTCGCTTCAAGAGTTCCCTGGACATGATTCTCTTGGTTATGAGGTTGCTAGAAGGTATTTCTGTGTCCCAGTTAGATGTAGACACAGATTTAAATTTTAGAGTTATGATGATAGAACCCAGAGTTTTTCTGAGTTTATCAGGCCTGTGTGTACTTCTCAGGATCTATTTCTTAGTTGTGTTTAGGGACATCACATCAGACCCCTTGAGAGTGGATAAGGATACCTGGAGAGCACAGTCCTGGCAGTTTTCCACCCTTTCTAATTCACTTATGTTTAGTACTTTCCACTTGCATTCTGGTGAGGGTCCTGAGGTAATCATCATCATGAAAATAGCTGACATTTGTTGAGTGCCACTTTACATACAATCCTAAGGGAGATATCATTGTTATCCCCATTTTACAGATGAGCAAGCTGAGACTTGGATTAAGTAAACTTGCCCAAATTTACATACTAGTAGCTATTGGGATTTGAGCTATAAATATTCCCTTATTTTGGGATCATTTTTAAAAATGTACTCTTTCATTGCTGTGATCATAAATGAATTAGAAAGAGCCAAATGTACTATCACAAAGTAATCAAACTATACTTATAAACATGTATTCTCTTCTAAATAGATTTTTGCTCATGATGGGCAACTGAATTCCTATATGGCCAAAGGGGAAAGTGCTGTTCTTTATTTCTGTCTTGAAATTAAAGTTATAGCCTTTTTGAACTGTGTTTATATACAAATATAATCCACTCTTAGTCTTGGGCTTGAAAATCTAGTTTTAATGAAAATCTGTCAATGTATGGTTAATAGATTCAAGTACATACATCCCATCCCTAGAATGCACAAGGTTATGATTTTACATATTTGTCATAAATGGCTGCAGCATCCATATATTACTGGAGTGAGCTTTTCTAATGGGGATAAATGTACTGCACTGTGGACTCTCAAGATGGCAAGATACACAACTCATGTTCAGTGAAGCAGGGGGAAATGTATTATCCCTCTGCCATGCTGTGACATGCATATATTGCATTCGCACTTCATGAGGGCACTAAATCCAGGGAGATCAAAAGAAAATACAAAGACAGATTTCCACTGCTGGCTCTTACAGCGCTTTCTGTTGGCTCCATGCTATTTGCACAGGGTGCAGAAGGCTCAACTGCTTCTTCAAAAGATAAATTTTGTTAAAACATGATATACATTTTTTTTCTCCTGGAAGTTACATTTCCCTAAATTGGCTGAAAATCCAGGGATATTTTAAATAAATGATAACTCAAGGGAAAGAGCTCTACTCCAGTTTAATAATAATAGAGTGTGGAATACAATTTTAAAAAGTTACATACACATTAGCAAAATAACTGAAGTTCAAATTTTTATTTCCTAAAGACATAGTTTTCACAAAACTTCTTTTGAATAATTGCTTTTGTCTGGTAAATTTTCCTCCATCCTTTTTGTGATTGCTCTTTACAAATGAAACTACAGGTGCCCCAGGTTAATGAATAGATCCTATGAACAGATAGTGTTCATTTTCTTTTTTAGGATAGCAAAGGAAAAAAAGCATAACTTGGAGAGATTTTGCAAGAGTTATAATTTTTGGTTCTTATTTTCTGCATAGTACAGTAGACTGTTCAAACTGGTGACATTGTGGGGCAGTGTGGGGGTTCCAGGGGCTCATAGAAAGTATTCAGCAGGCCCCCTTTGCCCCATATCCCAAATCTGAGCATGGTGTCAGAACTGTGTCACTGAACTGGAGAGATCAAACAGTCTGATCATCCACCCCTGTGAAAATAGAAGTATGAAGAAAGGGGTTAAAACTTCGCTTATTAACCCCCTTGGTAATACTAAATAGATTTCAGGTTAGCATGAAATCAATGATTGGAGCCAGACATCTTGAATTCTAGGTATTGTAAATTTACTGCTTGGACTTCTGAAACAGAGCGATAGCACTATATTGTAAGTGAGACTTCTACATTTGCACAGGAAACTTGACAGTAGCCTTAGTATGAAGAAGAAAAAAACTGAGATTTAGAGTCAGTCAGGATCAGTCATGATTAAGTTCAGTTGGCATGATAGAGTTCTCTCTCATATTTTTGAAGGCTAGAGGTTTGGACTCCACTGCTGTGGGGGCTCTGTGAAATTGTTAAGAGACCCAGGTTCTCCCTTGCTCATGGCTTTTCTTAGGATGGTTCAACATGATTCCTGGAACTCTAGCTAATGTGGAGGAGGAGATTAAAAAGCAGATAAGCACTATAATTTCCTAAAACATGCCTCACATAATTTTTTTTACATCTCATTGGCCCACACTTAATTCCATGGCCACATTTAGCTGCAAAGAAAGTTGGGAAACAGTTTTATTTCTGGGAGTCAGCTCCCAGCTAAGAATCAAGTGCTCTGTTACCGACCAAGAGGGAAGAAAGGGTATTGAGGTGGGTAACCTCAGTGAGATTAAATAATTGCTTAGGATCACACAGTTTTCTAATGATAGAGATTAGAAGTATGTCTCCTGATGGTGCAGTGCTTTTTGAATCAGAGAAAATGAACTTCTAAGCATGTATGGAGATGATTTATGTATAGAGGGAAATGAGACTAAAGACCATTATGATTTTAATGTTTGGCTTAAGAATTCTTCCACGTGTGTATTTTTGCCTTTTATAACGTGATCCCTATTAGTTTTATTCTCACTAGTTAAAAAAATAGAAAAAAAAAATCTTAGGATGTAGAGATGATACCTAAATTTCCCAACCAGCAACACTGATGAGGCAGTGGGGGAGAGAGAGTCACTTTACTTGTGACCTCCGATCTCAATGCATGGTCTGGACAGCATTTAGGTTCTCTGGTCATCTCTCTCCACCAGTCTCTGAGATGCTGTTTCATACCATCTCCTGCTCCTCTAGCATTTGATACCCTGTCCCTTCACTTTAAGTTGATGGCCTTGTCTGTTATTTCACTCTGAAATAAAGGCAAATGCAAGAGAGCTTCTCACTCTTACCAGTCCACCTGTCCCTGGATCAATGTCCTTGGCCTCCCTTTTGTTGCAGTAGATGAACAGTTCTGTTTCTTTCAAAGCCCACTGATGCACTAGATCCCACCCCATCTTTCCTGCTCAGGCACTTTGCTCCTGTATTAGGTGCTCTTTCTCCAGCATCATTTTCATCTTTTCTATATGATCGTTCCCATCAGCATTCAAAGATATTCTACAATCTCCCTTGGCAAAGTCACTCACTCTAGACTGGATTTCACACCCCTTTCAGGTAGTCTTTTTTTCTTCTTAAAAGAAGATTTTATATTTTATTCTTATTCCTTGGGTCATGAAATTCAGGCTTTCATCTCCAATGTTTCACTGAAACTCTTCTTGTTGAGCATGGCAATGATTCCTATCTTGCCAGATCCCCGGGGCATTTCTCAATCAGAACCTATCAGCAGCCCTTGACCCGGCTGTTCATGTCCTCCTTCCGGAAGCACATTTTCTACTTGGCTTGGGTAACTCTGCTCTTGCCTTCTTTTCTCTGTTCTTGCCTTGGGAAAGCAATGACCGTGTCTTCCCATTCTTCATGGCTGGCTCCTTCTCTCCTTGACCTTAAAAATTTGGGGGGTGCTCCCAGGCTCAGTCCCTTGGTTGTCTTCCCTATTTTTCTGTGCTCTCTCCTTAGTGATCTCACTCACTGTCATGGCTTTAAATATCTATATTTATGTGGTTCTGAATTCATATTTTCAGCCTTTTACTTTTCTCTGGGCTCCAGATGTGTATGTCTGACTCTCTTTTCAACATCTCCACTTGGATGTCTACAAAGCAATTTCAAATTTAACAGCTTCAAAATAGAATTCTTGATTTTCTTTTCCCCAACTGTTTTTACTCTCATTTTCATAAACGGCACTGCCATTTACTCAGCACGTGCTAAGTTGCTTCAGTTGTGTGTGACTCATTGTGACCCCATGGACTGTAGCCCACCAGGGTCCTCTGTCTGTGGGATTCTCCAGGCAAGAATACTGGTGTGGGTTTGCCATGCCCTTCTCCAGGGGATCTTCCCGACCCAGGGAAGGAACCCACATCTCTTATTTCTCCTGCATTGTTCAGATCAAACACTGGAAGTTATCCTTGATGTCTATCTATCCCACAGACCTCACATTTATCAGAAAATCTCACTTTATCAGAAAATCATCATGTTCACTATCACTTTCCTAGTCCAAGACCACCATTCAGACTCCCGACTGGTTTCTCTGCTTCTCATCTTGCCCACTGCCAAGCCAGGTAATCTGATTAAAAATGTAAATCAGGTCATGGAAGTGACTTTTCTGCTCAAAATTCTCCAGGGGATTTATTCAGTCAAAATGGAATTCCGGCTTCTTACTCTAGTCTGCAAGGCCCTCTTCTGTCCACATAAACTCATCTCCTGCTGCTCTCAGCTCTACTCTTGGTTCTTGGTATTTCTCAAAAATATGGATCTTGCTGCCCACTTAAGGGCCTTGAACATATTCTTTATCCCCTCTGCTTGGAGAGCTCTGTTCCCCAGATCTCTGTAAGGACTTTCCCTGGTTTCATAGAAGGCTTCGTTCTGATATTACATTCTCAGATGAGCCTACTGGATATATACTCCATCTTCACCTTGATCCCCTTACCCAGGTTTATTCTAACTCACAGTGGTTATTACTACACAGCATCGTGTTACACATACATAGGACTTTTTGGTTTCTATATTGTCTGTCTAGGATTCCTACAGTGTAAGTTCCATGGAGGCAGGGGCATTGACTTTCTTACTCTTTATCCCCTGTGTCAAGAAAGGTTCAAGGTGATGAGTGTGTATGTGTCCACATTCTGTATGTACTAAGTGAATGAATGATCCTGATGCTTTGGAGAGATTTCAGTTAGCTACCTAAAGAAAAATACAAGTGTATTCTGTTTCTCTTCATTTCGTCTGTGCCAAGCTGCCTAATCCTCATGCTTCTCTTTCCGGAAGAACAGGTCAGTTTGCAGTGAGATCGAGAGTTGCTGGGAAGCCAAGGTTGATCTGCCACCTCTCTACAAAATTTGCATCCCAAAGATGGCATCGTGGCCAGAAACAGATCCATTAGCTGCTGGAACACACGTTACACTTCACATACTGAAAAACAGGGATGGGGATTAGTTTCTGAATTGAGCAATTCACTGGCAAGTCCTGCTTGCAAAGGGATATGTGCAGATCTCATCTTTTCTGTCAAGCTCCTCTCTCTGTTTCAGAGAGGCACCCATTCCACACTTGTCAAAATGTATTTGGTTTGAAAATCATTCTCAGGATGTTCAGAGTTGCATCAAGGACAGTGACCAGGGAGCAACGTGGTGAAGCATAAACTGGGACCGAGGACCAGGAGAATTTGTGTTTAGCATCCACTGAAAATCTTTTTTATGTGACTGTTACCTGTGGTACCCATTCCCCCACACCTTTACTCTCGTGGGCATAAAAGGCAACGTGCACTCTTCTTAGCCTCAAGTAACTCTTGAAGGGTTTTGACTAGAGAACTTGCACTCGGGGGAATCACAGCCATTTTTAAGGGGGAGGTGAAAACAGCTGTTTAATACGAAAAAGTTTTTCTTGCCAGAAGGGGAAAATATGTTTCCTAAGAGCATATATGTGATCCTGGATATTAAGAGAGTTGTTTCTTGTCTATTATAAATATCTTGACTACAGAGAAAATGGATGATATTCATTAGTGTGTTTTACCCAGATTTTGTCAAACGATTAATGTCAGTCATTTTGTGTTTCTAATTGAAAAGAGTCTCTCTCTGGGGTCCCATGAATGTTTAACTTGAGATGTGCAGTGCCAGCTTTCACCTGTCATTCTGTGATGGCTTTCATTGTTATAGGCAAAAATTTTAAAAATATTGTTTGCCTTTGGCAAAGGCCCAGTTCGGTATTAAGGCTCCACATAGCCGAATACCCTTGTCCTCACTCTAGATGACTTGCTAATCCGTCCTAATTTGGTTCTGAACCTGACATTTTCTTTGTTCCTCCTCTTATTCCCTTCATGAAAACAAAATTTATCATGGCTAGATTATAAGGAGCTCTAATTATCAAAACAATGCAAATATACCAGGGAATCAAATACAATTGAATGTATTATTTCCCCTGGGTGTATTAGTAGGACTAAGGTGTCTCATTTGGAATTTTAGGCAAAAAGATATTTTGGGACTAGGCTAGAGGAAGAGTCCCTAGAACTCTGTCTAGGTGGCTACATCTTCTGCTCACCAATAAGATTGTCCATGGGAATAATAATATAAATCAGGTCAGGTTCTGTTCAGCCATTTTTATTCTTCCAATTGCACTTCAACCCAGACCTCTACCATGTAGATTTGGTGCAATCATGCTTGGCTCTTAAACATTTGATTAATTTCTTTCTATTTCTTTCTTTCTTTTTTTACTTACAATATTGATCTATGTCTTTGGAAAGTCAGTGAAAAATGTTTCTTTGCAAATGTGGCCAAAGTCTGTGACTCAACTGGAGAGAACTGTTAGCTTAGGAATAAATGCTTTATTATTTTTTAGAGAGCAAATACTCTTGGACAGAGAAAGTAACTCACCTGGAAGAATTTCAGTCAGATCAATGGCACATTCACTAAGGGAACAAACCCACCTAAGCATAAATCTACTATTTTTAGTCTTGGATCTGAAATTCTTCTTTTTCTCACTTTTTGGCCATGATCTCTGTTCAAATAGCCAGCTCTTCAAGTCATAGATCATTAGAAGCTTTCATATTGGACTTTTATCCCCATACTGAGGCTGGAAGGGGCTGAAGGCTAGAAACCAGTGTGTTTTAAGTTTCACTGCATGGCCAATAGCAGGCTGATTTCTAACTGAACTAAATCCCTTTTGTCATTTATTTTTATGATAATAGTAAGATCTATGGACTTTCTGGAGGCTCTGGGATAAAAGAAAATATCATTTTTAACTTTTACCTCACTTGCTGCTTGGGAACATGTATTGTTCGTTTTCTCTTAAGAAATCACCTAAATAGATTAACCGCTCCATACAGCTTTGAAGAAATAGAAAATACTGATGGAAAAGTTGCTGGTGACCACAACAATACACTTGCAATTGCCATTTAGTTTATCCCTTTGTAATCCTCTGTTCCACCTCACTGAGGCTGGTAATGCGGAAACCAAACCAGCGCCCCCGACACTCATCGGAGGGATCACCCAGCTCATTGCGCCAACCTGGCTGTCTCCCTCAATCCCTGCTTCACGTGTATGTAATCTTTTTGTGGGCAGAGAGTGGCCCTGGGAGACTCCGCATGTTTCTTTATTCTCTGAGGCAGGAAATGCAGATGTAGCATCAGTGCCTCTTCTGCCTTTTTTTGCTGGAAAAAACCTAGACATTTGCTGTTGTGGGCCACCGTGGTTAGTTGCTACTAGCAAGTGGCCCAAGCCCTTGGTGCTCAAAGTGCGGTCCCTGGACCAGCATCAGTAAGGAGGCTAGTCAGAAATATTGAATCCCAGGTTCCCACCCCAACCCAGTGAAGCAGAATCTGCATTTTACTAAGATCCCTGCTGATTCATATGCATGTAAGGTTTAAGCTTGAAAATCATATCCATAAATTGCTTCATTTATTTGCCTTCAGCTTCCAGAGAAGACTCTCAGAGGGAATGCCACAGGCATTATATCGTGACTTGTACCTTAGCCCTTGTGTTTTGAAATAGGAAAGCATAGCCTTGCTTCCCCATCTTCTGTCCAGGTCTGACAATGTAAACCTTTTGGTTTCATGTTTAGGTGTCCTTTGTACTTAATAGTTGATCTTTGGAAAAGAAATCAATATTTGCCCACAAGTCATTTCTTTTTGGGCCTGTTTCAAAAGAAGAAAAAGATGAACGAATATTCTAAGCATCTGCAGCAGCCTTTATAAAGCTGCAAATCTCTTAGGTCAGCAGAGAATCTATGATGACTACTAAAGTATACAAATACCGTTTGAAATGGTTTTGCAAACACTCTTACCTAAGGCATACCTCTTTCTTCCTTCACTGAAGCAGCTTGCATAAAGACCACTGGGGCAAGTCTTCAAAGGGGGCAGTTCTCTGCAGAAAGCAGCTCTGTGGGATTTGCAGCAAAGGACTTCTCAAGATCAACAGCGGCTTGCTGAACTGGGTGGGTTAGAGAATTGAAAAACAGAAAAAAAATTAAGACACAATAGCTATAGTGGATGGATGCCGTGGGACCAGTAATGAGGTCCTTTGGAAGGAGAGGAATAAACCAGTAGTTTTCTGGAGACTGAGATAGGTAGCTGTTGGAGTTGATGAAGTGGTTTTTCTTTCTTGTATTCTTAAAAATATTATGATTTTTTTTCCCCCCATAGACATCAGCAAACACACAAAGTATAATGCAACACAGTATATTGCTACAAAGTTTTAAAAGAGTTGACTAGCTCTTTTGATATTCTCAAGTAAATACAGTTTTTAAATTCAGCTGTTTTTGTGGATTCCCAGTTAACATAATTTACATATGTAGACCTAGACACTTACCTTTCTAGCAGGTAGAATGACAGTATCAATTGTGCTTATTTAAGACTGAATTTCATAATGCTTATCAGTGTGACAACATTCTCTGCTATCAATTTGGAAAAGAATTTAAGGTATTAGATTCTTCAAGGCTTTTTGGAAAACCCAAACCAAAGTAGGACTGTCTGTCAAGACACAACATATTGGAACAAGAATGTAGGAGACAACACTGCAGAAGACCCCAGGATCTCAACATATGGTCACGCACATTGTACACTGCACAACTCCAGAGGGCAATGCTTACATGGCTTCCATGAATGTCATTCCCACAGTTATAAAATGTGACAGCTCTGAATATTGTCATGTTCTCAATATACTCTTCATGAACTTTAGTCTTATTCACTTTTGGTAATATTTAAAATTTTCTGATTAGCTTACAGCTATGTAAGATTTATGGAGTTGTTCCAAAAGTTCTCTTTATATGTCCTGCTATTTGATGTATGGGAGGAATCTGACAAAATTAAAAGCTAGTGCTGTGTTTCCACTCCAGTACTCTTGCCTGGAGAATCCCATGGACAGAGAAGCCTGGTAGGCTGCTGTCTATGGGGTCGCGCAGAGTCAGACACAACTGAAGCGACTTAGCAGCAGCAGGGCCATGTTTATTTTTTTGTATAGGGGAATGCGCTGGAAGGCTGCTTAGGAACCCTGTCTCAGAATTATGGTTGTAAATTGGCGTTCGTATAAATAGGTTCCAATGGCTTTTACAATAAAACACTTTCCCAGTATAACTCACTGTCACATGTGGGCTAGGCGTGCAGGCTCTGGAGTCCACAGCTGGGCAGAGTCCTTCTTCCTTCACTAACAGGTTCAGTGATCTCCTCAACCTTCCTCATTGAAAGCATGGGGTAATCATAGTATCCACATACTTCATTATATGGCCATGGAGCTTATATTGGGTTGGCCAAGAAGTTCATTCAGGTTTTTCTGTTACATCTTATGGAAAAACCTGAATGAAGTTTTTGGCCAACCTAATATGAAATGGTACATACAAACCACTAAAAATAGCATCTGGCATAGAGTCTAAGTAAACATTAGGGACCTAATGTTCTCAAGTTTGTACTAAGCTCTTCCTAATTTTTCTGGGAAGTTTTGGAGCTACCCACATTCACATTTAGCAGTATGATGGAGACACAGGAGGAGGAAAAGGATCATTTTCTGCTACATATTTGTATATACAAGTAGGTGATGCTATGAGGGAAAAGAGTAGCTCTTACCGTCTTCATTTCTGTACCTCTGGAGTCCAAGTTTGAAGTTTGGGTCTTCCCTGGTGGCTCAGTCGATAAAGAATCCACCTGCAATGCAGAAGACCCGGGTTTGATCCCTAGGAAGAGTTCCTGGAGAAGGAAATGGCATCCCACTCCAGTATTCCTGCCGGGAAAATTCCATGGATGGAGGAGCCCAGCAGGCTACCATTCATGGAGTCGCAAGAGTCTGACATGACTTAGCGACTAAACCACCACCAAGACAAATTTCGCTGAAAGGTGCCTGAGGGTTTGTTGGGTTAGTTGTTAAAAGTGCCTCTTGCGTCTTTTCTTGACAGCAAAGGTGAGCGGGGGCTGTGGCAGCCGTGAGGGCTGCACACCAAATTCGTCCAGTTGTCCTTAGCACATGGAGAAATCACACTGCCCTGCTCACATCGAACTTGGGTGATCCACGGGCTTGCTTTGGCTAATCAAGTGTGAGAGGGAGTGATGGTTGTGACTTTTTGGAGGAATCATTAGTGCTGAATGCTTGATTCATTAAGCTCTTACTCCCTCCTTTAGTTATTTTTAAGCATGGAATCAGATGGAGTAGCCAGTGGCTTGGCTTGGATCCCTGAGAGCCTGTAAGGAGCAGAGGCCTCTGCTGACCTGTGATGGATGCAGAACATGGGCCAGGTGGAAAGTTTTGTGGTCTAAAATCACTGAGGTTTTGGAGGTTGCTTGTTGCTTCAGTATAACTTGCTTACCCTGATTTTTTTTCAAGGAGCCCTGAAAGCGCATTATGCTTTCCTGGCTCTGAGAGACACTCTTAAACAGGTATAGATGTTCTGATGATGGTCAGCTTGTGGTATTCCCTGTAGATACTAATTTTCTGGTTCTTTTAATATCAATATAGAGATTATGTAGTAAATTAACTAGTTTAT
Organism: Cervus elaphus; assembly: GCF_910594005.1. Lineage (NCBI taxonomy): Eukaryota > Metazoa > Chordata > Mammalia > Artiodactyla > Cervidae > Cervus > Cervus elaphus. The sequence continues at coordinate 51,262,817 of NC_057819.1, read as the reverse complement.
ATATTTTGAGCATTTAGTGACAAATACATATTCTTAAACATTCAGTCACCCATTTTCTTAAAAATAAGCACATAACCTTTAACAAATTCATCTTGTCTAGTTAGATCTAACATTATTGAAGAGGAACTGAGGTAGAATGTTTCTGTGTCCAACCCACAAGTCTATTTATTTGTAAAGAACCCTGAATAATTTACCTGATTGAGGACAAAGTTTGCAAAATTACTAATTATCTTAAGAGAAAATAGCAGAATATGAGAAATCCACACAAAGAGATTCTTTCCTACAAAATGACATTGAACCAGCAATCAGATATAAAATTATTAACGATTTTTATCTATTGTTTATAGTGTGAGAAACTGATATACATGGAATGTAACAATGATTGCTGTGTTTTGATGTCTATTCAACCCAGTTTAGAGAAAATATAAAAGTATCTCACAAAGAGCCTTTGAAAACTAGGAAGTGAAAAATGTGACTTCTAAGAAACTAATGGGTTTAGAAAAATGTTAATGAGATGAGACAATTAATGAGTTTAAAACAAAATGTTCAATTACTTATTGAATAGAAACTTTGTATTTTATATACTTTAATATTCTGTAGATGGTTGAAAGTTGGAAATAGATAAAAATCATGAATTTACAACCAATGGTTTTCTTCTAAAATAAATTTTATTAGGAAAGTAAACAAAAATGAAGTAAGAAATTAATGTTTTAAAAAACCAAACCAAAAATGTGAAAAAGAAGACAGGCACTTGATTTATCAGAAATTAAACTCTATATTCCATTGGACATTTGAAATTTCTTTACTCACTGGTTATATAAGCTTGTACTTCATAGGAATTTGTTGCTAATGTAATAGAGAGTGGCCAAGCACAACCCATAGCACGTGACCTTTGCTATGCCCCGTTATTCTGTACCTGGTTACCAGGCAACAATTACCGAGACCACTAGTGGTCCTCCTCCAGATGACTGTCAGTGAGTGACCATGACTGACCATTCATCCAAAGATCAGCTGAAGTGGTGGTTGTCATGTGGAGAGTGAGGTAAGAGGCGAGTCCAGGGCCTCAGTCCAGTGGGTAAGCTGAGGCGCCCTGGGAATTGGCGGGGGGCTGTGCCTCCCACTGGCCAGGACCAGGCCTTGAGGCGGCAGTGAACCTCTCCCTAATGGCAGTGGCTGTCTGTCTGGGTTGCAGTCTGTGGGTCCCTGCCCTTGCCGTGTGGCTGGCCTGAGGAGTCTGAGGACCAGTTGTGTCCTGGGCGCCTGGCTTCCTCAGTGATGACAGCTGAACAAGGTCTGGGGACTTGGCCCTGAGCTGCCAACTGAGCTCTGCCTCCTCTTAGCCAAGACCTGGACCTTGGAGGGTGAGGGTTGAGCCTTGGGACCTTGCCCTTCCTTGTCAGAACAGAGAAGATGATTTGTTTGGTGGAGATTTACAGGCACTTCGTTACCTGACCATGACCTGACCTCAAGAACAAAGGGTCGGATACCAAGATGTTTACAAGAGCCAACCACACCCCTTCCTCACCTTTCCTAGGAAAGGGCTTTGCTGAAAGCTTTTGGGAGTTTGGGCCATTTCCTCCCATGGCCCTGCAATAAACCTTTCTCTGTTCCGAACTACAATGTTTTGGTATTGTTTGGCCTCACTGTGTGTTGGGCATATGGATTTACATTTCAGTGACATTAAACCTTGGTTTAAAAATTAGACTTGATTTTTTTTATTACCTTCGTGATAGGTAATAGATGTGTCAAGAGTTAGAAAAATTTGTTCTTTCACCGAGATTTGCTGTTTTGGTCACCTGTTAAAAACTGTACTAGCTGTTTATTCAGTAACCCACACTGGGTGTTTTCTATGTCCCTGCATAATAGTATGGTCTTTTTGTGAGTTATTTCAGTCATCATTTTAGAGTTGAGGAAACTGAGCCTCAGAGAGGTTAAAGGAATCACTGACGGCTGCTGTTACAGAATGGGTTTTGTAAGGGCTACCTTAAAAAAATATATGGCCTATTTCCATTCTCACTAGCCTACCTACATGATTAAGTGTAGATATGTAGAAAGAGATAGATGTATAGAAAGGGACCAATCACCTGGTCCCTATTCTCTCATCCCTGAACTGAGTAGAAGACTAACGCATCTGGTTTTCCTTACCCTTTTAATGGGATAGTCTTATGGCACGTATCACGTTAATGGCTCCATTGGACCTCTCTCCGAGGTCAGACCCCTCTTTTTCCCACCTTAGAGAGGGTAAGCACATCTGGAATTCTGGATCACAGGACAGCTTTGTAATGGGATAGTCTATTAATTCTATTAATTACAGTAACATAGTGTGTGTGCTTAACTTTACAGAGACTTCTTTAAATTCAATTTCCATAGAAACCATCCTTCTATTACATTACACTTCCACTCTTCTAAATCACCTTTGATTCATTAAATTTGAACTTTCTTATAGCAGGAGAGAAAAATTCAAGCTGTTTTGTAGTGAAGCCAAATGCCAGATGACTATTTCCTTTCAGCAGTATTGTGCTTTCATGTGGTTGGTTGTCCAATTACTTGAATATTTGATTGTACTTTTTGGTTACTTTAAAACTTACTTGAAAATGGAAAACTTGGAAATGTTAAACCTAATGATAACAAAGCAGAGATGGAAATGCTTTGACTTGCTGAAAGTGGCAGATCTTTATTTCAGATACTCATTGACCTTAAGACAGTTTCTTTGTATCAACTTAGATAAGAAGTAGTAAAGAATATATATTTCATAGGTATAATTATTCTACTCTATTTAAAAAAAAAATGAAGTATCGTTGATTTCCAATGTTGTGTTTCAAGTGTACAGCAAAACAATTCGTATTTATATGTGTGTGTATACCTATTCTTTTTCAGATTTTTTTCCATTATAGGTTACTACAAGTTGTAGTACAAGTATATTACAAGTGGAATATAGTTCCCTGTGCTATACAGTAAGTCCTTGTTTGTCTATTTTATGTGTAGTAGTTTGTATCTGTTAATCTCAGACTCCTAATTTATCCCTCCCTTCTTTTCCCTTTGGTAACCATAAATTTGTTTTCTATGTCTGTGAGTCTATTTCTGTTTTGTAAATAAGTTCATTTGTATCACTTTTTAAAGATTCCACATATAACTGATATCAAATGATATTTCTCTTTTCTGTCTGGCTTCACTTAATATGGTAATCCCTAGGTCCATCCATGTGGCTGGAGATGGCATAATTTCATCCTTTTTTATGGCTAATATTCCACAGTGTGTGTGTATAGATACATACACATATATACATATATACGTAAATATACAGCACCTCTTCTCTATCCATTCATCTGTTAATTGACACTTAGGTTACACTATGTCTTGGCTGTTGCAAATAGTGCTGCTCTGAGTACTGTGGTGTACATATCTTTTCAAATTAGAGTTTTCTTCAGATTTATGCCCAGGGGTGAGGTTGCTAGATCATATGGTAACTCTGTGTTTTAATCTTTTAAGGAACTTCCATACTGTTCTCCATCATGGCTGTACCAGTTTACATTCTCACCAACAGTGTAAGGGTTCCCTTTTCTCCACTCCCGCTCCAACGTTTATTATTTGTAGACTTTTTTGATGATGGCCATTCTGACTGGTGTGCAATCATTCTGCTCTTTAGAATACTATGTTTTGGAGTCTGTGAAAGTGTGCTTAGATTCAAATAGGCTTTTACCTTTTCCTGGTATAAATGTCAAGTGAAGTGGCTAATCTTGATTTTAAGTAGATATTGACTATAGCTACATAAACATATTCGTTTAGCTTTCATTTCCTCCAATGAAGTTCTGTAGGGGTAGAAATGTTGTCTTTTTCAAAATGGTAGCCACATCACACAGAACAGACACCACCCCAGAGTAGGGGCTCAGTAGACATTTGTGGAACATGTGAGTGATTGCGTGTGCTTTTGCATATACCCATACCACCTTATGTTTACCTAAAAAAATAACTGAACAGCCTTAAAATAATTATTTTCTTATTTTGCTCACTTTTCTACTCTGTGCTTTCAGGCTCTATTATGATGATTTATTGAACTTAAAAATGCATCATGTGTTTGGCCGTAGTATACTAATTTTAAATCACCCCTTTCCTGTATCCTTTCGTGTACTTTGATAAAATTTACCCTGGGGTGTATGTGTGTGTGTGTGTGTGTGTGTGTGTGTGTGTGTGTGTAAAACAAGTCCCTGAGGTTTAGGTTCTGAATCTTTTTCACAGTGTTGTTATATCCTTTGACTTCAACTAAGAGTTTCCTGGGTGAGTGCCGAGAGCATTGTGTCAGCTGGCTTTTGATTTTCAATAAAATCCAAGTTCTCACAGTTAGTTTTCTTCCTGTCCAAGGGCTGGTGGGCCAGTATCATTTCAATGGCCGTCACTGCCTGGCAGCTTCAGCTGTGCAGTGTCATTGAGCAACAGTGCAAAAACGAGGTTTTATCACCCTCTCCAAGTTCTTTACCACTCTGGTTTCTCAGGAGCATTCCATTTTGTATAAGAGCAGAAAATTTAAAAAGCACACCAAAACAGGCCTCTCAGTATCTGTGAAGATGGGGAAAGGTTATACAAACCATGTTAAAAAAGGACAGTATAGCCCACACATTGAAATCTCATTAGATTTCTACTAATTTGCCTTGGACCTGGAGAGCAGCTGAAGAAAAACAGGAAAGTAATATTCTCAGATTTGAACAAGGGAGTTTAGGATCTCCAAAGTTGCTTCTTTGGTTCCATGAATCATTTCTGAGATTCTATAACATTGAATTGGCCACCTGAAATTGTTGAAATCAGGTAAGGAAATAGTCTATGTTAGAGAATCATAGATTCTGAAGTTCAGCTTGACTTTTTCATATTTCTTTCTTTTTTAACTCCCTTTATATAACAGAATTATTTTCCATGTAAAACTACAACAAGAGTCTTAATTGCACTGTCCCTGGCCCATCCCTTTCTCTTTTCCCTACATTTCATTTTATCCCCGTTTCTCTTATTTTCATCCCTTTCCCATTCAGGGCAGTACATGTATTGTAGCTATTTTGCTGGAAAGATCATTGCATTGTCTATCTTATTTTAAAATTCAGATACTCAACCTGAATTCCTGTCTCTTTAGATCATATAAGAATGGTAAGCATCTGAGTTTTAAGATACAGTCATTTCTTTCCTCCTCCCTCCACTCCTCGTCTCCAGCAGCCCTGTAAAATAGCTTGTCGCTTGCATTTCTCAAGCATTCAAGGGTTTATAGAATCTAACGATCCTGATCTCCAGCTTCCTCTTTATAAGCAGAAAATGATAGCTGTATATGGCACAGTTCCCAGGGAAGCTGCATGAAAAGTGACAGACAAGCGGATGCCAGGGTATGGAAAAACAGCCCTAGGTATGTGTTTTTAAAGGAATCGTCCCATCAACTCAACAACCACATTTAATGGTATAAGGACTGTTAAACTTCATTTTCTAGGAGAAAAGAAACTTGAAAGATGTATTTGAAAATTTCCCTGATCAGTCTCCTTTTTGGAATTCAGCATAACAGCTCGGAGTGGCTCCAAAGCAAAGAAAAAAAAAATAACGCCAAATGAATTAAACAGCTGTGGCCAAATGGAAGGAGAAGGGCTACTGCAGCAGGATGATTGTCCGTGGAGAAGCAAAGCCAGATAGGAACAGTAATTAGTAACTTTTCTGTATACATGAATCCACAAGAGCAGGCCCTTAGGAAGCAGTGCTATGGCAAAAAAAAGTGGATAAAATCTCCAAGAACCCCTCTAGCACTAGACTTGTATTTGTTTAGGTTGCAGGCTTCATATTAGCTACATATTCTCTAGGATTCCTGGATGGGAAAATAACAGTGACTATAGTCGGATGTGAAAAGAGTCAGAAACGGAATAACCATAGGGTGCGGGGGCTAGTAAGATTGTTGAGTTGGATTCAAGGTTGGATGTTACAGGTGGTGATCCAAGTAGACACAGGGAGTGTGGAATGGAGGTGCTGCTGTTGGGGTGCCAAAAATCAGGCAGTAGGCATTACCAAACTTCATGTAATAATGATAGTAATTATATGCCAGGCCTGGTTCTAAGCAGTTTATTTGATTTGCCTCATTAATCTTGATGTAATTCTGGGATATTAAGGTTGTCCCCACTTTACAGATGAGAAGACTGAGGCATGGAAAGTTTAAGTAATTTGTCTGGGGTCACGCAGGAAATAAGTGCAAGGGCCAAGGTTTGAACCTGTGCTCTTAATTCTTAAACTGTCCTTCAAATAGACAAGTAGCTTCAGAGAGACCTAGTCGAGAGTCTGGGGAGGACCACCTCAGAGACTGGTGGTGGAGGTCCACGTGTGAAATCAGCTAGGAAGCATTCGGAGGCAAGTGCTGGCTTACAGTGTAAACACATCGATTGACTCAGTACCTACAAGCTCAGAGTTATTGTGGTCTTCAGGGCTGAGTCCTGACCCATTTTCCTATGATTCTTTAGCTCTGCCCTCCTCTGAGTGATGATGGATAGAGATGTGGCCACAGCAATTCCATATCTCTTACTGACACAGAACACTGGCTGGAAGAAGAGAAACAGCTGTATTCTGGTGCTGTCCCAGAGGAATAAGGAAAACCTCCCTCAGATGCTGAGAACAAAACCTGCATCTGCATCTCAGGATGCTGAACACAGTCACACACCATTGCTAGTCTACACATTGACGTGGGTGGTGGGATTGCATGTAGACTGTCAGGAGCTGGGGTGGGACTAAGCCTTTCTGAGTCACGTGAAGGTGGGGGGGATACCTAAATAAAACTGGATACTTAAATAAAATCACCGATCTCTGAGGGAAAGGAGCTTCCCCGCTGGCGCTAGTGGTAAAGAACGTGTCTGCCAATGTAGGAAATGTAAGAGACACAGGCTCAATCCCTGGGTCAAGAAGATCCCCTGGAGGAGGGCGTGGCAACCCCCTCCAGTATTCTAACTAGAGAATCGCATGGAATGGAAGCCTGGTGGGCTATAGTCCATAGAGTCACAAAGAGTCAGACATGACTGAAGTGACTTAGCACACAGGGGAAAGGAAGAGAGGTAGGAGTTGGGTGGTCACCCAAAATGGCTACTCCAGAGAGGCTGTATGCTGGTCTGGGAGCTATTGATTATCTCATAAATCCAGGAGCCCACTTTCTAGAACTGGTAAATCTGGATAGAGCTTGGTTCAAAGCTCAGTAGCTTGGTTTGATATTTAGTTCTGGAATGGAGCTGTCAACAAGGTAAATTTGATGCTGTGCCTTTTACCTACCAGCCTAGAATTTCTTACCTCTCTTCTGCTGCAGAAAACTGGTTTGAGTCAGTGGCCTTCCTTGGTGAAGCACAGACAGAAGGTTAAGGGGACCTTCTTGGGACTTAAAGAGCCAAGAATCATGACAAAATGAGGTTGAACATTTAGTATGTCAAGTTGGCAGGTCTGGTCTTCTTTGGATATGTGTGTGTGTGTTAGTTGCTCAGTCATGTCTGACTCTTGCAACCCCAAGGACTTTAGCCCACCATACTCCTCTGTCCATGGAATTTTCCAGGTAAGAATACTGGAGTGTGTTCCCATTCCCTTCTCAAGCTACTTTGGATACCATACACAAAACTCTTTTCTATTTATTATATTTCTCAAATTTTATTTTTATTATTGGCTTCTTGGGCTTTATTTACAAAGTGGAGTTTTTTTGACCAATTTTTTAAAGAGTTTTCCCCAAAACACGACTGTGAGGTCAGTAAAATGTTTCTTTGGTCCCCACTGTTGTGCTTAGGGCAGTGGCTACTACAGTGTGCGACACTGCCATGCCTGCCTCCAATGTCCATGGCGGACGTTGGTCATTTATCATGGTCCTGTTTCCTGCCGAGCATGGTTGCAGCTAGGGATTATTCTCTATTTGTTGCCCTAGGCAGCCACTGCTGAGCCAGCACAAGGAGTAGAAATTATTTCACATCCTTGCTCGGGGAACTCTGTCTCTGAGAGGCAGCATGGGAGAGCAGAGGAATGTTCTAGAGCTATATATCAAGTCAAATAACCAAACTTTGAATCAGACGTATCCGTGTCAGGGGGCTTGGGTTTGAATCCAGGCTTTGCCACTAACTAACTTGGCAAATTAACTTACTTCTCTGAACCTGTCTCCTCTTTTTAAAGTAAGATGAATGATATCAATTTCCTAGGCTATTGGTGATATTAAATGAGATGGAATATGTACTATTCTCAACAGATTGGGCAGCTCTCTAAATATTAGTTCACATTGCCTTTCTATCAAAACCTAGACCAAGAAGACAATATGATAAACTTACTCTCAGTAACAGGCAAACATATCAACATTTTAACAGGGAAGTACCTCTAATGAAAATAATTAATTGTTGTAGTGTTTTATATGTTATTTTTAGGGGTCAAAAGTTTTGAGCTGGGGTTTCATTTGCCCAAAACCACTCAGACCATCACTGTTTCTGCCTAAAGGACATGGCTTGATTTCAGTTTCTGTAATGTCAAACTTGGCAGAGACTAGTGTTTTAGGGAATTACAAGGGGAGGAGAATCCATAATCTTTGCCCTTGAGGAAGTCAAGCCAGAGGAACACAGTGACAAATAAATGTACTGTAGAATACAAATAACTAAAGCCTGGAAATATACCCACATATGCTAAATTATAGCTCCATAAATGTATTTACTTCTACAGTATCTGCATAGGCAGGCAGATCAATGGAGCAGAATAGAATCTTAAGTAGGTCCAAATACTTCAGGGAATTTAGTGTATGATAAGGATGGCATTTTAAATAAGTGAAGAAAGAAAGATTATTTAATAAGTGATATTAAGACAACTTTTTAGGCATTTTAGGAAAAAAATTAGATTTTTACTATAAAGACAAAATGCAGAAGTATAAAATTTTTATAAGGCATCCTGGAAAAATTTCAGTAATCTTGGAGTAAGACCTTCTCATGTAAGAAGCAACCTAAGCAGATATTTAAAAACAAGAGGATTTTGCTATAAAAATTAAAGCTGCTCTATAGAAACATATGGTAATTAAAGGTAAAAGACAAAACTGTAAAAAATATATATACATGTCCAATTGTATTCCATAGAGATTGTACCAACTTTTACTGTATCTGCATTGTATATGCACCTATACCCTCAAAATACAGAGTTCATATATGTCAACAAGAAAAATACAAAAGAGATCTCAAAAAATAGGCAAAAGATATGAGAAAGCAGTTTGGAGAGAGAAAAATCTTTCTAAGCATATGAAAAATCTTCAATTGCATTCATAATTAAAGAAACACGAATTCAGATCATAATTTTTCACCTAATAGGCTGGTGATAGTTATTAGCATAAAATGTGGAAATTTACAGTGGATGATGTTGAAGGTACAGGCATATATGTGTGCAGGAATGGTAAAAATTAGTACAACCTTTTTGGAGTGCAACTGGACAACATTATCAAAATTTAAAATGTGCAAATATTGCAATTCCTACTTCATTTGGTTTGATTTGCATAAATATGCAAAGAAGTCTGAAGAAAAGTGTTCATTGCACTATTATTTACAATAGTCAAAAAAAAAAAAAAAACAAAAAACAAAACCAGGAAGCAACCTAACATGCAAGAGATTGACTAAAATATTTCAATGCAATTCTATAATAAAATGTTACATAGCCATTAAAATGAGTGTATATACATGGGCTAATTTGTATATTGTTAAGCAAAAGAAAAGTCTGTACTTAATGTCTAAGACATGTATTTATACAGAAGTGTTCTGGAAAGGCATGCAAGAAACTGTTGACTGTGGTTACCACTTGGTAGTAACTCTGAAGGAGTAGAGTAGGAAGGAGAATCACTTTCCTTTGGAAACTTTATTGTACTATTTTCTGACCAAAATCTTGTTATTTTCTTAAGAAATAGATGGTCTGATGGACGGATAAAATGATAAGCAAATTAATTGCCTGGGAATTTTTTCAACCTAATTTCTTCTGTGCATACTTCTTAGGAAATTCTTCATATCACCAAATCAAAAAGAAAAAAAGAATGGATTCCTATAAGAGGATGAGGAACTGAAATAGTTCTGAGAAACAGGAAGCAGATGGATTCAAAGAGATTCACTGGAAAGGCATGTGCAATTTGGACCGATTTGGCAGTCTTCTCAGCTCACAGTCAATAGAGGGCAAGAGCAAAGGGGCCTTGGATCAGTAGCCTGTGTCATCTGGGCTAGTCTCCTCTCCCCTAAGGCTTACTTTTTTTTGCAAATGGCTCAGTAGCCTCATGTCCCCACAGCAGATGAAGTCACTGGGTGTTGGGTCCACATAGGCAGAGCAGTATTTTCAGTAGTTACCAAGACCAAGAGGGTCTGGGATTCATCTTCATGAAAAGAAATATATCAATATGACCCACTAATCCCTGTGTCTCACCACTCCTCCACAATAATCTGTAGCAGGTTGGAGTACAAAAGAGCATACAACTGGCATTCTCAAAAACAAAGGTACTCAAATAGCAGTCTCAGCAAACATTTGATGAGAAGCATCTCTGTAAAAGTGAGCCATTAAATTCAGTGATCAGAAGAGCTAAAATCCAAAGAAAAAGAGTTAATATAGCAAATAGAATAGATCAAGTATAATTAATATCTTTAGAGAGATGCAGTGGAATATTAAGAATATTGCAACCATGAATCATAAACATTTAATTAAAATATGTGTATTGAAATAAAGTTATGGTATAAACTTCCATGAGTTTCCCTGGTGACTCAGTGGTAAAGAATCTGCCTACAAATGCAGGAGATGCAAGAGATGTGGGTTCGATCTTTGGGTCTCGAAGATCACCTGGAGAAGGAAATGTCAAATCACTCTAGTATTCTTGCCTGGGAAATCTCATGGATAGAGGAACCAGGTGAGCAGGTTTTGTTTGTGCCCTCCATGGGGTTGCAAAGAGACATGACTTTGTGACTGAAAAAACACAAATTTCCTTAGTGTTATAAGTAGTTGATTTTCCCATTAATTCATCAAATATGTTGAATGTGTCATACCTTTTTGCCTTTTCATACTGTTCATGGGGTTCTCAAGGCAAGAATACTGAAGTGGTTTGCCTTTCCCTTCTCCAGTGGGCCACATTTTGTCAGAACACTCCACCATGACACATCTGTCTCAGGTGGCCCTACCCAGCATGGCTCATAGTTTCATTGAGCTAGACAAGGCGTGGTCCATGTGATCAGTTTGGTTAGTCTTCTGTGATTGTGGTTTTCATTCTGTCAACCCTCTGATGGAGAAGGATAAGAGGCTTATGGAAGCTTCCTGATGGGAGAGACTGACTAAAGGGGAAACTGAGTCTTGTTCTGATGGGCAGGGCCATGTTCAGTAAATCTTTAATCCAATTTTCTGTTGATGGGCGGGGCTGTGTCCCCTCCTTGTTGCTTGACCTGAGGCTAAACTATGGTGGAGGTAATGAAGATAATGGTGACCTCCTTCACAAGGCCCCACGCATGCACTGCTGCACTCAGTGCCTCTGACCCTGCAGCAGGCCACCGCCGACCCACGCCTCCGCCGGAGACTCCTGGACACTCACAGGCCCGTCTGGGTCAGTCTCTTGTGGGGTCACTGCTCCTTTCTCCTGGGTCCTGGCGTGCAGAAGGTTTTGTTTGTGCCCTCCAAGAGTCTGTTTCCTCAGTCCTGTGTAAGTTCTGGTGGTTCTATGGTGGGGTAAATGGCCACCTCCTCCAAGGGGGCATATGCCACACCCAGGTCTGCTGCACCCGGAGCCCCTGAAGCAGGCCACTGCTGACCCATACCTCCACAGGGGACGCTCAGACACAGTTCTGCCTCAGTCTCCTTATTGCCAAATTCAGACTTAAATTCAAAGAAGTAGGGAAATCCACTAGACCAATCAGGTATGACCTAAATCAAATCCCTTATGATTATACAGTGGAAGTGAGAAATAGATTCAAGGGATTAGATGTGATAGAGTGCCTAAAGAACTATGGATGGAGGTTTGTGACATTGTACAGGAGGCAGGGATCACGACCATCCCCAAGAGAAAGAAATGCAACAAGGCAAAATGGTTGTCTGAGGAGGTCTTACAAATAGCTGTAAAAAGAGAAGCTGATGGCAAAGGAGAAAAGGAAAGATATATCTATTTGAATGCAGAGTTCCAAAGAATAGCAAGGGGAGATAAGAAAGCCTTCCTCCATGATCAATTCAAAGAAATAGAGGAAAACAATAGAATGGGAAAGATTAGCTCTTCAAGAAAATTAGAGATACCAAAGGAACATTTCATGCAAAGATGGGCACAATAAAGGACAGAAGTGGTATGGACCTAACAGAAGCAGAAAATAAGAAGAAGAGATAGCAAGAATACACAGAAGAACTAAACAAAAAAGATCTTCATGACCCAGATAACCACGATGGTGTGATCACTCATCTAGAGCCAGACATCCTGGAATGCAAAGTCAAGTGGGCCTTAGGAAGCATCACTGTGAACAAAGCTAGTGTATGTGATGGAATTCCAGTTGAGCTATTTCAAATCCTAAAAGATGATGCTGTGAAAGTGCTGCACTCAATATGCCAGCAAATCTGGAAAATGCAGCAGTGGCTGGAAAAGGCCAGTTTTCATTTCAATCCCCAAAAAAGGCATTGACAAAGAATGCTCAAACTACTGTTCAATTGCATTCATCTCACATGCTAGCAAAGTAATGCTCAAAATTCTCCAAGCCAGGCTTCAACGGCAATGTGAGCTTTCAGATGTTCAAGCTGAATTTAGAAAAGGTGGAGGAACCAGAGATCAAATTGCCAACATCTGCTGCATCATCAAAAAAGCAAGAGAGCTCCAGAAAAGCATCTACTTTTGCTTTATTGACTATGCCAAAGCCTTTGACTGTGTGGATCACAACAAACTGTGGAAAATTCTTAGATGGGAATACCAGACCACGTGATCTGCCTCCGGAGAAATCTGTATGCTGGTCAAGAAGCAACAGTTAGAACTGGACATGGAACAACAGACTTGTTCCAAATTGGGAAAGGAGTACATCAAGGCTGTACACTGTCAGCCTGCTTATTTAACTTACATGCAGAGTACATCATGTGAAATGCCAGGCTGGATGAAACACAAGCTGGAATCAAGATTGCCAGGAGAAATATCAATATGCAGATATTGATATGCAATATCAGATATGCAGGTGACAGCACCCTTATGGCAGAAAACAAAGAACTAAAGAATCGCTTGATGAAACTGAAAGAGGAGAGTGAAAAAGTTGGCTTAAAACTCAACATTCAGAAAACTAAGATCATGGCCTCTGGTCCCATCACCTCATGGGAAATAGAGGCAGAAACAATCGAAACAGTGAGAGACTTTATTTTTTTGTGCTCCAAAATCACTGCATGTGGTGACTGCATCATGAAATTCAGATGCTTGTTCCTTAGTAGAAAAGCTATGACCAATCTAGACAGTATATTAAAAAGCAGAAACATTACTTTGCCAACAAAGGTCCATCTAGTCAAAGCTATATATGGATGTGAGAATTGGACTATAAAGAAAGCTAAGCACCGAAGAAGTGAGGCTTTTGAACTGTGGTATTGGAGAAGACTCTTGAGAGTCTCTTGGACTGCAAGGAGATCCAACCAGTCCATCCTAAAGGAGATCAGTTCTGAATATTCACTGGAAGGACTAATGCCAAAGCTGAAACTCCAATACTTTGGCCACCTGATGTGAAGAACTAACTCATTGGAAAAGACCGTGATGCTGGGAAAGACTGAAGGTGAGAGGAGAAGGGGACGACAGAGGATGAGATGATTCGATGACATCACCGATGCAATGGACATGAGTTTGAGTAAACTCCGGGAGTCGGTGATGGACAGGGAAGCATGGCGTGCTGCAGTCCATGGGGTCACAAAGAGCTGGACATGACTGAGTAACTGAACTGAACGTTGAGTATATTCAGTGTTAAGTACTGCTGGTTGTTGATGAATCTAATAATGGCACGCTTTACTATTTGGAAAGTGGTTTTTTTTTTGTTTGTTTTTTTTTTTTTTTTTTTTGCTCCTCATAACATTCTTGTGAGATGAACAGGGCACGGCAGCCTTTATTGAATCTCACCTTAGTAGACTGTGGTCTGGGATAAGAGTTAAATATTTTGCTTACAGTGAAACAATCAGTGACAAGGCTGAGATTCACACTCAGCCTTTTCAATTTCAAATACATGGCACTTTGAAATCACAAGGTCTTTGTAAGAAATGTAATGCTTAGCCTACTTTCTACAATGAAAGAGTCACTATGACTTTTTCTGAAAGCAGGGCACAGTAGCACCGAGAAGATGTGCATGTGAGCAATGATTGGATTTTTGTTTTCTACTTGTATATCTCAAACATCACCAGGTACAAGATTCCTGGAGGCAGCTTCTATGTATACATAACAGCTTGGATTTATGATCTCAGGAAATAATATAGTAGAAAACTTAGTGACATGCTTTTAAAAAAAGTTTTGTAGGTTGTCTCTTTCAGCCTGAAAGAAGTAGGTCATGAGAGTGACCGCAGATTTATCAAGAAATTTAAGATTTTTATTTTTTATTCCAGCTGAAACTCTGCTTTACCCCAGATTTTGACAGTGATGCCATGAACTATGGCTAAGGAAAAGCTCCTGATCCCCCTGTGTCTGTGTTTCAGGACTTATTCTAAGACTGCAGCTCAAGTTTGCAAGGACATTGGGATAGCTGTCCAACCTGGTCACGAATGTTTTTATCCTCATGGACATCTTCCAGGAATAAAATAGTTTCCTTAGATTCTATTTGGGTTCCAGGAGCTTGTAAATAGAGCCAGCTTCTGCAGGTGATGCAGTACAATGGATGAGTTTGGTACCATTGAACTGTAAAGTACCATGAAGAGTGTCTGAAAGTTGAAATTAACTTTTTATTAGCATGACACAGCTGTGGGCTGTTTCATCTTGTCAGCAGCAAATTCCTGGTTCTCTCCCTCGTCTTTTCATAGACCTCACATTGGTTCACCTCCAGCTATTCCTAACGTCCTAACAGGCACTGTCCTGCTCCTTGTCAGCTTTTTCTAGTCCTACCGCTTCTTTATGTGGCTTTTTGATGTTTCAAAAGAAGCGTGGAATGTGATAGACCTTTCATTTTCAAATGTGCTTTTACTGGCTTTGATGCCCATATCAGAGCAATAGCCTAGAAAGATTAGGTGAAGGAGAAATGGGAGACCAGCTCTCCCAAGGGCTGACTGAATAACCTCAGTTATGCTATATTTTCCTATCTATGTCAAGAATGTGGGTTAAACAATAAGTCTTCACTTCCTCTAGATTTTGCTAGCCACCTGCCAGGTTTGTTGCCTAGACACCTGACAAAATACGGATCTCCAGTGGTCAGACTTGCACCAGATCTGAAATGGAATAATCCTTGCTTTAGTAGTATTCTGGTGTGCACATCCTGCATTATTTCTCTCTTCTGAAACATTAGGGCTAGGTAGGCAATTCATGCCTTGTTTGCTATGTACCTTATCTATCTCCACTTGACCACCCAAATAGGTATCTTGCTTTTGCCTGTGAGTGTTTAAAGCCATGACCTCTTGAAAGAAGTAACCTGAAACAGCTGAGAATGCATGAATATTTGCTCTGTTATGCAGTTTCAGTTTCTGGAACATCATGTTTTGAATTGCAGTGGAAACAAAAATCCTCTTTATGGCACTCAGTACATTTTGTTCTCAAAAGATTTGATGAGCTTAGATGCTATACAAGGTCTCTTGTAAATTATGATAGAGCAGCAAAAAAATAAAAATAAAAATTCGACCTAAATTGGACATGTTTCCGGCTTTAATATATCCAGTTATTTGAAATTTCTGCGACTTTAGTGGCTTGGGAAAGAAAAGTATTGGACTCTGCCTTATGGAACCATGTTAAGTTAATAACAGTGAAAAAGGTCTTTGGTCTTTCCTAAAGGATATAAGGATGTCTGCATTAACACCGTTTGAACTTTATTTGAATAAGTGTATGCTCACACAATAAATTCACCAAAAAGTCCAGTTCACAATTAAAACTTGAAGCAAAATCAATGGGCCAAGTTTACTGCATGGATAACGGAGTTTTGATTGTCTCATGTATAGACTTGAACCATCACCACATTAGGTTATCCCAAGTTCATTGAACATTCTTGTCACCTTGAGAACGATGGTTCATTTGTCTTGTCGAAACCTAAAAACAATATGTATCAGACAAGTTAAATGAAAGTGAAGTCGCTCAGTCGTGTCTGACTCTTTGCGTCCCCATGGACTGTAGCCGACCAGGCTCCTCTGTCCATAGGATTCTTTAGGCAAGAATACTGGAGTGGGTTGCTATTTCCTTCTCCAGGGGATCTTCCTGACCCAAGGATCAAACCCCGGTCTCCCGCATTGTAGGCAGACATTTTACCATTTGAGACACCAGGGAAGTCCAAGTGAAGTGAAAGCACAATGTAATTACCTAAGGAAAATATACTCCATCTGTTCAAATGACTCTTCTGTTCTCCAGGCATTCTGAGTGAGAATATGATATAAAATTGAGATGAAAGTTTTGTGATTCCTGTATTCCTTGATGAAGCTCTTCTGAAAGTGTTAATTTGGTGAATATGTGATGTTAAAAATGATATAGACTTAATAAACTTACCCGGGAAATGTTTCAGCACCTACTGTGAATTAGAGCAGATTTGACCGTGAAGAGTACAGTTCTTCAGAAAATACCAGCAATAGATTTCCCAGGGTGAGCTCCCTTCCTCATCTAGATGGCTCGTCCCTTCCTGATAAAGGCTACCTAATCCAACATCCTCTGAGTGGTTGTATCCTTGTCTGTGAGGCATACAGCTGATGTATATAGATTTTTGTTAGATATTTCTAAGAGTTGTCTTTCAATTCTGTCTTCAGAACCAAGTTTCTCTTTTATGAGACACTGTGCAGTAGGTGTAATAGACTTTAAAGAGTTAGGCACAGAGATTTTATAACTGGAAGTCTTTGGCCATTCACCTTGTGGAGTTAGTGATACAGAATATGAAATAAAATACCATAACTATGGAGAGGAATATCAATTGCAAATGATGTTCAGCTGTGAAAAATATGGAGACAATTATACATTTGGGCTTTTGGTTCAGACTATTCCATGTTTAACAAGTGAGTTAGCCTGTTTTCACTAAGTGCTTCTAGGAATTCTCCTATAAGAAAAACACAAAATTCAGAATAAAAGAGAATATAAGGACACTGGGTAAAACCCAGAGGTCAAATATTTAAAACTGAGAATTAGCTAATTTAAAAATGGTTCTATAAATTCCATTTAGAATTCTGCCCTTGAGATGTGGCTCATTCCATACATACACTTTGAGTATTTCAGGTTATATGTTGGGAAATGACATTGACTTTCAACTCTAAAAGCAAATGTTCCTTTCAGCCATGCAGTGATTTTGAAGAATGTGCCTAGTATTTTGAGGGCTTCCTTATATATATTTTTATGTCTTTTTAAAAAGTTATAGGTATTCTCATTATGGATAATTCAAGCTTCAATGCAAATACACAAAGCAAAATGCTTTTTCCCTCTTCTGCCTTCCATCCTTCTCTCTCAGAGGTGACCCTTAGAACTAGTATTGCATGTTCTTGCATCTTCTCTTCTATGTATTAATATATATTTATGCACATTATGCTATATGTGTACTTTCACATAGAGACAGATGCATATTTTTAAAATATGTGGGTTTAAGTATACAAGTTCTGTGACTTAAAACTTGCCTTTCTTGCCCCTTACACTGTACCATATTTTTCTGTATTGGTCCTTCTAGGTTCACGGCATTCTTTTTAATGGCTGTATAGTATTCCATGGGATGAATGCACCTTAATTTATTTAACCATTTCATTTATGATGGCAATTTAGTTTGCTTTTCCTTTTTTAAAGCTACTTGAAACAATGACAAATAAACATCAATGTATGTGTATCTTTGTATACACAGAGAACTTCTTTGAGATAGATTCCCAGAAATAGAATTGCTGGATCAAAGGGCATGCACACTTCAAGATTAGATAAATATGGCTGGGGTTAATATTCAGATAATGTGTGTAGGGAAGAGTGTACTGGCAGGATATTGTCAACTGGTTATACCTGGCATCTGCTTTGATGAGCCAGTGATTTTGCCATACTGGATATTAAATTCTTTGAATTTCATCCCTGAAATTGTCTTCTAAAAAATTGCATTAATTTATACTCCTCCCTTTATTTATTTTTTTTTTTTTTGGTTTTCTTTTTCTTTTTTTTTTTTAATTAGTTGGAGGCTAATTACTTCACAACATTTCAGTGGGTTTTGTCATACATTGATATGAATCAGCCATAGAGTTACACGTATTCCCCATCCCGATCCCCCCTCCCACCTCCCTCTCCACCCGCCTTTAAAAGTGCACAAGAATGCCTGATTTTGCCTTCCTTACCCACACTTAGTATGTCATTTTAGCTGCTGCAAATCTGAGAGGTGAAAAAATAGGACTGTTAACTGCTCAATGGGTATAAAGTTAAATTTTTCAACATGAGTAAGTTCTAGAGATCTGCTGTGTAACATTTAACCTATAGCATTGTGCATTGAACTTTGTAGTTCCCTGATTACCAGTGAGGTGGTCAGCTTTTATAAGTTTATTGGTCATTTTTGGTTCTTCTGGGAATTGCCTGTTAATTTGATATGTTTGTTTTCTTCTGGGTTGTTTGACTTTCCTTACCTGACGGCAAGTCATTTTTATACACTGCAGATATTAAGCCTTTGTGGAACCTGTTTTGGATGTTTTCTTTCTCTCTGTCAGTCACTTGCCTCCAGCTTTGTTTCTGAAGTCTTTTGTTGTAAAAAAAAAAAGAATGCTTTTAATTTTTAAAAATAACTTTCATTGAGATATGATTGACATATTAAAAGCTGTGTATATTTAATGTATACAACTTGATGAGTTAGATGATAAATATACACCTGTGAAACCATCGCCATGATCCATGCCATAAACAGATTCATCACCTTCAAAAGTTTTTACATGTCATCTCTATTAATTATTACAATAATCATTAGTGATAAGAATATATATCCTATTAAGCAAATTTTTAGGTATACTATATAGTGTTCTTGACTATAGGCCCTGTGGTGTAGTATAGTATATCTCTAGGATTTATTCATTTTGCAAAACTGAAACTTTGTGCCCTTTGACTAATATTTCCCTTTCTCTCTGCTCCCAGCCTCTGGCAATCACTTTTGGCTCAACTTTCTGCTTCTATGATTTTGGCTATTTTAGAGTCCTCATGTAAGTCCTCATATAGTAACTGTCCTTCTGTATCTAGCATCCATGTTATTACAAATGGTAGAATTTTTCTTTTTTTTTAAGGCTAAGTATTATGCCAATGTATGTATGTATGCAACCATGTTTTCTTATCCATTCATTCACTGATGGACATTTAGTTTGCTTCCATACTTTGGTTATTGTGAACAATGCTGCAGTGAACATGAAAAGCAGATATACCCTCAAGATTCTAATTTCAGTTTCTTTGGATATGTAACCAGATGTGAAATTGCTAGATCATATGTAATTCTGTTTTTAATTTGTTTAGGAACCTCCATACTGTTTTCCATAGTAGCTGAATCAATTTAAATTCCTACCAATATTGTACTAGGATTCCCATTACTCCAAATCCATGCAAACACTTGTTATTTTTTGTTTTTCAATAATACCCCCATAACATGTGTGAGGTGATATCTCATTGTGGCTTTTATTTGTATTTCCCTGATGATTAGTGATGTTGAACACCTATTCACATACCTATTGACTATTTGCATGTTATCTTTGGAAAAATATCTGTTTTGACCCTTTGCCCAAGTTTTGCTTCCCAGATGGCACTAGTGGTAAAGAACCCACTGCCAATGCAGGAGACGTGAGAGATGTGAGTTTGATCCCTGGGTCAGGAAGATCCCATGGAGAAGGGCATGGCAACCCACTCCAGTGTTCTTGCCTGGAGAATCCCATGGACAGAGGAGCCTGGTGGGCCACAGTCCATAGGGTGCACAGAGTTGGACACAACTGATGCAACTTAGCATGCATGCAGCACACACACGTTTTCATTTTTTTTTCTACTGAGTTATAGGAATTTTCTATATATCTTGGATATTAACCCTTTATCATGGGTGTGAGTTACAGATACTCTCTCCCATTCCACAGATTGTCTTTTCATTATATTGATTGCTTTTGCTATACAACAACAAAAATACCCAAAAAGGAAGTTAAGAAAACAATCCCATTTATAATAGCCTAAAAATCAAATTACTCGAGAATAAATTTAAAGTGACTTATTACATTGAAAACTGTAAAACATGGATGAAAGAAATGAAAGAAGACGTAAATGGAAAGACATTACATGTTTATGGTTTGAAAGAATTAATATTGTGTAGATGTTTATACTACCCCAACTTATCTACATATTTATACAATCCTTATCAAATTCTCAATGGTGTTTTTTACAGAAAAAAAAAAATTCTAAGATTTGTATAGACCCACAAAAGACTCTGAATAGCCAAAACATTTTGAGCAGGAAGAACAAAGATGGAAGCATCACATTTTCTCATTTCAAAATATATGTTATAATAATGCAGCAATGGTGTTTTTCTTTTTCTGACTTACTATATTTAGTGTGATCATCTACAGGTCCATCCATGTTGCTACATAGTAGTATTTCATTATTTTTTTTTACCTATGCCATTTATTGAATGATTCATTTCCCCCACTAAGTTGAAATAACATGATTATAAATCTTACAAATAAAATCCTCATGTATGTGTGGGTAAACTTCCAGACTCTATTCTGTTGCCTTGTTTTTGTATTTTGCATGATACCAGACTGTTTTACTTCATAGAATGTTTTAATATGTTTTGCTATCTATAAGGTTTTTCCTAATTCGGGACTTCAGTGCCTAGCTCAGTTTCAGGTTCATGAGATAGGGGTTCTTAACCCAGAGTTAATGGCTCAGAGAATCTGTGAAGTCCCTAAAACTGATAGTCAGTATTTCATATGTTTGAGAATATGTGTATATGTCAACATGTATATGTCATTTCTCTAGGAAGAGGGTCCGTCAAATTTCTTCAGATTCTGAAGGTAGACCGTCACCCTCAAAAGGAGGGTAAGCATCCCTGATGGAGATGTTGAACAAGAGTTTGTTGAATGGAATTGACAATATCCATTTGAATGATTAACTTTTCCTCAGGCTGACACAGTTGATGACTAATATGTGTGTAAGAGGGGATAAAACCAAAATAGCTCATTTAGATGAGAGAAAAAGATGTTCATTGATAGCTTTAATTGCATCTCCTTATTCTAGTTTCAGTGGGAACTGATGTATATTTTAGAATAGAGCAGGCTAAAAATGCTAGCACATGTCAAATATCCATTATAGAACAAAACTTTGTTTTGTATTTAATACAGAGTCCCTGATAATTGACTTTGTTCTTTTCCCCACTTAGTGTGTGGACTAACAGAATTGATTATTTTTATTGACTTAACTCTGTTCCAGATGAATAGAGCAATCCAATTGGCTTTTTCCACCACTTCATGGATTAAATGAACTGGCTATTTTGGTCCTGTTGAGAAAGCCTCACTGTCTTTAATCCATATCTTCCCTGTTGGAGTATAGTCTATATTGGAGTTTTAGTTCAGGAACATTTGAATTTTGTGTCGATGAATTTTCTGGTTTTGTTACCTTGGGACAATCTCCCTGTCTATGCTCCAGTGACTCAAAATTATCTGGTCAGTCTTGGCTTTTTCATAGTGTGTTGGTGCAGGGTGTCATTCAGTCTTCCTATGTAGAGTGAAAAATTAGTGGTTGGGGTAAAAAGTGAGAAGATAATTAGAACAAGCAAATCGGTTTTGCAAGGTACTCTCCTGAATGAATTATTTATTAACGTTACATATTTAAATGTAATTTATCAATTATTTCATTTAAATTGAAAAACTAATTGTTTTTAATTAAAATTTATTGTTAAATACCAACACCAATACTAATGTCTAGTAAAGAGAGTTTAAAATATGCAGTGAGTTTGTTGACCATACCAAACTGAACTGGTCATGTTTAAGTAGTTCTGTGCTGTGCTTAGTCGCTCAGTCATGTCCGACTCTTTGCGACCTCATGGACTATACCCCACCAGGCTCCTCTGTCCTGGGGATTCTCCAGGCAAGAATACTGAAGTGGGTTACCATGTCCTCCTCCAGGGATCTTCCCAACCCAGCGAGTGAACCCCGGTCTCCCGTATTGCAGGTGGATTCTTTTCCATCTGAGTCACCAGGGAAGCCCAAGAATACTGGAGTCCGTAGCTTATCCTTTCTCCAAGGGTGATCTTCCTGACCCAGGAATCGAACTGGGGTCTCCTGCATTGCAGGCGGCTTCTTTACCAGCTAAGCTACCAGAGAAGCTTTTACAGTAAAATTGAGATGAAGGTACAGAGATGTCCCATATATCCCTTGCCTCCACATATGCATAACCTCCTCCATAATTGACATCTTTCAGGAGAATGGTACATTTTTTTTTTTAACCAGGGAAGAACCCACATTGACTCATCATAGTTATCAAAAGTCCACAGTTTACCTTCGGGTCCATGCTTAGTGCTGTATATTTTATGGATTTGGACAAAGGTATAATAACATACATCCATCGTTATAAATCATACAGAATATTTTCATTCTCCTAATAATCCTTTGTCTTCCACCTGTTCATCTTGCCCTCATGCCACTGATCTATTTGTTGTCTTTATAATTCTTTCTTTCTTTTCCAGGATGTCATATAGTTGGAATCATATAGAATGTAGCCATTTCAGATAAGCTTCTTTAACTTCTTCCCTCATAGCTCAGTTGGTAAAGAATCTGCCTGCAATGTGGGAGACATGGGTTCAATCCTTGGGTTGGGAAGCTCAGCTGGAGAAGGGAAAGGCTACCCACTCCAGCATTCTGGCTTGGAGAATTCCATGGACTGCGTAGTCCGTGGGGTCACAAAGAGTCAGACACAACTGAGCGACTTTCACTTCACTTATTCAACTTAGTAATACGCAGTTAAGGTTCATCCATGTCTTTTCATGACTTGATAGCTCATTTCTTTTTTTCAGTTCTGAATAATATCCCATTGCTTGAATGTACTGCAGTTTAACCATTTACCTACTGAAGGAAAGTAGGTGAATGGTTAAATTTTGGTTGCTTCCAAGTTTTGGTGATTATGAATAAAGTTACTATAAAAATCCATGTGCAAAGTTTTGTGAGGATAAAAGGTTTCAGCTCCTTTGGGTAAATACAAAGAACAATGAATCCCAGATTCCATGGTAAGAGTAAATTTAATTTTGTGAGAAACCACCAAACTATCTTCCAAAGTGGCAATACTGTTTTACGTTCCCCCAGCAGTGTATTGTTGTTCCACCAGCAGTGTTCATATACTCACAATTATTTGGTGTTGTCGATGTTCTGGATTTTGGCCTTTCTATTAGGAGTGTAGTAACATCTTGTTGCTGTTTTAATTTGCATTTCCCTGACAACAAGTGATGTGAAGCATCATTTTGCATGCTTCCTTGCCATCTGCATCTTCCTTGGTGAGGTGTCTATTAAGGTCTTTGTCTCATCTTGTTGAGTTTTAGAGTTCTTATATCTTAGATAACAGTCCTTTATCAGATGTATCTTCTGCAAATATTTTCTCCCAGTCTGTGGTTTGTCTTCCAATTCTCTTGACATGGTATTTTGCAGGGCAGACATTTTAGTTTTAATGAAGTCCAGTTTATTAATTCTTTCATTAATTGTCTTTGGTGTTATATTTAAACACCATAACAAGGTCATCTAGATTTTCTCCTATGTTATCTTTTAGGAATCTTATATCAACAGTTTTGAATTTTACATTTAGACCTGTGGATCCATTTGAGTTAATATTTGTCATGGGTGTAAGTCTGTGTCTAGGTATTTTTTTTTTTTTTTGCATATGGATGTCCAGTTGTTCTAGGACCATTTGTTGAAGAGACTATCTTTGTTCCATTTTATTTCCTTTTTTTCTTTTTTGGTCAAAAGTCAGTTGACTATATTTATGGGTATCTGTTTATGTTCTTTTCAGATTCCTTGTTTCTTTCTATAGTCAATGCTGAGCCAGATATGATGTTCTCCTGGAATCCTCCTGTCAATCTGTTTTGTAGGAGAAAGCAAGAAACAAGTAGATCAGTGATTTTTCTACTTGAACTCAGGGACCCAAAAGATATTAGAGGGAATGTCTAGTGTCATTTATTTTACAGTATCACAAACTAATAAAACACTATTTTTGGACTTTTTCCTCTTTTTCTTTTTCTCTGTTGATGTTTTCTTTTTGATGTTGACTCTGGCAGGGCAAATGTGTTCTCCCAGTCTGTGGCTTGTCTTCTAATTCTCTTGACATGGTATTTTGCAAAGCAGACATGATAGTTTCAATGAAGTCTAGTTTATCAATTCTTTCTTTCATAGATTTTCTTTGGTGTTACATCTAAACATCGTAATGAAGTCATCTAGATTTCTGCCTATGTTATCTTTTAGGAGCTTTATAGCAATAGTTTTGAATTTTACATTTAAGTATATGGATCCATTTGAGTTAATTTCTATAAAGGGTGTTAGCCCTTGTCTAGTTTATCAATTCTTTCTGTCATAGATTTTCTTTGGTGATATGACTTAAATCATACCCAAGAGAAGCTGGAGGGAATTGGGTATTATCTTATAAAAGATCAAAAATTAGATCCCTTTTTATTATATCTGAAAAATTTAAAAGTAATTATAAGTATCCATAATCAATTATTAGGTTTAAATAGTAAATTCCTTTGTTCTATACTTTGTTTCATTATAATGGGTACTCTGTAGTAAAAACCAAGTTTTGGCTTGAAGAATTTTAAGAAAGTGACTTTTGCCTTAAAATTTCTTCTAGTGATGCACAGGGCTCAAGTATTAAGATGCAAATGAGAGCAGACTTTTCACATATTGTGAAGACCCTTTGGAAATATCTCTTCTCCCAATTCCCATCTGATTGCAAATTCCTTAAAGTTAGAGACTTGTGTTATGTCCTATATATCGAACACCTGGCTCAAATCCTGGTATACATTTGATGTTCAGTAAATACTTAAAGGACTAGAAGAGGAAAATAAACAATAAATGAAAGAATTTCCTCAGACAGGGAGATAAAATATACCAGAATCACCCTTAAGTTCTGGGAAGTAATTACTTTATGTCAGGAGTGGGAGCTGCCACCTGTGTTATTTTATTGTATCTTGATTTCATGTTATAAAAAAACTGGAATTCAGTGAGTTTCAATGACTTGGTATCATAGGGCAGAGCTGAGATTTAAAGTCAATGTATTTCTCATGGTTACTGGAACTCCAGTAGTAGAGATTTAGACTTGAAACTTTGGAGAGGGAGGGAGGAGGAAGCAAATTATAACTGAGCCACCACTAAAATAGAAGAATCTTGGCATGTTTGAATGAAGCAGGAAGCTGACAAGAAACATGTGTTATCTCTGATGCAGTAATCTAAGTACCAGTGAGATGCTTTGAATGGCACGCTCTCACCTCTTCCTCCCCATCTTTCTTCCCTCCACACTCTGCTTATTACATTTCTGTTTATATGTACAGTGAGGAGTTAACTGAATTTTCCGCAGTATCTAATTCCTTGTGCCTTGACTTACTTTACTGCTTACGAGAAAGAGAAAGTACAATTTCTTGTAAACTAATAACTATCAGAATGGACCTAAGGAGCAATAGGACGGAAAGATAATAGGTAATAGTGGGAGGGAGATATAAATGATCTTTGAGAACAAAACTGAATTAAGAGTCTTCATTAATTCCAGATTACTAAGAAATTAGAAACTGGGTATTCCATTTCTAATTCTCTACATTCTACATAGAATGAATTTGAAATCCACGATCGTTTTTTAATTTCACAAAACCATTGTTCTTCCATCATCTACATTCCCAGAATTGATTGCTTTATTTTCCCCTCAAAGTGAAAGGATTTTTCCATTCACCCTTCAAGGCTTTTGATATGGGATTTGTCTTCTAGAGAAATTTGAGCAGAAGGGATACCTAAAAACTAAGTTTTCCAAGGCAAAGCAGAGGCAAGAGTTTGTTTCCTGAGTAGAAAAAAAAAATGGTTATGGAAATTATGTTCATATAAGCTTCTATTTTTTTATAGAAGTAACCTTTCCTGTGGCTAGAGTACCACGGTTCAGCATTTTCAGATGTAAATATCTTTTCCTGACCCTGGCATAAATAAGTTTGGGAATGCACAGAGATATATTTGGCTTTAAAATAAGTGACCTCTCATTTAAAGGGCTCACTGAAAGATGCAGTGGAAGGGGGAATGAGTATGAGAAGTGGTGATGATGATTATTTATCAGGCTTCTCGCAGGTCCCCATTGGTGTCTAGGAGCTTGACTGTCTCTGCACTTGCCACATTAATCACTTCCTCTTTTAAATTCAGGAGCTTGGTGTACGGGGTCGAAGACAAGGTAAAACAACAAAAAGTCAATTATGGTAAATACCCTTCTGATAGTGAGTTAGAGGTAGTTCTGTGATGATTTTGGCATCAGTCATTAAAAACACTCTGCTTTCAATTTATAACTTTGTGTATATTTATCATCTTTATTTGTAAAAATTCTGTGCCTGCTAATGTGATAAGCTATACAGTTCTTGTTCTCCTTAGAATTATTCAGAATGTAAATATGCATGACTCTCTGGAGATAACAAATACTGTGTTTATATGAGAGGGATGCTTTTTACCAAGAATCCAGAGATACTTGCTTGAAGGTGATCTCTGGTTTTTCTGCTTATACCATCAACTATTCTCAGGTTTGTCTACCATATATAGACTTTGGCCCTCTCAAGGATACAGTATGAGTCTGTACACATGTTCTTCTTTGCTCACTTTTATTTCTCTTCAGAAGAGAAGAAAAAAATGAAAACTCGATTTTGTGTAAGTATACCTAGTATCAGGAAGTCAGAACAGGGAATGGTTTCTGGTATTTTCAGAAGTAAGGACTTTCAACATCAACAGATTTCACCATCTCTCTACTCATGACAGAAAGCTGCTAGACATTTCATAACATATTCAAGACATGTCTGTCATTTTCAGGTTTCAGGAATTTGAACAACTGCAGCACACACATGTACAATGCAGATTCGGTCTCTGAGCAACGTGACTCCAAACAGCCTTCTCCCTCCCGCAGTCAGGACACCCAGCTCCACAACTGCCTCCTCTCTTGGACATGCCCAGCCCTCTCCTGTTTGGGGCCCTTGCATTTGCTCTTCTTCTTGGAATTCTTCACTGTAAGATCTTCTCAAGACTGACTCTTCCTTACTGTTCTAGATTCACCTCAGATATTGCCCATACAAAGAACCCTGCCTACGGCCACACCATCTAAAACAATACTCCTGTCCCTCCCCCATCCCCGCCTTTCTTCCACTCACTCACTCACTGTTGCATTACCTTCCCTGTTATTCAATAGCACTTGCTGCAGTCTGGTATTACATTATGCATAGGCTGTACTCCTTTGCTGGACTAATTCTTTATGAGAGTGGAGACTTTGCTGGACTTGTTTCTATAATATCCACGAGTACTCTTGATAAGGTACTCATTATATTTTTGTGAATGATGGAAGAGAATATGGATCACTGGGTTTTTCAGCATACAAACAGGGACACATTGGCTTAGATTTTTCCTTCCACACAGTCACAACTGACAAATGGGTTGGATTACTGGATATTTAATGAATGTTATCCTGTTCTTTCAGAATTTTTAATGATATCCCAAAGTTGAGGACAAAATGTTTTATGGAGATTTTATATAGATCCGCAAAAAAACGATCAATCCCGCTTAACTGTCTCCAGCCTATGTAAGTAAAGGGCTCCACCTGCGTTGAGAGAACAGTGGATGGGGAGAGGAGAGAGAGGCTTCTCTTCCAAGGCAATTGAGGGGGTGTTCTTCTTTACCATCTGAGCCCCCAGGGAACTCCCTGGGGGCTCAGATGGTAAAGAATCTGCCTGCAATGCAGGAGACCTGGTTCAATCCTTGAGTCAGGAAGATCCCTTGGAGAAGGGAATGACAACCCACTCTAGTATTTTTGCCTGGAGAATCCCATGGACAGAGGAGCCTGGCAGACTGCAGTCCATGGGGTTGCAAAGAGTCCTACGTCACTTAGTGACTAACACACTTAGCCCCCTAGCAGGGGACTCCTGCATCTGGCTTCCAGCCTGGAGGCTTGCTCAGCCACAAGTTGTATTTTCTGAGGCTGGTATATGTATTACTACCAAAGCAGAGAGCTGGGGAACTCTTTTGAGATCCTGATAGGAGATCCCTGAAGTCTGAAAGTGCAGAAACTGGGGACTCTGTCAGGGAGAAGTGTGAATGCTGGGGGTTGGCTAGGGTTGCTTTCACTCCTGAGCAGGGGGAACCTTAGTGAATTTCTCTGGGCCAGTGGAATCAGGGAACCAAACCAACACCATCTTTAAAAAAGTCTCATCCAAGAGAATTGCCTAGAGACCCAGGGCTCCCAGTAGAAAGATGCAGTGGAGGGTTAACTGGGGGAGGGCAGCTATAGGGTGTACTACCCACATCAGAGAGTGGTACAGAGTGGGGAGTGGAAGCTGTTAAAAGCCACTGAGTCCCCACTTTAAGGAGATACACCTGTGGATGCTTGTCACAACAGAGGGGATACAGTAGCCAAGGGACAATGACATGACACCAGCTAAGAAAAAGACCTAGCAGCTTCTGTTCTTACCCACCCTGGCAGAGTAAATGAAGAAGAGAGGGAAAGCGCAGATCTCATGTCTCACTCTTGGTCTAGGGCAGCACTTCTCAACTGTATTCATTGCTGCTCCCTCATAGAGCCATTTCTAAATGCAATTGTGAGTTGTTGATATGACAGATATACTATAAGCTTATGTACTATGGCCCGTGTGGAGGACCCACAAACTATTGGGTCATCTAACACTTGTTTTCATCCCTTGAGAAGCAATTTTCACCCCCCTGGGGGCAATATCATGCCCGTTAAGAGTGCATGGTCTAGAGTGGTGGTTTTTAACCAAGAGGGATTTTCCTCCCAAGGGGAAATCTCGCTGACATTTGGCAGTATCTGAGTTTTTGTTTATCACAACAGGAGGAAGTGCTACTGGCATGAATTGGGTAGAGGCCAGAGATGCTGCAAAGCATCCTTCAATGCACACATCAGTCCCCACAGCAAAGAATTATCTGATTCAAATTACCAGAAGTGCTGAGGTTGAGAAATCCCCGGTTAGAATCTAGAATTTCCAGGCTAAACATTCAGGGAAAGGCTTATGCTGAAAGGAGGGGAAAAACTCTGAATTAGCTCAGAGATAAATGCATTGGAATTGACTGGAATTTTGAAAAGCCTGAATGATTGAAAAGTTATGGAGTCTGAACCCAGTGCTATCATGAGGCAGAAGATTATTGGATGGAATGAGCCAGAAGGCAGTGTGGGAGAATAAAACTGTCTCCTGATTGCACCCTCCTGAGCTTACTTTTGAATCAGTTGGTTAAAGTTGTAACAAAATGGCTTTGTAAGTTAGTGGTTTGGAACTCCTAACTAATGCAGCATATGGGTATTAGGTCCTCAGACCAGCTCACCGAGCCCACCCTGTAATGCATGTAAACGGTTTTACTGATGGACTGTGGCATGTGGCCACTGTTGGTGGCTGTGTCTGGCAGAATGGGAACATGGTTTTCTACCATTCCAGTTCTAATTGTGGACAGTGTCTCCTGGGACTGAAAGC
This sequence comes from Cervus elaphus, assembly GCF_910594005.1. Taxonomy (NCBI): domain Eukaryota; kingdom Metazoa; phylum Chordata; class Mammalia; order Artiodactyla; family Cervidae; genus Cervus; species Cervus elaphus. The sequence continues at coordinate 51,233,055 of NC_057819.1, read as the reverse complement.
GGGTAGATGGGACAGTAGTTGTGTGGGCAAAGACAAGTGTCATAGGGATAGGATGGAAGGAACTAGACCTTCTGCTGAGGAGAGGTTGTTTTCCTTCCAAGACAACTCTCTCCTTCAGAACTGTTACTGGCCTTTCTAAGACATTTATTTGAAACATAATATGTAACACATCCAAGGAGAAAAAAGAAAGCTGCTAAAGTAGGAATACATTTGAATTTGCACCAGAATCCTGACTTCCATAGTCAGGGAGGATGAATCAGTTTTCGATCCCAAAATGTAGTGACTTGAAATAGCAATTTATTCTCATAATTCTGCAACTTGGGCTGATGGGCTAGGCTCAGAGCAGTGACTTACTCAGATCTTAATAGACATCCCTGATATGGCCATTGTCAGTTGGTGTGTTGACTGGGGTCTGGCTGGCCCCACATGATCTCAAGAACATGTGTGGACCTTGGTAGTGATGGCTGGGTCTCTCCACCTTTGCAGCCCATCCCCACGAAGGTGAGGCCAGGCTTCCTTCCATGGCAGCAAAAAGGCAAGAGAAGAAACTGTGAGACCTTTTGAAGTCGAGTGTAAAATCACACGGTGTCCCTTCTGGAGTGTCAGTCCACATCAATGGGAGGGAAACTAGTTCCGCCTTGAGAAGAAGGTGTTTACAGGCCTTTCACAGGCAGTTTACAGAGGCGTATGCTTCCAGGAATGGGAGGAACTAATGGAACCATTGTTGCACACAATCTACCAGAGGATTTGCCCTAGTCTATCAATGTGTTCACAGATGAAAAACACTTAAAATTTATTGGTGGGTTTAAGAGTAGGATCTGCTGATGAATGGTCTCTAAGGAAAACAATACTAGTACCACTGTAATACTACACACGTATGCTGGTACTAGTACTACACAAATATGTTGGACATATTTTCTGGTATGATAGCCTATATGATATTCATAGCAGCTTCTGTTCTCAGTCTCCCCTTCCTCTTCACTTAGGGATGGAACTAGTGTAGTACCATCTGGATTCTCTTCCCTGTATCCTAAAGTTGTACCTGTCCTACACAGTTAAGCTGTCGGTAGGACTTCTGTTACAAGACCCTGTTACTTTAATATGATCTTAACTAATATACAGAAGATGAGATGGTTGGATGGCACCACCAGCTCAGTGGACATGAGTTTGAGTAAACTCCGGGAGTTGGTGATGGACAGGGAGTCCTGGCGTGCTACAGTCCATTGGGTCGCAAAGAGTCAGACACGACTGAGTGACTGAACTGAACTGAACTGAACTAATATACTTGTTTAAACTGCTATCTTTGAGTACTTAAAGTAATCTCAAAATGCAGTGGGTCTGTAGTGTTAAAGTTTAACCTGAAAGCTCTGTTTGTATTCTCTGCCAGGGTCAGAGTTTTGTGCTCTGGCACAGGTTTCTTCATGTCATAAAAACAGGGGAAGTTTAAAAAGATTCTGTGATGTGAAGAATCTTCTTCTACTCAGAATCTGAACTGCAAATAAATCCTGCATTTGCCCAGAGCTGTGACAATTCCAGTGTGTAGTTGATTGAATGCTTTGGGCTGTAAGTAACAGAGTACCTGAACCAGATTGGCTTAGACAATAAAGAAATTTATCATCTGCTGTAGCCTCAAGTTTGATTCACTTAAGAACTCGATGGTGGGCTCAAATTCTGTCTCTCACAGTGTTAACTCGAATCTCTTGCTTTTACCTAGTGGTAGAGAGAAAAAACTTCTCCCCAACAGTGGACATTTTACATTCCATCTAATTAAGCCATTTAAGGTCACTAATACCTTAAATTAAGGTCAAGCATTCATACCTCTCTGTAATTCTCTGAACTCATTCATTGGCTGAGATTGATCTTGAATTGCCTGTGGAGTCAGGGATGTCAAAAAGTGTCTTACAGAGTGAATAATTGTCATAAACATCCTCTGCAAAGCAATTGTTGTTATTTAGTTGCTAAGTCTTGTCCAGCTCTTTCCCCACCCCAGAGACTACACCCTGTCAGGCTCCTCTGTCCATGGGATTTCCCAGGCAAGAATACTGGAGTGGGTCGCCATTTCCTTCTCCAGAGGATCTTCTTGACACAGGGATCAAGCCTGCATCAGCTGCACTGGCAGGAGGATTCTTTACTGCTGAGCCATCAGGGGACCTACTGCACAGCAGTAGGTCTGGATGATGCAGAAACTGATGAAACTAAAATTAAAATGGGTAAAAATAATAATTAAAGGGAAAATGCCAAAGTTTCAAAAGATACTTTAAGAAACAATAAACCTTATATTTCTGAATTGTGCTTTATTTGCTATGAACAAAGTTCCAGCACATTTACCCTGTCCTTCTTTAGGCTCAATATCACATGTAAAGACACAGAAAACACACAGGTGGTATGGTATGGACTTAGGTCCCTAAAAGTAAAATGTGTTCCATCAACATTTTCCAGAAAATCCCTGATCCATTCTCAAGTGTTTTCCTTCCCAGAGGTCACCTGGTGGGAGTGGTTCATGATGCAGGTGCAGTGAAGGGAGGATCTGGAGAATGTTTATTCTTTTTTATTCTCTCCTTTTCTCCTTTAATCTGGGCAGATTGTGAAAGGTAGCCTTCCAGACAGCAGTGTCTCGATTTGTTCCCAGCTGTATCATTAGCACCTGGAATAGCACCTGGCACAAAATAGACACTCAGTCAATTGTTGAATCAATCGCTTAAAACCCTCTTAGGAGTAGCACTGAGGTGAGTGTAGCCTTGAGACAAGGAGTCTTTCAACAACTGTGAGCAGGAAGGATAGAGGGGGAGAAGGGAAGTGCCGCCCACCCAGCTGGCTATTTACAAGGTCAGGAAAGCTTGGACAGCCTCCCCTCAAAGCACTGGGTTCTTTTTTTTATTAAGCAGAAATGAAACTAACCAGCTACTCCTTCAGAGACTAAGATATCCTGAGTTAATGTCTAATGATGGGGTTTTAAGAAGGAATTTAATTAGCATTGGTGGATTTTGTTACATTTCATGTAGCTTTTAGCTTTTCCTCAGGAAAACATACCAGACATGGAGTGAGTATAAAGCACTCCATGTGTTTTGTTTGAAGATGTTGATGTGAATGGCTGTCCTTTGATGCTAGTGCTGTGGAATTTAAATATAAACATTTTGATAAAAGCTAAATTCCCAGCATACTCACAACGCTTTGATGCCTCACCATTAAGGGAATGAGAGCCCTTGGTCAGGGGCAGAATGATAAATAAGGTGACTGCTGCCCTTTGCCTAAAATCTTTGTCTGAAAATTAGATGCTCGGGTCCTTTTCTTTGCGGAGCCCATTATAATTTTTGCTCATACTAATTCAATATTGCAACCTAGGCTGCCAGAGAGGAGATTGTGTCTCTTGGGATTGTTAGTGGTGACCTCTTGGAGGCTCCATATGTGTGTGTGTGTGTCTGCAAGAATGTTCCAACTATTATCTTCAAAAATGATAACATCTCTCCTTTAGTGAGGAAGGGTGATGAGTGCCAGGTCTGTGCTAGGCTCTACATATGCCTTTTTGAGTCATCTTTACAAAAATGCTATGAGGCAGGTGTTTATTTTACTTCTACCTTGCCCTCCTGTGGTCTGTTATTAACTCAGCAGCCAGAGTGACCCTGTTCAAGTCAGATCCATCACTTTTCTGCTCAGAACCTTCCAGCAGCTGCTTGTCTCATCTCAGAATAAAAGCCAAAGTCCTGCTGTGACCCACAAATCCTTTGATTTGATGCCTCCCCTTCACCTCTCGGACTCCTTCCCTTCCTCCATTCCTGTTACTCCTATAGGACATGGGGACCCTCTGCTGTTTTGGGGAAATCCTTAACTCAGGGTCTTCATACTTTCTGTTCCTTCTGTTTGGGATGGTTGCTTCTAAGATAGGCACGTGGATAGCAGTTCCTTCAGGTCTTTACTGGAATGTCACCTTATCAAGGACTTCCGTAGTGATCCTAGCTAAAATTTCACAGCACCCAGTTTTTCATATTTTCCTTTCCAGCTTTAAGTATTTTCTTCTGATAACAATTTTACCTCCCTGCTTTGTTAATTGCCTACCCTATTGCAATGGAAGCTCCACAAACAGGGATTTTTCTCTTTTTCTCCTCCCTGCCCCTACTCTCTACAACCTTCTACTGAGTAACTAGAACAGTGCCTGGACCACAGGAAAAGTGAAAGTGTTAGTTGCTTAGTCATGTCCAACTCTCTGTGACCCCATGGACTGTGGCCCGCCAGGCTCCTCTGTCCATGGAATTCTCCAGGCAAGAATACTGGGGTGGGTTGCTATGCCCTTCTCCAGGGGATCTTCGGGACCCAGGGATTGAACCCGAGTCTCCCGCATTGTAGGCAGATTCTTTACCATCCGAGCCACCGGGGACGCACAGAGGTATATACTAAATATTTATTGAATGCTGATCGATTTCATTCTTTCAGCCATCAAGTATGTATGATGTATTTACACTGAAAGCCAGACATTATGCTGGACTCGTGTGAAATGGAACTAAACGAGAGAGGCAAGATCTCTAACTTCAGAGAATTTAAAGACAAGAGAGGAAAGAAACAATTTAACAAGTGTCTGTTTTATACTTGTAGACTCTAACAAATTTCACCAAAATTTGTGACATTCCCCCATGCCCAGTGTTCTTAAGTGGCACAACTGGGGTGAACAGCCAGGAATTTGGAATTACCTTGTCAGCTCTCCTTCCTTTATGGCATTTGGGATTAACATACATGATTTTTTAAAATTAATAATTGCACATGTTTGTGTGTACTCACAATGCCCTTCACTGAGCAGGAATTTTGTTGCTGTTTGCATCTATTGGGAGAGTTCTCTAAGGTATTAAGGATTATCATTAGACGAAACTCATCAATCATTATTATTCTGGATAAGCTTCATTTGATCTGCCCTTCAAGAACATCAAAATAAGAATAACAACTATTTCATCTCACTTGTTCTAAATAAAGAAAAAACCCTTTAGCTTATGATACGCATAGGACAATATGAAAATAAAATCTAAGTGGATCTCTTATCTTATGATTCATACTATGATTTCTTTTTGAAGAAGTTAGATTGCCCATTAAATTTCAACTGAATATAGTAATTATAAATTTTTGATCAAAATGGATACTTAAAATAAGGATATATTTAGTTAACAGTTAATATTTTTCACTGTTAACTCTGGTTTTGTTAGGTTTGGGATTTTCACAGAGAAAATTTTTCAAAAATTTTGTTTTTGTGTTTTTTTTTAAATACACTTAAATTTCCTAAACAACAACAACAACAAATTTTTAGACATTGGCTGATGTGCTATCTTAGGAGAAAATTATATATGGTATTTTGCAAATAGGGAAGAAATCTCTACTTTTGGAAATATATCACTTCACAAAGGAAAGGCTTATCGCCTCCAATGCTATTCGATCATAAAGGTTTGAGGTTATGGTTCTGTGCTCTTTAATGAGAAACAACAAAAGATGCTGTTGGAAGAGGTTCTGCCAGATTCCTGCTGTACCCGATAGAATGGAGAAAGGCTTGGCTTCAGTAAGACCCTTGTCCTTTTCATAACTCATTGTGATTCAGGGGGAAAATGCTTGTGAACAGAACATGGTCTTTCATTTCTTTAATCCTTTCAACTTTACTCTCAGTGAGGAGAGATATTTTAGTGTATAAATGCCATCAGCATTAGCAGGAAATAACCTTGTTTTTATTTTTATAAATGTTAGTCCCTGAAGAAGAAAGAGTCACTGTACTCCTCTCCGACTGGAAATGGGAACATATCAAAGTGCTAGCTGCAGGATAAGCCAGGAGCCTGGAGGAGGGAAAGGGAGTAGGAGAGAGGAAACCCAGGGAAAGGGACTTCCAGCTGACCCTTGCAGATGTCCTGAGCCACATATGCAAAATCCTGTGTGAAAGACATTGCTTCTGTTACATTAGTAATTATGCTGTCCCTGGGCTCCCAGTAAAGACATGGTTATCACATGATATGAAAGTTCTGTGTGTTTCTCAAAAATCTGAAGGAGAAATGCTTTGGTGTAAACAGAATAATAGTAAATTTGAAATGAAGGCATGAAGAAATGATCATTTGATATGATTTCCCCCAAATCACAGTAATTTCATGGAAAGTAAAAGGACAATTATAAAGTTTTATAGATGGGATAAAACATTCGCCAAGGACTTCTCATGTGGCTCAGTGGTAAAGAATCTGCCTGCTAAGCAGAAGACATGGGTTTGATCCCTGGGTAGGGAAGATTCCCCTGGAGAAGGAAGTGGCAACCCACTCTAGTATTCTTGCCTGGGAAATCCCATGGACAGAGGAGCCTGGTGGGCTACAGTCCATGTTGTTGCAAAAAGTCAGACATAACTTAGCGACTAAACAACAACAAAAATGTTCACCGCAGATTTCTTCATTGTCCTTAGCGCTAGCACTAAAAATGTAAGTACTTAGATGAACTCAGCATTGTGTTGGGTGTGGAACTCAGCATTGTGTTGGGTGTGCACAGAGTGGAGTGTGAAGCTTTTGCTTTCATGGTGCTGTACAGGTGTGGGACCTTCAAGGCACTGCTTTTCTAGATGAAGGAAAGTATAATGTATTTTAGTCCTCTAAAATTGGTCAGGCTGTGGGTATGTTGCTTTTGGAATGAAAGTCTCCAAACTCTTCTGGGGAAGAGAACATAATCTCTCATTATGTAATCTTACAAGTTCAGAGAAAACACAACACCAAATTTTTAAAGTTGTATTTTTAAAGAGATAAGACATTCCAAATTTGGTCCTAAGTCATTTAAAATGATCAATTCTGGCTACAGGGAATGGAAAACAGGTTTATTGCAAATGTTTGAAAACACAAATAAGTGGGATCTGAGAAGGGGATCAATTTTGTCACACATATATCCGTTTTCCTTAAATTAGGTTTCTTCTGCTCATTTCCAGTTTTTTTAGGTATTCTGGTTTAAAGAACCATGGCATAGTTGAATTTTTTATAGTTGAATTCTGTATAGATAAGTTGTGTATATTACTTCTTAGTAGTTAGATTAGTGTACACATTTTTCTATTACTTAATTAGAACTACATTTAACCTGATGTGTAACTATGGTGGTGGTGGGGGTTTAGTTGCTAAGTCATGTCAGGCTCTTGAAACCCCATGGACTGGAGTCCACCAGGCTCCTCTGTCCATGGAATTCTCCAGGCAAGAATACTGGAGTGGGTTACCATTTCCTTCTTCAGGGGATCTTCAAAACCCAGGGATTGAACCTGTGTCTCCTGCACTCTTGGTGGGTTCTTTACCACCGAGCCACCAGGGACAGGTAACCATAAGATACCTAACTGGTATTTGTAAAATTCCCAACATAATTAGATTAAAGCACTTAGAGAATCTTGGGAAATCAGTCATGTTAAACTTATGCCAAGTACATGTTTTCCAGAGTCATCTGACTGTGCCCAACATTTTTATCACTGTGAACTCATCTAAAGTATTTTTAATAACTTATAAATCTGAAGTTTGTAGGCATCCTGCCTGTAAAGCAGCCGCTGATTCCACAGAACAGTCAACTGCTTCCTGGACAACAGAATCATGAAGTGGTTCTCAGATTAAACTCTCTTATTGGCCTTGATAGGTGTTAATAATTTGATTAATTATGGATTATTCTACACCTGAACAGGATGGAAAGAGAGGAGTCATTTTATCTATTGGAAGCTACACTGAGCAGTGATCATGGAGACTCTGCTGGTGAGAACATTTTCAACATTCTTCTCTATCATACCCAGAGGGAGCCAAACTTAGAAAGCTTCCAGTTCTCTGAGTAAGATCATCAAACATGAAAAATAAGAAAGCATCTGGAAATGATATCATCCCTGCCAAATGTTCACACTAGAGAAAAAGTAACTCATATAATGTGTCTGTATTCTCCTCCTGAGAATTCTTTTATAAGAATAAAAGAGAAAATGCTATATGGCCCTAGGGACATGGAGATCATCAGTTTTACATAATGATATACATCCGATGGCAGGCTAGATATCCATTCCTGAACCAGCTGCAGACTATATGTTTTAGATAAAAAATAGTTTTCATAAATAAGTATTGATGAGAAGACTCCAATTTCTGTTTTGGAAAGACAGTATGTTCATGTCTTAAAGGTGGATGTTTTGACCTTGAGATTTCACCTCTCTCTCTGCAGTGGATTTCTGTTTCATCCAGTTTCTAGTGTTTTTCTTAGGAAACACTGTATAAATACCTTGCATCCACTTTGAGATGTTTTTGTTGAGGAAAGCAGCTCACCAAGGGCTTAGTGCCTTGAAATGAACCTGAGAGTTCCTGCTTTAGAATATAACTTTGTTTGATTTCTGAGTGATGAGTAAAATTTTCAAAACTGTAGAGACTACTTTGCATACATTCTCTTCACTAGAAGGTTTGGGAAGAACCTTACTTACTGGAGGTGCACAGGATTCAGAACCAGAAATCCTAAGCAGAAATCCTATTTTTACCATTTTCTGAGAAATTATTGAGACTCTGTTTTATCATCTCCAAACTAGATAGCATAATAACACTAACTGAAAAGGGCTTTGTAACTGTAATACACTATCACAATCTCATTCCTTTCTCCTAGTATGTACTTTGAAAAACATTCAACTAATCCTAATTTATTTTTTTAAAGTTTACAAAGACTTTCACATACAGATTTTCACTGGATGCTCTTGACAGACTCTGAAGCAGACATTTCTTTGTTAGTTATTATATTGTTAGTTCTCTGAAATTATAAAGTTTTTTCTTTTGGCACAGTGCTTTGTAATTATAGTTGTCTTAATGTGTGTATTTGATAGGTAGGTGTATTAGTCAAACATTGTCATAACGCTGCATAACAAAAAAAACCATTAAAATCTCAGTGGCGTAAAATGAAATCATATAATTTTCACTTATGAGAACAGCTAGTGTTCAGCCTGAAAAATCCTTTTTGCTTCATCTATTTATCCCCCCAGCCCTCAGCCCTGGCAACCATTTATCTTTTTGTTGTCTCTATAGTTTTGCCTTTTCCATAATCTTATATTTGGAATTATAAAGCATATGGTCTTTTCAGTATGACTTCTTTCACATAGTAATAGGCATTTAAGATTTCTCCTTGTCTTTACATGTCTTGATAGTTTATTTGTTTTTAGTGCTGAATAATATTTCATAGTATAAAGGATGACAGTTTATCCACTCACCTGTTGAAGGAAATCTTGGTTGCTTCCAAGTTTTGGCAATTAAGAATAAAGCTACTACATTCACATGCAGGTTTCTTTGTGGATGTGCTTTCAGCTCCTTTGGGTAAATGCCAGGGTGCAATGGCTGAATTGTATGGTCAGAGTAAGTTTAGTTTTGTAAGAAACTGTCAAACTATCTTTCTAAGTGACTGTGCCCTTTGGCATTCCTTTTAGTAATCTATGAGAGTGCATGTTGTTTCACACACTTGGCAGCATTTGCTGTCATCAGTGTTTTGGATCTTAACCATTCTCATAAATAGATGTGAAATGATACCTTGTTTAATTTGTGTTTCCCTGATGGATGTGGGGAATCTTTTTTATTTTTATTTTAAAATTTATTTACTCTTTATCATGTGATTGTTGGATTGGGACAGTTACAAAAAACAAAGATGAAGATATTAAGTCACATTAATTTCATTGAAAATTATGTCTCACTTAAAATGAATTTTAGGCAGTTGGGATATTTGATACTCCAAGAAGGAAAACATTAAACAGCAATAATATTATAAATGGAAATTTGATACTTACAATGTTGAGATTTAGTAACCCTGTATGATTCTGATTTATGTTCCAAGAAAGGTCTGTCCCTTCCTTCTTTTTAAAACATCATATCATTTTCCCCACACACTGACTCATCACTTCTTGTCTCTGCCAATTTAACTCCTACCTAGTCCCCAAAGATCATCTGAAATCCTGTTACTCTCACAAAGTGTATATATACAAAAGCATTTTAAAATAAATATCCATCTAATCCTAATGTATTTTTTAAAGTTCACAAAGGACTTTCACATACAGATTCTCATTTGATGCTCTTGACAGACTCTGAAGCAGATATTGCTAGGACTTGCATTTTAAATATAACAAAATTTAACCTTTGTGCAGCTGAGCAACAAGGCCAAAAATGCACAGTTACATTCCTACAGCTTTGCATTTTAGGGAAATATTTTTATCCTTTTTACCTATTGACCCCTTTGCATATTTATCCTTTCCTATTCCCCACATCTGACACCACCAATCTGTTCTATCTATAAGCTTGCTTTTTGTTTGCTTTTTCTGTAGATTCCACATATGAATGATTATACATTATTTGTTTTCCTCTGCTTGACTTACTGACTTAGCACAATGCATTGAGATCCAGCCATGTTGTTGCAAATGACAAGATTATTTATTTTATGGATGAATATATATATATCACATCCTTTACATTCATTCATCTATCAGTGTGCAACTTAGGTTGCTCTCATATCTTGGCTATTGTAAATAATGCTGCAGTGAACATTGGGTGCATATGTCTCTTCAAATTAGTGTTTTTTTCTTTGGATAAATAGCTAGAAGTTTAATTGCTGGATGATCAGTTCAGTTCAGTTCAGTCGCTCAGTTGTGTCCGACTCTTTGCGACCCCATGAATTGCAGCACGCCAGGTCTCCCTGTCCATCACCAACTCCCGGAGTCTACTCAAACCCATGTCCATTGAGTTGGTGATACCATCCAAGCATCTCATCCTCTGTTGTCCCCTTCTCCTCCTGCTCCCAATCCCTCCCAGCATCAGGGTCTTTTCCAATGAGTCATCACTTTGCATGAGGTGGCCAAAGTACTGGAGTTTCAGCTTCAGCATCAGTTCTTCCAGTGAACACCCAAGACTGATTTCCTTCAGGATGGACTGGTTGGGTCTCCTTGCAGTCCAAGGGACTCTCAAGAGTCTTCTCCAACACCATAGTTCAAAGGCATCAATTTTTCAGCATTCAACTTTCTTCACAGTCCAACTCTCACATCCATACATGAGCACTGGAAAAAACCATAGCCTTGACCAGATGAATATTTGTTGGCAAAGTAATGTCTCTGCTTTTTAATATGCTATCTAGGTTGGTCATAACTTTCCTTCCAAGGAGTTAGCGTCTTTTAAGTTCATGGCTGCAATCACCATCTGCAGTGATTTTGGAGCCCCCCAAAATAAAGTCTGCCACTGTTTCCACTGTCTCCCCATCTATTTCCCAAGAAGTGATGGGAACAGATGCCGTGATCTTAGTTTTCTAAATGTTAAGCTTTAAGCCAACTTTTTCACTCTCCTCTTTTACTTTCATCAAGAGGCTTCTAAGTTCCTCTCACTCTCCGCCATAAGGGTGGTGTCATCTGCATATCTGAGGTTATTGATATTTCTCCTGGCAATCTTGATTCCAGCTTGTGCTTCTTCCAGCCCACTGTTTCTCATGATGTACTCTGCATATAAGTTAAATAAGCAGGGTGACAATATACAGCCTTGACGTAGTTTTCCTATTTGAAACCAGTCTGTTGTTCCATGTCCATATGCTGGATCATATGCTTGTTCTATTTTTAATTTTTGAGGAACTTTCATAATGTTTTCCATAGTGGCTGTAGCAATTGACAGTCCCACCAGCAGTGCAAAAGGGTTTCTTTTTTCCACATCGAAGCCCAGATAATAGTCATTCTAACAAGTATGAGATGATACCTCATTGTGGTTTTTGATTTATATTTTATTTATAGTGTAAGATGGTGGTTGAGTTTTATTCTTTTATGTGTTGCTGTCCAGTTCTATTCTTTTGCCTGTTGCAGTCCAGTTTTCCCAATACTTTCCCTCATTGTCTATTTTTGGTTCATTTTTTAAAATAAATTAATTGACCATGTAAGTGTGGTTTTATTTCTGGGCTCTCTATTTTATTGATCTACAAGTTTGTCTTCTTAGTGATGGCATTCTCTCTTAATTATTATAGCTTTGTAATATACTTTGAAATCAGAGAGTGTGATGCCTCTAGTCTTGTAAACCTTTCTCTAGATGTCGTGATGGAGAAGACAATAGCACCCCACTCCAGTGTTCTTGCCTGGAGAATCCCAGGGACCAGGGAGCCTGGTGGGCTGCCATCTATGGGGTCACACAGAGTCAGACAAGACTGAAATGACTTAGCAGCAGCAGCAGATTTCATGGATTGAAACATTTCATCTGAAAAGCACTGGCATATACAATTTTCTCAGGTGCACATGGAATATTTTCCAAGATAGAGCATATATTAGGCCACAAAAAAGTCAATAAATTTAAGAGGACTGAAATTACAACAAGCATATTTTTTAACTACAGTGGTATAACAGTAGAAATTCATTATGTGAAGAAAACTAGAAAAATCACAAATATGTGGCAGTTAAATAACATGCTATTGAAAAACCAACAGGTCAAAGGAAAAATCAAAAGAGAAATAAAAAATAACGAGACAAAAAAATTAAAAATAAACATACTGAAATTTGTGATGCAGCAAAAGCAGTTCTAAGAGGTAAGTTCATAGTGATAAATGCCTTTTTTAAGAAACAAAGTTTCAAATAAGCAACTTAACTTTACAGCTCAAGGAACTAGAAAAAGAAGAAGAAATTAAACTCAAATTTTGTAGAAGGAAGGAAATAACAAAAATTAGAGCAGAAGTAAAAAGATATCAGGGACGGTCAATGAAACTAAGAGTTGGTTCTTTGAAAAGATAAACAAAACTGGTAAGCTTTTAGCTAGACCCACCAAGAAAAAGGAAGAGAAAACTAAAATCACAAATGAAAGAGCAGAGATTGCAGATATTACCACAAAGGATCATAAGAGTACTATGAACAACTATATGTCAACAAATTTTACAATGTAGAAGAAAAGAAATTCCTAGAAACATACAAGAGTATCTACCAAGACTGAATTTTGATGAAACAGAAAATCTGAACAAGCCAATTACTAAAAAGAGATTGAATCAGTAACCCAAAACCTGCTAACAATATTAGGACCAGATGACTTCACTGGTGAATTCTACTAAACCTTTAAAGAAGAATTAGTACCAGTCCTTCTCAAACTTTTCCAAAAACAGAAGTGGAAGGAAGTCTTGCAAACTCATATTGAGAGGCCAGCATTACCCTTATATCAAAACCAGGCAAGAATTTCTCAAGAAAATCGCTAGCCAATAACCTTGATGAACATAGATGCAGAAATCCTCAACAAAATATTAGCAAACAGAATTCAACAATACATGAACTGGATGATATACCATAATCAAGTGGGATTTATTCCAGGAATCAGGGATAGTTCAACATCTGCAAATCATTCAGTATGATATACCACATTAACAAAAAGAAGGATAAAAATGATATGATCATTTCAGTAGGTACAGACAAAGCATTTGAAACAATTCAACATCCATTTATGATTAAAACTCAACCAAGTGAGTGTTTGTAGAGGAAACATACCACAACATAACATAGACCATATATGCCAAGCCCAACGTCTAAATTCTGGATGGTAGTTCTTTAAGGGAGGGTGTGTGTCCTATATTTTTTCCTCCTCCTTTCTGACTGGAATGCAGTATTGCTAGAGTCAGGACCTATGAGGATATTCCTTAGGGATTTCAGCACAGACGACTGGAAGAGGCTGGCTCCCTCATGATTTTGTAGAATGTCATCTACCTCCACACTTATTACATGTGAGAATAAGTTTTGCATATTCAAGCCAATGTTTATTACATTTGTTTTATCAGTTACCAAAACACAACCTAAATGCTTTGATGTTTTTTTTTCTTTTTTGTTCAGGTTTTTAAAGTTAATTTTATTGAATTTTGTATGTTGAGCAATAAAGTCATATGTCGATAAAATAACTTTTTTCTTTTCCTTTGCAACATTAATACTTCATTAGCTAGAAGTTTCAGAACAGTGTCACATACAAGAAAAATGACCAAAAAGTCATTCTTCTCTTATTCTTGACTTTAATGGGAATGCTGTTACAATTTTTACTAGTAAGTGTGGTGGTGTTTGTGTAGATTCTTAAAATTTACAATAGGGATAATATCTTTTTATTTTGTATAATTGTTACAAGGGTCAAATGCTCTAATGAATTAAAATGTTATGTAAATGTTAAAAGCTATGCCACAGTTACCTGGCATATAGTATACAGTCAGGAAATGTTTTTAGTGTTATTTTTACTATTTTTATGACTTCAGTGTCTTAATATTAGGACTAAAGGTTAGAAAATACATATAGGTTCTCTACTACAAAGAGAAGTGATCGAGATGGAAAGTTTGAAAATGAAATAATAATTTCAAGGAGTAGTTTCCATGAAGTGAGATGCTTAGGAACTCATGTTTGGAAAATAATACTTCAGTTTGTTTTAAGAAGTTAACTGATGGATGGTCAACTCACTTCAGTTGACAACCAAAGTATTAGATCATCATATGACTTCCCCTGTAGCTCAGTTGGTAAAGAATCTGCCTGCAATGCAGAAGACCCGGATTCAATTCCTGGGCTGGGGAGAAGGAAATGGCAACCCACTCCAGCATCCTTGCTGGAGAATCCCATGGACAGAGAAGCCTGGCTGGCTACTATCCACAGGGTCGCGAGAGTCGAACACAACTGAGTGACTAAATAACCACCACTATGTAGTTTAGTCATCAAGAAGGTCCTTATCTCACATTTCCTACATTTCTTCCTCCCACAACTGCCTTAAGAATATGTCCACTGTGAATTTGTTTTTTCATCTTTTCCCATTTGCAGTCAGTTCTTGGACAAATCAGGATGTGAGGTGTCAAAAAATTCCTTTGTTGTACCCCAAAAAATGTCTTTGAAAAGGACATCTCTCATAGTAGAGATGCTATGTAAAAAATTACTTTGATTCTTACAATTAGTTCCAGAGGAATTAATTGAATCTATTGACGTATGAACTTTGTGGAGGTTATTCACTGATCTAATTTCTGAAATAGCTGAAATTTTGATCTGGTAGTTTGATATATCGTATGCGTGCATGTTCAGTCAGTCAGTCATGTCAGACTGAGACCCCATGGACTGTAGCCCGTAAGCTCCTTTGTCCATGGGATCTTCCCAGCAAGAATACTGGAGTGCATTGTCATTTTTTTCTTCGAGGGGTTTTTCCTTATCCAGAGATTAAAACTGCGTCTCCTGTACTGGCAGGTGGGTTCTTTATCTCTGAGCCACTGGGGAAGCCCCCTGATACATACTAGATATAATTTAAATTTAGGAATTACATATTGTTTTGTTTTTCTTAATGAGAAAAATATCTTAAATTCTTAATATGTTATGTACAAGTCTTTGATTATAAAATACAACAGTGGGTTTCAGATAATTATCTGGAACATTTAATCAATAATTTACACTTCTCAATGAATTGCTTTATGTCAGCTATGAGAATTCTTCTCTTCTATTCTATTTTCTGAATAACTACCTCAAAACAGTTTCTCAAGTAATTACCTCATAACAATTTATCATCAGGTACATCTATCATGAACATTTACTGAACATCTATTAAGCACTGTGAACTCATACATGTGCTAAAAATAATAATCAAGTAGTATCTAGCCTTTTAAAAATAGCCTTCCTTCTTCCTGGCTTCCCTGTTGGCTCAGGCTGTAAAGAATCTGCCTGCAATACAGGAGACCTGGGTTCACTCCCTGGGTCAGGAAGATTCCCTGGAGAAGGAAATGGCAACCCACTCCAGGATTCTTGCCTGACGAATCCCATGGACAGAGGAGCTTGGCAGGCTACAGTCCATGGGGTTGTAAAGTGTTGGACGTGGCTGAGCGATTAGCACTTTCACTTTTCCTTCTTTTATGTAACTTTATCATTATAAAAATAATTTGATATAAAAAAGAATGATTGCATCTGAAGAAAAAGAGCCAGGGTATTTCATAGGTCACACATCAAATAAGTCCTGTGACTCCAGTTTGAACCCAGAATTTCTGACTATAAATTTGGGATGATTTCCTCTAAGCTTTGTTTTGCTTTGTCATTTAATTTCAAGCCTGGTCTTTGGAATATGTAATAACTAACTAACAATAAATGCTAGTCTATGTGCACTAGGTGTATTAGTCCATTTAATCTTTATTACCTCCCTTGGTGGTAAGTACTGTTACTAGGTCTCTCTCAGTAAGCTGAGTTTTAGCAAGGTTGAGTGATTTGCCCAAGGCCAACATAGCTAAGTCCTTAGCAGAGCTGGGATTTGAATCCAGGCACATAGTTAGAGAACTCAGCCTCTTAACCTTAAAGGTACTGTGCCTCTTCTCTAGCAAGATGCTCATTCTCTCCTTGTTAATGTTACTTTGCCCACTCCTTGTGGCAGGTTAAACTTTCTCTGGAGACAAAATCTGAGTTTACTTGTCCTATATCTAGAGAAAGCTGGGAAGTGGCCCATTTTCTCTAGGTTTTAAGTTCTGACAAAAGACGATATACTGATTTTTTTTAGAGATGTGATAAGTTTGCATGCACAAATGTAGACGCTCACAAAATCGTTTCGATTCTTCAAGCTGATCTGTTCTTTGCTGCTGTGTTAATGGAAGTAAATGGTCAGGACTGAATTTTACAGTCCACTTGTGCTCGGAAACCTTGTGTAGATTTCAGCCTGCATCCAGCTATTCTTAGGCTCACTTTTATTACTTTCCTTCGAAGTGCCTCCAGTGTTTTACAACTATTACACACTGGGATATCCAGAATTGACCAGAGCTTTCTAGGTGAAATTCTGCACAGCATCACAATTCCTCTGAGCTTATGGCAAAATTACATTAGGCTTTTTTTTTTCCTGTACCGTAATGCAAGCCCATATGTCATCTGTTATCCATTCTCCTCTCTGGGTCTTTTTTGTCATTCCTGCCTTTCAGGTGTTTTGGATTATCTTACCCAAGATAAATTAAGTTTGCTTTGTCTGAAGCAGGATAGTATTTTGCTATTTCTGTCCTTTTTTGCAGGATGACTTCCACATTTAGAATGACTTTTAAATAAGTGATCTAATTAGCTTGTTTCACAACATAAAGAAATGTAACATAAAACATGAACTATGATTCACTTATTAGTATAGCTACTGTCATTTGGTTTTGTTCAATAAATGCTTCTTGTTTCTGAACACTTTGAAGCATTCACTTTTTTTGCTATTATTAACTGGGCAGCTATTATGTACATGGCATGTTTCCAGTGAGAATTGTGAAATATATAAAAACAAGGCAGTCTGTCATTTACTGTGTATGCAACTTGATCCTCAGATTCTTCAAATCCTAAATGGCATGAAGCCTATTTGATAGCATTGTTGTGAGCACTAAGTGAGATTAATTTGTGAAATCTGACACATATGAAGCTTTAAAAGATACAAGCTGCTGTTTGAGGATCAGCTGTATAGTAAGCACTTTACATGCACAATTAATCTTTACAGTAGTAGATGAAGTCAAATTTATCCATGTTTTTAGAGATAATATACATGAGGTCAACTACTGTGCCTCAAGTCACTTGGGTAGTGAGTAAGTAACTGGGTTATGAATTGGACCTCTGACTACCTGACTCTAGAGCATATGGAGGTTCACTGTACTGACCAACCTCACCATTTAATGAGTAGCATAAAAATATATTACATAAGATAGGAAAGAGTAAGTCTCATAGTGTAACCATAAATATAGTATTACTTGTGTAAGACAAGAATGAGATTTTTCAGTTAGTAGTTTATGGAAGGATTTATGACAGTTTCTCTGGGTCTTGAATGAAGGATAGAATTTATTTATTTACTGGACTATAGTTTCTTAATGATGTGTTAGTTTCTGTTGTATAGCAAAGTGAATCAGCTGTATGTACACATAATGTTGTTTAGTTGTTAAGTTGTATCCAACTCGTTGAGACCCTATGGACTGTAGCACACCAGGCTTCTCTCTTCATCGGATTTCTGAAGCAAGAGGACTGGAGTGGGTTGCCATTTCCTTCTCCAGGGGATCTTCCTGACTCAAGGATCAAACCCACGTTTCCTGCATTGGCAAGTAGATTTTTTAATGCTGAGCCGCTGGGGAAGCCCATGTATACAAATAGCCCTTCTTTTTCAGATTTTCTTCTCATTTAGGTCACCACAGAGTACTGAGTAGAGCTATGGAGTTGATTCTTATTAGTTATCTATTTTATGTATAGTATCAGTAGTGTAAATATTTCAATTCCAATCTCCCAATTCATCCTAATGTCCTCTTGTCATGTCTATATGTTTGTTCTCTGTGTCTCTATTTCTGCTGGGCAGATAAGATCATCTATACTATTTTTCTAGATTTCAAGGATAGAAATTATATTTGAGGGGCGATGCATTTCTGGTACAAGTGCCAATATTAGTAGCTACAAAGAGAGGGAGTGATAGGTCATTTATGGGCACCCACTTCTTATGTTTTTTTGACTCAGGTTTAAGAGACTAACAGGAAATGAACTTGCAAGTGTTTGGTGGGGCTAGAGGGAGGAGAATCAGAATGTTGGATGAAGTAAGCTGAATTTCTTTGACAGGCAAAGGGAAGTCAGGAGGTTTTTGACAGCTGAGTCAATGAGTTTAGCAATGCTCTGAGGAGACTAACTGTGGCAAACTGAAATGGATTAAATATAAGGAGAGACTGGGGGCAAGGAACTTGGGGGTGCCATTTCAAAACTACAGTTCAGAGATAAGTTGCTACTTACCTGAATTAAGGTATTAGCATTTGGAATGAAGTAAGGAAGAGAACAGAATATGTCACAATAGAGAAGGGTTCACTGGATTTGACAAGCAAATGTCTAAAGAGGAAGGAAGAGGAGGGGGAGGTGGCGGAGGGGAGGAGAGTTTGAGGAAGCTTAGGAATTGCTTGGATGTATGGTGGTTCCATTAGGAATGCAACAAGTGCGTTTGATTTTAGACACATTGAGTTTGAAGACATGGTGAGTTTCAACATCAAACATGGTTGTGGTATCCAGCAGTCTTTTGGGAACACAGAACTAGAATTTGGAGATGCCAGAATTAGCTATGAGAACTGAAGCTATGAGATTGGATGAGATTTTAGAAGTAAAGATTTTGTCAACAGAAAAGAAAGGAAACCAAGTTAGACCTCAGAGTAGTACCTATAATTATGAAAAGCAGTTCAAGAAGATACATGTTCAGTTACTAATTTGTTTCTGACTCTGTGACCCCATGTACTGCAGCATACCAGGCTCCTCTGTCCTCCGCTATCTCCCACAGTTTGCTCAAATTCATGTCCATTGACTTGGTGATGCTATCTAACCATCTCATTCTCTACCACCTCCTTCTCATTTTGCCTGCACTCTTTCCCAGCATCAGCATCTTTTCCAATGAGTCTGTTCTTTGCATCAGGTGGCCAAATATTGGAATTTCAGCATCAGTCCTCCCAATGAATATTCAGGATTGATTTCCTTTAGGATGGACTGGTTTGATCTCTTTGTGGTCCAAGGGACTCTCAGGAGTCTTCTCTAGCACCACAATTTGAAAGCATCAATTCTTCAGGGAGAATTCTTCAAAGAGATCCAACCAGTCTATCCTAAAGGAAGTCAGTCCTGAATGTTCATTGGAAGGACTGATGTTAAAGCTGAAACTCCAATACTTTGGCCCCCTGATGTGATGGGCTGACTCATTTGAAAAGACACTGATGCTGGGAAAGATTGAAGGCAGGAGGAGAAAGGGACAACAGAGGATGAGATGGTTGGATAGCATCACTGACTCAATGGACATGAGTTTGAGTAAACTCCGGAAGTTGGTGATGGACAGGGAAGCCTGGCATGCTGCAGTCCATGGGGTCACAAAGAGTCAGACATGACTGAGTGACTGAACTGAACTGAGTCTTCCTTATGGTCCAACTCTCATATCCGTACATGACTGGTGGAAAAACCATAGCTTTGACTGTATAGACCTTTGACCAAAGTAATGTCTCTGCTTTTTAATATGCTGTCTAGGTTTGTCATAGCTTTTCCTTCCAAGGAGCAAGTGTCTTTTAATTTCATGGCTGCAGTACCATCTGCAGTGATTTTGGAACCCAAGAAAGCAAAGTCTGCCACTGGTTCCATTGTTTCCCCTTCTATTTGCCATGAAGTGATGGGACCAGATACCATGATCTTAGTTTTTTGAATATTGAGTTTCAAACCAGCTATTTCTTTCTCCTTTTTTACCTTCATTAAGGGGCTCTTTGGTTGCTCTTCACTTTCTTCCTTTAGGGTGGTATCATCTGCATATCTGAGGTTGTTGTTATTTTTCCTGGCAATCTTGATTCTAGCATCTTAAATCTTGCTACAGATAGGGAGACTTTATTGGAGAAATACCTGAGCACTGGATTGATGGTTACTGGACTTATATATATATACATATATTTACTAATTTGATATGTGTCATGACACAAAGCAGTTAACTTCTTTAGGTTTCATTTTATTTGTTGTTGGGTAGTTTGGTCAAGATTACTTTAATGTATTCTATGATTTTTCCTTTAAGCTTTGCCAAAGAGTCTAGGTAAATTTAAGTAGAAATTTGAAGTAATTGTGCTTATATTTTCCTTTCTTTCTCTGTCTCTCTCTCCCCTTCCTTTCTCCCTTCCTTCCATGGGATATTTTTTCTAGATGTGTAATTGGAATGGGGAAAAAGAAGGGTGAATTCTACTTAATTCACACAAGCTTAGGTAATAAATAACTAATGTATGAAAGTATGTGTGTAATTGACCTCACTGGGGCTAGGGGCACTGATCTTCTGAGCAGCCAAACATCTGTGTGTAGCTCTACAGTTGGCCCTCTGTATATGTGGTTCCCTGGTATTCAGCCAACCTCAGGTTGTATAGTACTGAGCATTTACTATTGAAAAAAATATGCATTGTATGTGGACCACACAGTTCAAACCCATGTCATTTAAGAATCAACTATATATATGTAAATAATCCCATGTAGGTTTAGAAACCATAAGAACAACTAATCTTAATTCATTGTTTACTGTAGTCCTCATTATTCTGAGTACTTCATATATTAACTCATTGAGTACCAACAATTTTATAATGTGATACATGCCATTGTTCTTGGCATTTTGTAGGTGGACAGGCTCAGGCAAACATATTTAAGTAACTTGTCCAAAATCATACAACTGATAAGTGGGGCATCCAAGATTTATTTTCAGTGGTTTGTGTTCAGCTTGACTCTTAACTATCATGCTGATCTGCCTCTCTAATGACTGTTATTACCTGTGTTTACAACAATGTCAATCTATCATTCTACCAATCCTTCACATAATATGTAGCAGATGTTCAGATTTTTGTGATACAAGTTCAATTAAAAGCAAATTCTTAAATCATAAGAACTTTTATTTTTAAAATGTTCCACGTTAAAATTTTGCTTTTATTAAATTTTTATGAAATATAAAATATTAATAAAATACATGTAGGACTGGAATGACTAAAAGACTGATAATGGCAAGTATTAGTGGGGATGTTGAGCAATTTAAATTTCATACACAAATAGTAGGGATATAAATGGATACAATCATTTCAGAAAACAATTTCCTAGTATCTACTAAAGCTGAACATATATTTACTCTATGAACCAGCAGTTCCATGTTCAAGTATATTCCTAACAGAAATACATACTTGTGTGGACCAAAAAATCTATAGCAGCACTGATTATGAGAACCAAAGGGGATACATATATTCATCAACAATGGAAAGAAGAAATAAATGGGAGTACTCTTAGATGATTCAGCTATAAGAGTGAACAAACAGGAATTATAAGTAACAATATGGTTGGATCTCACGGAAATATTGTGGAAAAGAAAATAGGTACCAAAGAGTACTTAATGCATGATTCCATTTGTATGAAGTTCCAGCTCTATTCTGACAACACTAATCCGTGTTGTTAATAGTCAGGATAGTGTTTTCCTGTGGAGGGTGATGACTGGAAGAGAGCCAAAAGAAGCTTTCAGGTTCTTGTAAATTTCTGTATCCCACTATGCGTGCTGGTTACATGGATGTGTTCACTTATTCGTAACTCATTGCCATGTTCACTTAATATTTATGTGATTCTCTATAGGTATGTTATAGTTTAATAGAAAGCTGTCATTACAAAAACATTCATAGGGCAAAAGAATAGCAGTGTGGTGCACTTCCATGGACCCACCATTCACTGTTGGAAAACCACACCCTTGGATACCCTTTTGGCACATTTCTCCTATCATTTTCATCTTCCCTTACCCTTCAGATAAAACTGTGAACTATTATCTTGAATTGGCATTGATTTCTTCCCTTTCTTTCATAGTAGTTTGTTTATATATATATGTGAATTGAAGTATATGATACTAATATATGGCAGGGCTTAATATATGACAATATATATGAAATTAAAAAATCATATATTTGAGTTTAAAAAAAAATAATTATATTTATTTCTGGCTGTGCTGGGTCTTCTCTGCTGCATGGGTTTTCCTCCAGTTGTGGAGAGGAGGTGCTGCTCTCTAGTTGTGGTGTGCGGGCTTCTCGGGGCCGTGGCTTCTGTTGCTGTGTGCACATTCTTGTTGTGGAGCACGGGCTCTGGGATGCTCGGGCTTCAGTAGTTGTGGCTCCCAGGCTCTAGAGCATAGGCAATAGTTGTGGTTTACAAGCTTAATTGCTCTACGGCGTGTGGGATCTTCCTGGATCAGACAGGGATTGAACCCGTGTCTCCCGCATTGGCAGGCAGATTCTTTATCACTGGGCCCCAAGGGAAGCCCCCTTTACACTGAGTTCTAACTAAATGTGTGATCTTGTATAAAGCATTTACTAGCTCCAGGCTTTAGTTTTCTTACTTGAAATTAAATTTGGGCAAGGTACTCCCTTTTTTGTAATTTTCTTGACATTGTATCTCTTACTTATTCAATTTAGATATCAAATAGTTACTTACTTATTTTGTGCCTCAGTCATTGGGCTGAGAAAGAGATGAAAGTATGCACAACTGTCCTGCACTCTCCAGTAACTGAGTCTAATGGGAGGCAGTGAGGCATGTATCTGTAAAATGACTGAGAAATACAGTTTTCATGTTCTTGTCTGAAAAAAGGAAGGAATTAAGCTAGATGATCTCCTAAAAGTTTTTCAGCTTTAAAATTTGATCACTGAATGTGTTTAAGAGCTAAAAGATTTGTGACACAGAACTTAGTTATGTAAGTGTATAAAGTATATGATGAAACCATCACAGAAGGTTTTATGGAAGAAATAATTATTAAAACTCATTTTTAAGGATGCACAGTATTATGGAACAGGGAGAAAAATGACTCAACTAAGACTATTCTGACTTCTATATATCTCACTCCATACTCACATAGCACACAATGGCAATGCAAATAAATGGAAGAGACAAAAAGATTTATAACATAAAGAGTGAGCTATTAGGGATCACTATCAGGGGAAAGGCGGGCAAGTTCAAATTAGAGATGATTGGGGGGAAAGTGAAGAATTATGGACTAAACTTAGAAAATGTTTTGGGTTGAAACTTGGGAGTAAGAGAGAGAAAGAATTGGATAATATTGGAAGTAGTGGTAATAGAGAAGGATTTATCATGTTTTGCAGTGTGTTGAGTATATTTTGATCTTACCTCTGCCATATTGCCCCTTGGTGGAAAAGGGTAAAAACTGGAATTGCTTTCATTTGCAATTTTCTGTCATTTGAGGTTGTGAGAGATTGGCTGAGTAAGTCCTCTATTGTATGTGGGTTATAGTTTTCTACAGTCAAAACAAGATGAGGACATTCTAGGAAATGAGACCAACTTGAGACAAAAAGGAGAAATAGGAGCTATAAGTTAATCAGAATATGATTAGAATATCCTAACATAAGGTGGTATTTTATACTGGGAACATTTGGGAAATGAAGTTATTTTTTTTTTTTTTAATTTTTTTATTAGTTGGAGGCTAATTACTTCACAACATTTCAGTGGGTTTTGTCATACATTGATATGAATCAGCCATAGATTTACACTTATTCCCCATCCCGATCCCCCCTCCCACCTCCCTCTCCACTCGATTCCTCTGGGTCTTCCCAGTGTACCAGGCCCGAGCACTTGTCTCATGCATCCCACCTGGGCTGGTGATCTGTTTCACCATAGATAGTATACATGCTGTTCTTTTGAAACATCCCACCCTCACCTTCTCCCACAGAGTTCAAAAGTCTGTTCTGTATTTCTGTGTCTCTTTTTCTGTTTTGCATATAGGGTTATCGTTACCATCTTTCTAAATTCCATATATATGTGTTAGTATGCTGTAATGTTCTTTATCTTTCTGGCTTACTTCACTCTGTATAAGGGGCTCCAGTTTCATCCATCTCATTAGGACTGGTTCAAATGAATTCTTTTTAACAGCTGAGTAATATTCCATGGTGTATATGTACCACAGCTTCCTTATCCATTCATCTGCTGATGGGCATCTAGGTTGCTTCCATGTCCTGGCTATTATAAACAGTGCTGCGATGAACATTGGGGTGCATGTGTCTCTTTCAGATCTGGTTTCCTCAGTGTGTACGCCCAGAAGTGGGATTGCTGGGTCATATGGCAGTTCTATTTCCAGTTTTTTAAGGAATCTCCACACTGTTTTCCATAGTGGCTGTACTAGTTTGCATTCCCACCAACAGTGGAAGAGGGTTCCCTTTTCTCCACACCCTCTCCAGCATTTATTGCTTGTAGACTTTTGGATAGCAGCCATCCTGACTGGTGTGTAATGGTACCTCATTGTGGTTTTGATTTGCATTTCTCTAATAATGAGTGATGTTGAGCACCTTTTCATGTGTTTGTTAGCCATCTGTATGTCTTCTTTGGAGAAATGTCTGTTTAGTTCTCTGGCCCATTTTTTGATTGGGTCATTTATTTTTCTGGAATTGAGCTTCAGGAGTTGCTTGTATATTTTTGAGATTAATCCTTTGTCTGTTTCTTCATTTGCTATTATTTTCTCCCAATCTGAGGGCTGTCTTTTCACCTTGCTTATAGTTTCCTTTGTAGTGCAAAAGATTTTAAGTTTCATTAGATCCCATTTGTTTAGTTTTGCTTTTATTTCCAATATTCTGGGAGGTGGGTCATAGAGGATCTTGCTGTGATTCATGTCGGAGAGTGTTTTGCCTATGTTCTCCTCTAGGAGTTTTATAGTTTCTGGTCTTACATTTAGATCTTTAATCCATTTTGAGTTTATTTTTGTGTATGGTGTTAGAAAGTGTTCTAGTTTCATTCTTTTGCAAGTGGTTGACCAGTTTTTCCAGCACCACTTGTTAAAGAGGTTGTCTTTTTTCCATTGTATATCCTTGCCTCCTTTGTCAAAGATAAGGTGTCCATAGGTTCATGGATTTATCTCTGGGCTTTCTATTCTGTTCCATTGGTCTATATTTCTGTCTTTGTGCCAGTACCACACTGTCTTGATGACTGTGGCTTTGTAGTAGAGTCTGAAGTCAGGCAGGTTGATTCCTCCAGTTCCATTCTTCTTTCTCAAGATTACTTTGGCTATTCGAGGTTTTTTGTATTTCCATACAAATTGTGAAATTCTTTGGTCTAGTTCTGTGAAAAATACCGTTGGTAGCTTGATAGGGATTGCATTGAATCTATAGATTGCTTTGGGTAGAATAGCCATTTTGACAATATTGATTCTTCCAATCCATGAACACGGTATGTTTCTCCATCTGTTTGTGTCCTCTTTGATTTCTTTCATCAGTGTTTTATAGTTTTCTATGTAGAGGTCTTTTGTTTCTTTAGGTAGATATACTCCTAAGTATTTTATTCTTTTTGTTGCAATGGTGAATGGTATTGTTTCCTTAATTTCTCTTTCTGTTTTCTCATTGTTAGTATATAGGAATGCAAGGGATTTCTGTGTGTTAATTTTATATCCTGCAACTTTACTATATTCATTGATTCAGTAATTTTCTGGTAGAGTCTTTAGGGTTTTCTATGTAGAGGATCATGTCATCTGCAAACAGTGAGAGTTTCACTTCTTCTTTTCCTATCTGGATTCCTTTTACTTCTTTTTCTGCTCTGATTGCTGTGGCCAGAACTTCCAACACTATGTTGAACAGTAGTGTTGAGAGTGGGCACCCTTGTCTTGTTCCTGATTTCAGGGGAAATGCTTTCAATTTTTCACCATTGAGGGTGATGCTTGCTGTGGGTTTGTCATATATAGCTTTTATTATGTTGAGGTATGTTCCTTCTATTCCTGCTTTTTGGAGAGTTTTAATCATAAATGAGTGTTGAATTTTGTCAAAGGCTTTCTCTGCATCTATTGAGATAATCATATGGTTTTTATCTTTCAATTTGTTAATGTGGTGTATTACATTGATTGATTTGCGGATATTGAAGAATCCTTGCATTCCTGGGATAAAGCCCACTTGGTCGTGGTGTATGATTTTTTTAATATGTTGTTGGATTCTGTTTGCTAGAATTTTGTTAAGGATTTTTGCATCTATGTTCATCAGTGATATTGGCCTGTAGTTTTCTTTTTTTGTGGCATCTTTGTCAGGTTTTGGAATTAGGGTGATGGTGGCCTCATAGAATGAGTTTGGAAGTTTACCTTCTTCTGCAATTTTCTGGAAGAGTTTGAGTAAGGTAGGTGTTAGCTCTTCTCTAAATTTTTGGTAGAATTCAGCTGTGAAGCCATCTGGTCCTGGGCTTTTGTTTGCGGGAAGATTTTTGATTACAGTTTCAATTTCCTTGCCTGTGATGGGTCTGTTAAGATCTTCTATTTCTTCC